>NC_028646.1:68763945-68971830 GCF_001406875.1 Solanum pennellii
TCCAGGTGGACTGTGACGGCCCGTCACACCTGTGACGGTCCGTCCTGCACCTCCGTCCTGACGGTCAGAGACTCGTTTCCCGTACCAATTTCTCAAGAGTTGAAGTGTTTTGCAACGGGAGCTTACGACGGCTCGTCGTGGATGTGACGGCACGTCCTGCAGGTCCGTCACAGATTACAGAGAGTCGATTTTCAGTACCCAATTTCAGAATTCTAAGTATGCTGAAACGAGACATCTGTGACGGGCCGTCGTGCCTATGACGGTCCGTCGTGATGTCCGTAATCTTAGCCAGTTTTTCCAGAAATAAATCTGCTGCTCAAAACGACTAAACAGGTCGTTACAACTATAGTCTACTAAACACATACATCATCAAGTAGAATGACTCATGCTTGGACTCCCTATAAACAAATAAGTCATCAAGACATTTATACTATCCACATAATCAAGGTATAGCACGATAAATCCATGATACTTGAAGTAATGCCGACGAGGCCACATCATTCACAATTCATAAAGTAACGTCGACAAAGACACATTAGCACAAGTATAACACATAAGCACCGCCACCATAAGTGGAGCACACAGAACATCATTACTATCTATGGCATATACTACATAATTTAGAAAATTTTAGATCAACATACCATGAATCAACCTCACAACTTCAATCCTTAGCAAATTCATCCACATAATATGACAAGGTCCTCACCAATGGTCATGATCATCAATTCAACCCAATAATCACAATGCATAATGAATTAAGGATAATAAAACATGAATTTATGAAATTAGGGCAGCCAACTAACAATTCTAGAATGATTCTATCATAATTCAATAGCCTTAATCAAATTACATAAAAAATCAATAGCACTAAGACATAATCAGTTCACACACAAAGTAGTCAAATATAGGGTTACATGAGTTACATGGATTCATATAATTTTTAGGTTCATAATCTTATTAAGAACTATTCAATCAATATACGATGATTAAAACATTTTATGAAAGAACCCATGTATAGATTACAAAATTGGACAAGTTCATATGTGAATGACTTTAGTCATCACTTTGAAGTTTGGCTCCTTGAAAAAAAGAGATTCAAGGATGAAGGACATAGATGCTAGACCATGAATTTGATTAAGAGTTGATGAAGAATCATCAAAAGAAATCTTCAATCCAAGCTCTATCTTGAGTTTTTGCTCCAGTGCAGTTCTAGAGAATTTCTTAGAGAACTTGGTTTTTGATTTTGAATAATGAATTCATCTACGTGTTTAATCCATATAAAATTATTTATAATACCCAAAATATCCCTAGGAAACCACCTAAACTTTTATTTTTATGTGGGTTAAATTTACCAATTCACTCCTTAACTTTACATCGAGTTGTTATGCAGGTGCAGACTCGACCGACGTCTGCCCATCGATGGGATCAAATACTGGCCTTTGGAAGTTTAAGCTCTCTATGCTAAATCTTGACCAATTCCTCCCACGTACGGGGCATCAGTCCATCTACTGGGCGTTCATACCCTCCGTAGGTTAGGTTGGTTCGGAATACCTTAGCCCAAAAGATCGGTCCATCTTCAAGGATCCTTCGTTGGTTCATTGGGGCTTTTTCCGGACATTTCCCACCCAAATATGTTCGTATACAAGTTTAGCACCCCTCACATCAATTTCATAAAAAGAACACGTAAATCTCAATGAAAACACTAAGACACACAAGGTCGTTCAAGGAGAACCTTTCAAACGACATGGACGTTAGACCTCCAAACTTCATGAAACCTTAGATACTGCCTCAAAACACTCTTATAAAACATTTGAGGACTACAAAAGATCGTGACAAACATACTAAGCTATAGTTTAACCTAGTTCATTTTAAGAGGCGTTACACATCTTCCCTTTCTTTCCAAATCTCATAATGTTCTTCATCAGTGATATTTTTAGGAAAACCCAATCATTTATTTGGAACACATAGTCCATTTCTCCTTACATCTGCATTGGACTTCTTGAAACTCTAGGATGTCTAAAGTCTGTATCTTATGAGATAAACTCTTCCCATAGCATAAACAAAATCTGGCCCTATCAAGGCTGCTTCACCTATTTTAAACCAACCAATTGGACATATTTACCTACGCCCATATGATATATCGTAAGAAATTAGTTTAATATTGTAAATGTAGCTATTATTGTAGGTGAACCCTATGAAAGGCAGGTAATCATCCTAAATTCCCTTGAAATTGATCATACAAGCTCTCAATATGTCCTCATAAGTTTGAATGGTATACTCTAACTTACCATACATTTATGAATGAAATGTTTTGCTGATTTTAACCTGAGCACTAATATATTTTGGAATGATTTCCAGAAATGAGAGTTAAACTGAGGACCATTGTCATAGATCATAGAAAAAGGAACCGCAAGAAACATGACTATCTTATAAATGTAAATGAGGATGCATTCCTTCACCGAATCAATAGTCTTAATAACCAAAAATTGAGTGGACTTAGTAATTCTATCAACTATTACCCCATCTTGTCTACGAGTGCGAGGTAAACCCATAATGAAATCCATGTTTATCAGTTACCACTTCCATGTAGGAATGTATATCTCTTTAATCGTACCTCCTTGTTTCTGATGAATAACCTTCACCTATTGACAATAAAGGCACTCAACCACACAATCTTTTATATCCATTTTAATGCCATTTAACGAAAGGACTTTCTGCTGATCATGATACATTATAGTGGCATCGAATGAATAGAATATTTGGAGTTATGGGATTTAGTACAGATCTGTTGTCTCATTTCACCAACCTTAGGAAAACATGAACAACCCTGGTAGCGAAGGATACCATCACCCCTTGGGTGAAAATATAAAGTTTTTGTTGATGAGTTTCAGCCATACGTTGGAGCAATATAGGATTAGTATCTTGTTTTTCGTTAACCTCTGCTACTAAGAAGATTTTTACACATTTGGAACTACCACACCATTATGTGATATGTTGATAAGGCAAACTCGTAAGTGAATAAGCTAGTGAACCATAGATAGTCTCTTAAGAGCATCAACTACTACATTGGCCATACTAAGAGGGTAAATCACATTCATGTCATAGTCCTTGAAGAAGCCAAGTCATCTTCCCTGGAAAATATTAAACTCTTTTTGGGTGAACACACAGGGGAATGCTCTTATGTTATATGAACATATATATGTGAACACCATACAAGTAATGTCTCTAAATCTTTTTGGAAAATACATTTGCTACAATCTCAAAAACAAGATAGTTTTTATCGTGTACGTTGGGTTGTCTAGAAGCACAAGCTATAACCTTACCTTGCTAGATTAAGACACAACCTAATCAAACTCTGGATGTATCACAATAGATCACAGAATTGTCTTAATCCTCCCTTAGAGAAAAAACAAGAGTTCTAGTCAACCTAGTATTAAGTTCTGAGAAGCTCTTCTCACTCTCATCTCACAAATGAAACTTAAACTTCTTATGAGTTAACTTAGTCTATGGATGAAAATATTTCCACGAATCTGGGACATTGCTTCATTGCCTCTATATTCTGACAATCCACTCGAATCACTTCGCAAGACACCATATGACAAACAAAAGAAATTGTTTGTTACCAAACTTCCAAACACTGCTTGAGCACCATGTTCATTAAATCCACGAAAGCTACAAGAACACTTGTTAGTCAAAATGACATAACTAGAACCCTGAAGTTGGTCGAACAAATCATCAATCATGGTCATTGGGTAATTATTTTTGATTGTGACTTTGTTCAAGTTAGATCGTCAATGCACATCCTGGGAGAACCATATTTCTTTTTCATGAACAACACTGATGCACCCCATTGGGAAATACTAGTTTTGATGAAGACTTTATCTAGAAGTTCTTTAAACTATTCTTTTGATTTCGTAAGCTCAGATGGAATCATTCTGTAAGGAGGAACCAAAATTGACTTGATATTTGGAAGGAGATCTATTTCAAAGTCGTTTTCCCTTTCAAGAGTATTTTGGGATAATCTTCTTGAAACACCTATAGAAACTGATTTAGTACTGGAGTTGAATCAAGAGTTGGGTATGACAGGTCGAATACTTAACCTTAACTAGGTGATAAAGATACCCATATAAGATCATATTTCTAAACTTAATTTAGGAAATGATAGAATGTGAGAGAGTAATTGTTGTATACCCGTCTAGTTATAACTTGGTCACCATCTAGATAGAGACTGAGAGGTTTGTGAGAGAGTTTCTCGACTGGCATCGAAGTTCACTGCTATATATGGAGTTACAAGGAAAGAGTAGTTACTGGATCTAATAAAGAATTGTAATATAAATTAAAGACTCATAAAGTACCAGTGACCACACATAAAATTATTCTTGGTATTGGCGAGCTTGGAGAGCATACAACCTATTCAAGCGCTGACCGCCACCTATACTAGATGAAGCACTCTACTAGTGCTGCACGAGCTGCAGATTGAGCTCTACTATTGTTAACTCTTTCTCCCTGTTTATACTATGGGAAATCTCTCAAAATTTGACAATCTTAACTATAACAAAACATCCTTACTTTCCTAAAAGAAACTCGCCCGGATAGTTCTAACCACACTTTTGACAAGTTGAGTTAGTTTTATTAAAAAAATTCCCTGAGACTTAGTGCCTGACGCCCTACCTTTCTGATCATGTTGAATCGTCGGGGATGGAACATTATAGGTGATGGGGCTAGAGCTTAAGACCTTAGCTGAAATTGCGAGCGATTTCCACCACCTGATTTCTGCTAAGAGTACTCATAGTTCCATGTTTTAGCCCTTTTGTTGTCCTTAGAGTGTTATCTAAGATTACCTCCCTTAATATGGTGAGAATTATTCATTTCCTAGAGATGTTCATATTATCAAACAACACAACATTTTTGCACTTTTTCTTTACCAAGTAAGATACCCCAAAACTTACTCATTTCTGCCCTGGGATCAGCAACAATATGCGGATAATACTAAGAGAGTCGCCTAAACTTCAGTACGTTATCTTTGACTTATGTAGAACCATGTCTGAAATTTGTAAATTCCTACGCCTTAACCTCCCTCAAATATCTCGGGAAGAACCTATCAAGGAATGCTCAAAGTAAAATACTCCAAAGTTACAAAAGCTACATTCTCAACATTATTTTCCTTCGACTACGTAAACCAATGTGAAATACATCCTTAAGCTAGTAGGACACCAATTCCACTCTATCATTTCTAGTTACTTATATCACTCCAAACATCTTCTTGACCTCATCAATGATGTTTTTGGGGGACTCAACCAACTTGTGACCCTAGAAACTCACGCAGATTCATCCATTCAAAATCATGGACCCTAGTTTCCATTGGTCCACCACTACCATTAAGAGGAACCAAAACATGTTAATTGTTCTGGTTGGATACACTAGGAGAAAAAACCTGAATACTATTCAAAAACTTTGCATTCAAAACCTCAAGGTGTAGGACTTGACGAACTACTGAGCGTTGCAAGCATTAGCATTCCTTGTGTAAGCTCTATGAGGAGGCATGACCAGAAACAAATAACATCAAGTTAGAAAGGAGATCATACCCAGACATAATAAAAATAGCATGAAAGTGAAGTTTTTCCTACATTAGTCTGTAACTTCCCCCTCATAGGTGTGGCGTGCTTCAAACTTAAAAAAGAGACTCTACTTAGTGCAACTTTTCAAATATCCTAGGACGTTTAAACCCAATTCTCAAAACCCAATTTTTTAATGCCATGAGGATACCTCATTGACATTAACACTAGACCTAGGATCAATATTGACCCCAAACTAACCCTAAGCTATCTTATCATAAGCATACTACAATTTACTTATATAAGAGACACCATGTTGCAGTTATAATCATAAGATAAACAATATTATGTGGAGTATCAACTACTAGTGTGAATATATGATTATTGAGGAATAGTCAATGATACTAAATATATATACAGTAACACTGAACCTCAATCAAAATTATGTTTGAAATAACCCTTTGACACACAATAGATTCTTTGACATGGCTCTAGCTAACTTTAGAAAAACATAAAATGAACGAAGACCAAATGAAGTACAACATTTATATAGTCCTCGAGGAATGAGGACTCACCATTAATACTATTTAATAGGGATTAGAAACAGATATAAGCATGATTTGAATGATGAGAAGTTGAACTGGCAGCACGAAAAGATGTAGAGTGGAGTTTGTGTTAGTACTTGAAAGATATTGAGCATACTGGATACGATAAAGTTGAACAGACATATAACATAAAGATGCATACTAAAAAATGATATAATCTAAGCATGATGAAGATAGTGAAATATACGGAACATGAACTAAACTTAATGCAATGACCAAGTATATAACATGCTAAAACTGAATACTGATATATATAGAAACCTAGTTAGGTGTACTAGGGTCTGACTATGGGAGCTACTATTAAACGACATAAAACCAGGTGAGATTAACATTTAATTCTATATATGTTCCCAATAAAGATGACCTTTACCTTATTAGAGGTATAAAGATAAGGCATGACTAGCGTGATCAGTAAAATTAATTCCCAACCTAGGGGACCTAATTAATGGGGGCAAGTGGTTCTAGGACTATGAGGGTGATTCACCATAGTCCAACTTTGTATTATGCCTACTCCCAACTAGAATGTGTATAAGAAAAACTAAGGCATGTATATATTTTTATCTATCCTACTTAATGTAATTTATGAACTAAACGAATTTACAAAACTAGGGTTTTCATGTTACATGCAAGAGGCTATGCAATAATGTTACTTAGATATGATAATATGATTAATCACAATACAAAAACTAAATCATAAGAGTTTCTTGATGATCTTGAAACCCTTGGTCTAAGAAATATATAGGGAATTAATATTCTAACTAAACTCTAGGGACTTAACGGGTGAAACGAATCCAGTAATGAAATACCACATATCATGTGACCAAATCATTGGAGAAATCATTCGATTTTGGGAAACAACAAGAAAGAAGTCTTATGGTTGTTCTTTGGAAAATTGGCGCTTGTTTCTTCTTTTTTTGCTATAAGGTTGAATGATTTTAGTGAATGATCGATTAGGGGTATGTCTTTACTTAGTTACTAACTTAAACTTACTAGTGCGACGTATTTTAGGGGTTAAACAACATAGCTTAGGTGTACAACACATAGGGAAACCAACCAAATCGACCCAAATAAAAATTTGATGGGGCCGATCACAGATCCACTGACGGACCGTCAAAGTGAACACAATCCTTCAAGTGGGTCATCGTCTCCTGGAACAAGTTCTTGGTGGCCTAACCGCGATCCCTACCCCTTCTCGTGTGAAGGATTATGGATGTGAAAAACATCGTAGTTCTTCACTTTATTAGGCGGTCTGATTTCTTAGGTTCACGGACCCTCCCATGGAAAATTATCAAGAGCAAACATGTCCAGAGCTCCATTATCCTGTGCCTTTGCTTTAGAAGTTGATCCTCATTTCCACGACCCGTAAGGTGGTCCATGACCTGTGAAGGGCTTTATGGTCCACCATGTCTGGTGCTTGGTAGGAACCACGAACAAGTCGACATACCAAGGTTTTGTTCATGTTATGTGAACCCTAACATGGTTCACTTATTTTTCTGTTGTTCTGGTCTAATAAGTTATGATGTAGTACAATTTCTCTCCCGTGGGAAAACTTTTCTTCCAATGAAAAATATCTAGCTGAGTAGTAGGGAAAGAGATTCAAACCCTACCACTAAGTATTGGAACCAGATATCTGGTTGAACTAAATTCCAAGAATAGGCCAATATGCTAAAATGCACGTATAACTGAAGGGACAATGTACTAAGACAGAATGCAGAGGAGTAATCTGGGATACTGGAGAAGAACTATTACCTTAGTCTGGTATTGAATCTTAAGGAAATAGATTAGGATACATGGTCTTCATGGATGTTTCTGCTTCCGAAGTAGCTCCTTTAAGAGAGTGACTCCTCTACAAAACCTTAACTAAAGCAGTTTATTTGTTACTCAACCTTCGAAGATGACGATCCAAAATTTCAACTAGGACCTCCTCATAAGTGAGACTATACTTCAAAACCACACTCTCTAGTGGTTCTATTGAGGCTGAATCACCCGTACAGTTTTTTAACAATGAAATTTGAAATATTGGACGGATTGCTGCTAGTTCTGCTCACAACTCTAACTCCTAACCAACTTTACAGACCCTTTTTAAGAACCTGTAAGGGACTACACATCTAGGATTGAGCTTACAATTTTTTGAATAATTTAACACCGCCTTCATAGGTGATACTTTGAGGAAAACCCAATAATCAACTTGGAACTCGAATTCCCTTATCCTTACAAGTGTATAGATCTTATGGCGACTACGGGCTGTCTTAAGTCTATCTTTGATGAGCATAAATTTTTCTACAACATCATGAATCAATTTTTGCCCTATCAAGGGTGCTTCACCTACTTCAAACCAACAAACAAGAGAATTGTACCTACGCCCATAAAATGCTTCATAAAGGGCCATCAAAATACGGGAATGGTAACTATTATTGTAGAAGAACTCTATGAGTGGTAGGTGATCATCCCAAATTCCCTTAAAATCGATAACATAAGCTCTCACTATGTCCTTTCAAGTCATAAAATTATGCTCTGCCTGATTATCCATTCGTGGAAAAAATGTTTGTCTAAGATTTACCTTAGCACCAAGACCTTTATTAAATATTTTCTAGAAATGAGAGGTAAACTCAGGATCTCTTTTTGAGTTCAATTTACAAGGGAACCCCATGTAACCTAACTATCTCTATAATATAAACCTTGGCATAGTCCTCTTCCGAATATGTAGTATTAACAATTAATTAATGAGCAGATTTAGTAAGTCTATCTACCATTACTCAAATGGAGTAATGATGTCTGGAGTACGAGGTTAGCTTATAATGAAATCCATTTTTAAAACTTACCAATTCCATGAAGGAATGTAAATCTATTGATTCATAACTCCCGATATCTGATGTTCTACCTTCACCTAGTAAAAACTAGGGCATTTAGCAACAAAATATACTATATCCCCTTGCATACCATTCCATCAAAAGACTTCCTGCAGATCATGGTATATCTTAGTGATACCTGTATGAATAGAATACCTTTAGTGATGGGGTTCTATAACCCTGGTAGAGAAGCACAGTATCTCCCCCTTGGGAGAAATCTCAAATTTTTGCTAATAAGTTGCACCCTTTAATTGAAGTAATAGCGGATTACTGTCTTAAATTTCATAAACCTATTCTACTAAGATTAAGACCCATTATAAACTATCACACCATTATATGATATGTTCATAAGGAAAACATGTTAAGTGAGCAAACTGGTGAACATCTTTTGATAATTTATTCCTCTCTTCCTCGACATGTGCTACACTACCCATAGATAGTAAGCTAACAGAATCAACTACTATATTGGCCTTACTAGGATGATAAAACACTTTGATGTCATAGTCATTGAGGATCTCAAGCCATCTCTTCTTGCAAATATTTTACTCTTTCTAGGTGAACACATACTGAAGGCTTTTATGGCATCTGAAAATATCTACCTGAGCACCATACAAGTAATGTCTCCAAATCTTTAGGGAAAATACTATGGCTGTAAGATCGAGTTCTTCCCGTGTAGCTTAAGCTTTTTAGACACATAAGATATAACCTTACTTCACTGCATTGTCACACAACCAAGGCGGACTCTTAGGATGTACATTCACGATATAGCTTGAACAAAGTCACATTCAAGAATAATTACCCTATCCCCGTGATTGATGACTTGTTCGACCAACTTCAGTGTGCTAGTTATTTTTAGTAAATAGATCTCATATATGGGTATCATCATCTCATAATCAAATATAGTGGTATTCTGAATACATCCTTCAAAATACAATATGATCATAATGAATTTGTAGTTATGTCATTTTGACTAACAAGTTCTCTTGTAGCTTTCGTGGATATAATTAACATGGTGCTCAAGTAGCATTTGGACTTTTTTGTTATCATCTTTATTGATTATATCCTCATTTACTCTAGAAATGAGGAAGAGAATGCAAATTATTGAGGATAGTCCTCCAAAATCTCACAGGTCGACAATTATTTTCTACATTTAACAAATGTGATTTTGGTAACGAACATTTGCTTTCGTTGGGCATATGGTGTTTGGCGAAGGGATTCGAGTGGATTCTCATAAAATAGAGCCAGTGCAGCAATGGCCAAGATCCACCTCTCCTACAAATATAATAAGTTTCTTGTGTTTCGCCTGTTATTATTAATGTTCATGGAAATATTTTCATCCATAGCTTCTCCATTTACTATGTTAACTCATAAAAAGGTTAAGTTTCATTTGTGATATTAGAGTGAGAAGACCTTCTCCTAACTAAAAACTAGGTTGACTATAACTTTTGTTTTTACTCTAAGGGAGGATTAAGACGATTCTATGATCTATTGTGATACATCCAGAGTTTGATTAGGTGATGTATCAATATAGCAAGGTAAGGTTATTGCTAGTGCTTTTAGACAACTTAGGGTACACGGTAAAAACTATCTTGTTTTCGAGATTGTACCAAACATATTTTCCAAAGAGATTTGGAGACAATACTTGTATGGTGTTCACGTATATATGTTCATATTACATAAGAGACTTCACTATGTTTTCACCCAGAAAGAGTTGATATTTACCAGAGCAAATGACTTGGCTTCTTCAAGGACTATGACATGAATGTGCTTTACCCTCTTGGTATTGCCAATGTAGTTAGTTGATGTTCTTAACAGACTATCTATTGTTTACCAGCTTATTCTCTTAGGATTTTTCCTTATCAACATATCAGATACAGGTGTGATGTTCCAAATGGGTCTAAATCCTCATTAGCAGCAGAGGTTAACAAAAAAAAGATGTTAATCCTATATTTCTCCCACGGAAGGGTGCAACTCATCAAAAGAAAGTTGAGATTTTCACCCAAGGGGTGATGGTGTCCTTCGCTCCAGGGTTGTTTATATGTTCCTAAGGTGGGTGAATTGAGACAACAGATCCATACTGAATTCTATAACTCCAACTACTCTATTTATTTGGTGCCACTAAGATGTATCATGATCAGTGGGAAGTCTTTTTAGTTAAATAGCATAAAAATGATATAGAAGATTTTGTGACTAAATGTCGTTATTGTCAATAGGTGAAGTTATTAATAAGAAACAAGGAGGTATGATTCAAGAAATATTCATTCCTACATGGAAGTGGTATGTGATAAACATGGATTTTATTATGTGCTTATCTCGTGCTCGCAGACAACATGGGGTAAGTATATATATTTAATAAGTCCACTCAATTTTTTTCTTGTTAAGACTATTGATTCGGTGAAAGAATGCACCACAATTTACATTAATAAGATAGTCATGTTTCATGGGGTTCCCTTTTCTATCATCCCTGATAATGGTCCTCAGTTTAACTTTCATTTATGGAAATCGTTTCAAAAATGTATTAGTACTCAGGTTAATCTTACATAAACATTTCATCCATAAACTAATGGTAAGTTAGAGCGTACTATTCAGACTTAAGAGGACATATTGAGAGCTTGTGCGATCAATTTCAAGGAAATTTAGGATGATCACTTGCCTTTCATAGAATTAACCTACAATAATAGCTACATTTTGAATATTAAACTAATTTCTTATGATATATCATATGGGCGTAGTTGAATATCTCCAATTGGTTGGTTTGAAATAGGTGAAGCGGTCATGATAGGGCCAGATTTAGTTTATGATGTTATGGGAAGAGTTCAGCTCATCAGATATAGACTTTACACATCATAGAGTACTCTACTGACTGTACATTTAATGGGTGAATTGGTAAATTTAACCCACGTCCAAATAAATGTTTAGATGGTTCCCTAGGGATATTTTTTGTATTATAAATAGTTTTATATGTCTTGAACCCCTATATGAAATCATTATTCAAAATCAAATCCCAAGTTTTCTAAGAAATTCTCTAGAACTCCATTGGAGCCAAAACACAAGATAGAGCTTCGATTAAGATTTCATTGGTGATTCTTCATCAACTCGTCATCAAATTCGTTGTCTAGAATCTATGGGCTTCATCCTTGAATCTCTTTTCTTCAAGGAGCCAAACTTCAATGTGATTCATATAGTCTTTCAAAGATGAACTTGTCCAATTTTGTAATCTATCCATGGGTTCTTGCATAAAATGTTTTGACTCATTCTATATTGATTGAATAGTTTTTAATTAGATTATTTGAACCTAAAAATCTATGAATGCATGTAATTCATGTAACCCTAGATTTGACTACTTTGTGGGTGAATTGATTATGTCTTACTACTATTGAATTTGTATGTAATTTGATTAGGGCTATTGAATTATGATAGAATCATTCTAGAATTATTAGTTGGCTGCCCTAATTTCATAAATTCATGTTGTATTATCCTTGATTCATTATGTATAGTGATTATTGTGTTGAATTGATGATCATGACCGTTGTTGACGGCCTTGGCATATTGTGTGGATGAATTGGCTATGGATTGAAATCGTGAGGTTGGATTCATGGTATGTAGATCTAACTTTTTCTAAATTTTATAGTATATGCCTTAGATACTAATGATGTTTGGTATGCTCCACTTATGGTTGTGTTGCTTATGTGCTATACTTGTGCTAATGTGGCTTTGTTGATATTACTTTATGAATATTGAATGATGTGGCCTCGTCGGATTACTGCAAGTATCATAGATTTATCATGTTATAACTTGATTATGTGGATAGTATGAATGTCTTGATTACTTATGTGTTTACCTGGAGTCAAAGCATGAGACATTCTAGTTGATGATGTATGTGTTTAGTAGACTATAGTGTAGTTATTATGAGGAATACTTGATGTTGAAGTATGATGTTTCTTGATAGATTATATGGTACTTGTGATATTTAAAATGATGATATTATAGTAGTGAATAGGGTGACATATAAATTATGTTGGTTATGCCTATGTGCATCTAGAATGATTTACTGTATGTGATATGGTGAAAGTTGTGTGTGTCTTGTTTTGGTAGACTTGTGTCCCTTACTTTATATATGTACAATGTGAATCTGAGTTCTTGACGTAGTATGATAAAGCTTCTTAGTCTTGTATGTATGATTGATATGTGACCTTGAGCATTATTAAGAAGGTCCTTTATGTGGAACCTTCAACCTAGTTGGAAGGTTATGATATCCTTGAAGTTGAAAGCTATAATTATTTCCTTCTTGTGTGAATAGTTGACTTAGGGTTTATTGGATGGAATGACATGAAATCATCCTTAGGAAAGTCATTGAGATATCCTATCGACCATTTTAGGTAGCCTTAGTGGTCCCTCTTCTGTAAGGTGTAATGTGATTGGGTTGTAAACTAGATATGGAACCTCTTCATGTACTCCTTTATTTAAATACTATATGATAACAAAGGCTTTCACCGAGTGCGTATGGTTTGGGAAATAGCTCTAGTTAAGGATGAGGCTAAAGAACAAAGAAACCCTTCATATTCCTTTACCATGTGCCTACATGGGATGTGTCCTAGTTCTACCATTGGTTCATAGAAAAACCTCCAACGGAGTAGGTTCATGACTACGGATTCCATGCATATATAGTATGGTCTATGTCGGTTATTGCTTATTCTCATCATATGGGATACCTACTACTATTGGAGAAGTTCTATGAAGTTTAGTTGGAGGTATAGGATGCTATCTATACATTGCACGATTAGGGTTTGAAGATGTTAGTGAGTGAGTCCCTAGGTCTTCTCCAAGAGTACTTGAATGTACCTATGTGATGAATGTCTCATCAATAACAAATAAAGAAAATGACCTAAGTTTGAAAGGATGTTCATGAAAATTCTTACCTAGAGTAGTTTAAGGGTTGTTTAGTTAAGGTTGAAGGGGGCATAGGAATGGTCACTTCATGTCTTTGTCACGACCGGAGTCTAGACCACAGACGATACCGGCGTCGTTGACCTCTCAGAGGTCGCAGACAAGCCTACATACGTCATCGTTACTTCATCTAGTTTAATTTGCTGAAAATTTGATATTTTTGTTACTTAACATTCATATAAGACATTCTACTTAAACTCATAAACGTTCACAATCAACCATCTAATATTAAGATCATCAAATGAAAGACATAGTTCCATACTGCATTAAGTGTATACTTGCCAAAATGGCATCAATACAATGTCTAAAATAAGATGAGAAAGCAATGCAAGTGGAACATACTCCACTAACTCAAACCTATATCTAACCTAGAATATAATGGGCAAGCATACTCGAAAGCATAAGGGCCTACCAATTCCGTAAGAATGCTCCATGTCTTGATAGCTTCAACGTTGACCTGTAAGCTCTAACGTCCACCTATGTCTGCACCAAAAATGTAGAGTTGTATCGGATTATTACACACTTGTACTAAGTATGCGTATATTAAAGCATACACCAAGGACATGTATAATTAAGAAGAGCTCTCTCCTAACGATATGAGTTATGGAAAGTCAAGTCAGTGGAATTAACAAAATCGGATTAGGAAAGTCATGCCATGAGAGTAACATGCATCATCATACGTAATATAGTGCACACAGCGTATAACATATTGCTTATTAGCACATAACATATTTCATATCATAATAGTGCAACCACCAGTCATACCTAGGATTTAGTTTAAGACTCTCATCCGGTTCGTTGTGCAATGACGCCAATAACCTAGTGTCATTACTTATGTTTAGATCAATCCTAACACCTTCGGTATTGTTCATTTCATTATGTGCATTTGTTGAGGCTGACCTCATTCTTTCTTTGGCAACTTTAACCTTAAGCGACATAGGTCATGTGAGCATCATGAAATTCAGCGTTTAATTCCATACCGAAAAGAGGTGGAACCACCGGCTAAAGTGACCCGAAACATGCTAGCGTATATAGGTAAACAAACCCTTCTAGAACACTGTATTAGCAGTATAGGTTCATAGACTAGGAGATATAAGGAGACCCATACCCTTCTGGACGGACATTCTCATCTCATTAGAATTACACGAACCTCTGCCTTCGCGAAAGAAGGAATCGCAACTCATAGCTAGCCTATCAGTGCTCAGTATAAAGTTCCATTACATTCATCATATACATCATAGAAGTTGGCTTCTAGCATGAGGCATCATAGCTCATTGTATGATATCTCATATCATCATTAGTATTAATTATTCTTTAACTTCATTACTTTCATTAGAGTGTTAATAGAGACTGGTCTCTTCATTAACCTTACACTTTGATAGGTGAGTACGTCTTGGTAACATTTACTTAAGCTCATTTGAGATTTCTCTCACCTTTCACGTTAGGTTCTTATCAATTTGTCACCACATTCATTAACTTTAGTACATTTACTCTTCATAATTACTCACCCCTTTTACGTGAATGTTCATTTCATCTTATGACAATACACTTGGCCCTTTAATGTGTGTCACACTCTTACCTAACCCCTATGGGGTTTCGTCATATCTTCACATAACATCTTAGTTTCACTTACTTTTAAATGTATTAGACTTATGAGTCAACACATACTTGCCATGAGGCTTTATTCATAGTTCGTCTAAGTGATTCATATTTACCCAAGATTATGTGGTACAATACTTATGCATCTTGTAGGTATGCCAAGATATCGATTTCGATCCCTTGAGGCAGCATTTATTAAATATTTGTTCACGTACGACTTATGTGTCAATACGGGATTGGTCAAGGGAACCCAATTTCGAATCCCTTGAGCAACACTTAATCTTATATTAAACTTGATAATTGCATTTTACATATTTGGAGGACCCTAGTTTGATCCCATTTCTCCCATAATATTTCCTTTCTTTTACTCCTCTCTCTCTCGTTTAAGGCAAGGAGGTTGTGGGATCAATCCCCCACAAGCTCATTATTTTTCTCTGAATTAATCTGTTAACTTTCTCACCTATGAAAGAGGTTGTGGGTTCAATTCCAACTCACCACATTTATTTTTCTCCTTTATATTTCTCCTAACTCTCTCATCTACTAAAGAGGTTGTGGGTTCAATCACCACTCACCACATTTATTTTTCTTCTTTATTTTTTCTGCTAACTCTCTCATCTATTCAAGAGGTTGTGGGTTCGATCCCCACTCACCACATTTATTTTTCTCCTTTATTTTTCTCTTAACTCTCTCATCTATTCAAGAGGTTGTGGGTTCAATCCCCACTCACCACCTTTGTTTTTCTCCTAAACTCTATCATCTATTCAAGAGGTTGTCGGTTCAATCCCCACTCACGACATTTATTTTTTATTTCATTTTTCTTATGAAATTTTTATGTAATTTGCATTAGGTGGTTTCAATCCCCAATGACATCACATTTTAAATAAAATTTTAAAACATAGATCCAACTCCAAAATATAGGTCGAGACCAACATTTCCAGCAAGCTGGAAATTCGGTCCTCTTTCAATTCGTTTTTCTCACTTTTTTTATGTTGAATCTTGGTATATTTCGTGTGACATTTATTCAGCAACATTACACTTATATGAACATCACACTTTAACATATTCCTACACGTAAAATACAACATTTTAACAAGTAAATTTCAGGCAGGAACATAGTTAATTTACAGAACATCCACACTCTAACAATTATCGTAAAACACTTTTCCGGAAAACATCTTTCATTCCTTACATAATTTTCAAATACATATTCAACACATAATCACAACTAGACCTAAAATTATCTACCTGAAGACATACCAACGCATGCTTTGAATCTTTCAAAGGATCTAATGACAGGGGCATGCACCGGGGACAACCTTAGTTTCTTGTTTGGAATTTGAACTGACCTTAGGGGTCTCTTGGGAAAGGGACCAAGAGAGAAGAAAACCCATACCTTAATGTCGTTCAAGACTTGTTTAAATTGCCTATCCCCACGACATCACTGCCTCACCACTAAAATAAAAACTCAATCCGTCGAGAAGAATGTCGTTGATATTTCATTTTTAGCTTAGCTTTTTGTTTGAGTTTTTGTGTGTAAGCTCTTCAAGAGTGAAGAACTATTATTTTCAGTTCTTTTGCTGATGAGAAACGTGAGAATTAGAGTGAGAGACGTGAAAATGAGAGGATTAGGATAAGGAGAGTTAGGTGGAGAGTTACTCAAATTAGGACTCCGTATTATTTATTATTATTATTATTATTTTATTAAAAATCTGATTTTCCTTTAATTAAATCAGCAAATTAAATATTAATTAATTTAATTCACTAAATACGATAAATCAATTAAATCATTACTTCCAACAAGGCTCGAACCTAGGTGGAGCAAGATTTTGCTTTAAGGGTCAATTTCGGCCACCTCTACCTAAATTGCCCCTTAACAATATTAATTGATTAATTAATTAATTAATTAATTAGAGTTATTACAATACTACCCTTATCCTGGGAAAGACCATTTACCCCTAGACCCTCCAAACATAAGATTACCCCTTTTCAAGTCCGGTTAAGACTCATCCGGGTAAATCTTCATATTCGGGTTCCCTACATTGTTGGAACCAACCTTTCCTAGCTCAACTAACTTACCAAGATAGTTGGATTTGTTGTTGTAGAGGTCCAGAGGTATGGTTCTACGTGCATCAATCCGTGTGAACCCGGTCTAATCTATGCATTCTGGATACGTTAAACATTACTTAGCATAGTCATTTTTAGGGTTGTTACATTCTTACCTTGGGAAGTCTTAAGAATGACTCTAGATTGGGATAAGGAGATTGCTTCTAAGTAACTCCTTCTATACTAACGATGGGTACTCATCTCAAGAGGTACATTGGATACAACATCTCAACTCACGAAGTGTAACAACCTTTTTTCATATCCTCTCGGTGCTAAGCAAAACTCCCCCACAGAGTGTTAAGCTTTCATTACTATGGGTTAAGGAATAAATTATTGGACACCACATCTCAACTCACGAAGTGTATCCATCCCTCAACCTATCTTAGAAAGTTCTTGGGAGATAGTGAGGTCAAACACTACATCTCAACTCACGAAGAGTGTTCACCCCAAGACTCCCCTTTTAATTCATTCATTTATGTATTAGAGTGTGTTTGTACATATGAACACACCTATCACATAATCACCATTTTTATAACACTCATGTCTAAACAGCTTACATCTTCATTCATCATATTACACACATTAGCATACTTCACATAAACATATAATTCTCTAAGACATAAATTTTAGCATACTTCACATAGATATGTACTTCACTTAGTCATAGTCTCTAAATATCATACCTAACAAGATTCAGATAACACATCAACAAGAAATACATCATTATCATCTTACATCATATAACATTCCGGAAATTACATTTCTAGTGAATATCCCAATAGGTCTTTAAGAATGCATATTGGGATTACATAGGCATTCCAATTACCAATATTGAGAAATATTGGGCATAGCATAGAAAATTGGCTAAGGGGTATTAACCAATTTCTATATATTACCCATATAAGAAAATTTTTTGGCATATTAGAATATATTGGCTTAAAGGGTGTTAGCCAATTTCCAGGCATTAATGAGTTTGTCCAAGAAATATACCAGTAATAAAAACCCTAAGCTAAAAACATATGTTTCATAGTATTTTTTCATATTAGATACGAGGCATCCATGTGTCAAGCCTAGGCACCATAGCACATGATCAATTAACATAATGATGCAGATTAAGCAGTGCCCAAGGACATAGTGAGGATCCTTGGAACAATAAGTTAACATTCCAAATGAACCATCAAGAATTGTTAGTAAGGAAAGTACAATTAACACATGGTCAAGCACATGTGAAGAACTGGCCAAGCAAGGGGACCACCCTAACCGAATTCGGTTAGGGTAGTTAGGGAGCAAGCGTGTCCACCCATGAGGGGCCTAACTCTCTAACAAACTCTAGAGTTTAACTAACTGACCTAACTATCTAACTAACCTAGGACTAACCTAAATAAACTAATTAGTGCACCCAAAAACCTAAAACCTAACTGGGTAACACTAATCTACTAACTAATTAAAGAGACAACCTAGTACCTAACCTAGGATGGTCCAAAGGGTTAGTTATGGTCCTAAAGACTTAAGGGTACTTTAGAAATTACCCTATGTCACCAAATTAATTAAATTAGCAACTTAATTTAGTAATTTAAATGGTCAAAATGAAATCCTTACACTAATCTAGTAACTAGTTCAAGAAACATCCTAGTACTTAACCAAGGATGGTCCAAGAGGGTTGATTATGTTTCCAATGACTTATAGTAGTTACTTTAGTAATTAACTAGGTCCATTAATTATTTAAATTATTAATTTAATTCATTCATTTAAAGAATCAAAATGAAATCCTTAGGGAAAATTTCAGATTTGACTAATTTTATGCTTTCCTATATTAGTACATCAAGGAGGGACGTTTTAGTATTTACTAATTAATTTTTTAATTTACTTAATTAGCCTAACTTGAATGATTAAAAATTAGTTCCTAAAACTTATACTCACGTTCAAATACTAGAAACATTCACCATGCAAAACAGTAAACGGACGAAAGAAAAATAGAAAAGTTTCTCTCGATTTCTCTTAGGCGATTTCAAGGTTTTCTTCAAGGTTTCGTGCAAGGTTATCCTTGTTGATTAAATTCTACAAAAGATATGGGTTTTATCTCATGGAATTCTTTCTCCAAGATACATTTCAAATGTTTGAATTCATGAATTTTGAAACTAGGGTTGTTCCTTAATGATATTGTTGAACGTCTATCTCCCTAGTTATCCTTCTTTTCTATTTTTTAAGTATATAAATGTAATCTTGAACATGTTGTTGGTATGTGGTGCTAACTGTTCATTATTTATAGGTTCTTGATTTTTTAATGACTAATGAGGAATATTTAAACTTGATTCATATGATTAGGGTATTAGTTTATGAAATAAAGAACGGTGTAATGCTTAATTGTGTTCGAGAATATGAAGTGTGTTAAATGTCGATTATGAAGTTAGCTACTGTTGAATTCGACTTTCTGCCTATTGAGGGGATCATTACAATACATTTATGGTATTAATTGATGTGGTTAGTGCTAACATAATGAAATTTCTTTAAGTGATATTTTGGTTTATGCCAATAAAATGGCTAACAATGTCTTGCCCAAAAAGTTAAACAAAATTGGCTTATAATATCGCTTTCAAAGCATGATGGGAAGATTGGCTAATGGTTAATGTAAATCAAATTAAGAATTACTAATTTAACTTTGAATTCATAACCAAGGGCATGCAAAACATTTGGACAAGCCCCAACATACCCTTTCCAAATGAACTATGAATATAGTAACTACATTGAACAAAGTTCTTAACGTTTATAAAGAATGGTATAAAACTACCAAAAGACATGAAACGAGTTAAGGTGAGTAATAACATAATTAAAATTCTTTAAATTATGAAAGTTACCAGATGGGGAGTTAAAGGAAGTGAGACAAGAAAGTGTTACTTACACCTAAGACAACTATGTTAAAGATACTCACAAAAGATGGTGTTAATAATCGTGAGACAAGTCTATTTAACACCAAGATGATAATGTAAGGTTAAATTTCACATTTCATCAATTAAAGAAAGGGATTACTGGTTATCCAAAGAGTTAAGTAAACCTCATAACTAGAAACAAGATTCCACAATGTTTGAGTCAACTCTAAAAGATGTAAAGAAAAAGAAGTTAAGCAAAGCACCGATATACTAGCAATGAGATTGTGCCATCACATGTAAACCTCATGAGATGAGGCTACTACCAAGTTTTATAAGTAATCTCTGTATGTCTCCTAGTCTTCGAATTATGTTGCCATCACAGGAACTAGCCAGTGGATTCCACCTAAGCGATCTTGGTATGATGCGGTTTCACTTTGGCCGGTGATTGCACCTCTTTTCGATGTGGGGAAGACAGCAGATTTCATGTTTATATCACATGATATACGTAGTTTAAATGCTCAAGGAAAGTATTTGGTTCACTTAAGCTATGAACCACCTCTTTTCGATGTGGGGAGAACACTGGACTTGGTTTCACTTTAGCCGGGAACCACCCATTTTTGGTTTGGGGAAGACATTCGATTTCATGTTATCCCACAACATCTAGATTAACTTTGATGGGTGAATAGCCCCACTGGATTTAATATTAGCTCGCATGATCTTAATTCTAAAGATGTCCTTAAGAAAGAAAGAAAGAAAGAAAGAAAGAAGAAGATATGTATGTTCAAAGTGAGCTAAGAAAGTAAGAGCCTAAGAATATCAATCGTCAGTGTTTGATAAGAATGAAGTTTTCAGCAAATAATGGGCATAGCCAATAATGATTTCTTTTATCATGAAAATAGGCATAACCAAATAAAAATGGCTTATAATGACTTCTTATATTATGCTAACAAAGGGGAGTAAAATGTAATGGATAATTAATGCCCCATGATCTCCCTTATATGAAAAATTAAGAGATGCGTGGCGTAGCCAATAAAGATTGGCTTATAAAGTGTTCCGGCCCATCAAATCTAGAATGGAAAGAATAACACTTTGTAAGGATAGCCAAATCATTTCCTTAGTCCCTGGATTACTGACTTGATTCACTGTAAGTACGGGACTACAATGAATCATTTCACTTATAAGTAAAACATAGGATCAAAATAGATCATTGTACTACATAACAAGAAGAAGAAAAAGACTAGAAAAAAATTAAGTGTCAAAAAGGGGGCTCTCATGTTAGGGGCATCAAATTTAAAATTTTTTGCTCAAGTTGTTCTAAAATTATGTTGATGATTCTAAGGTCTCGTATTCATATAGAAAATGTGTTATGTGCTTTGAGTGCATTAAAATACGTCATATTCATACCACAATTCACAAATAACGAATTAGGAAAGTCTAGTGATGTCACTTTCAAAAAATGGCATGTTTTTATAGGAAGAGATTTCGTTGATCATGCATAGTCCTTATGTGTATGTGTGCATACACCCATACTTAGTACAAGTGTGTACTAACCCTATACTATTAGTACCTTTATAGGTGAAGGTCACAGACAAGGTTGAAGATTCATCGAAGATGTTTGGCTAATTGATCTCCATATTTTGGTAGGTCCTCTTGATGTTCGAGGATGCTACACTTATCTATCTAGCTTAGTACTTTAGACATAGCTAGTGGATGTTGGCCTGATTGTTTCTTTTTAGACCTTATTTTGAAGCTTTGTATTAAGGCCGTTTTGGCAAACTGTTACATTATATATTGGTCTTTTGATTTTAATTGATTCATCAATTGTATATGGTTGTTTTAATTGGAGCTTAGTAGAATATTAATCTATGTAGAAGATATATGAAGTCTATGTATACTTCATTATGTTTTAAAAGTAATAAATTTTCTGCAAATTTAACTATATGAATGTGATGAAAGCTAAGAAGAGACTAGTCTACGACCTCTGAGAGGTTAACGACGCCGCTTTCATTTGGATTCCAGAATGTAGGTGTTACAAACTTGGTATAATAGCATGAGATTAAATTACCTAAGAAATAAAGCTCAAAACAACCACGTTATGTAGTTTCTACCTTATGGTTGTGAATCGCGCCACAATCATGACTTAGAGACTAAGTGATTTTAAGAATCATCCCTTCTTCTACTCTTTATCGTGTCGTTTGGAGCTTTGACATTTTATGTTATTTTAGCATCGAACTTACTTTTTGTGTGTGTGTGTAGAAAATGAACACAAGGAGAAATGCAGGCAATAGAGTTGGAGAAGCAGTTGTTGGGGGAAACCAAGCTCCTCAAGCCCAAGCTGCTGGAGTGCAAGTGCCTGTCGGCCCAGCTGCGTTGACGGATCGAAAAGTTAGAGCAATACTGGTTTAGATGGCCCAAGCTATCACTACTCATGCATAGGCTATCACAGCCCGGGCCACTTAAGAGGGTGATCCTAGGGAGATCCCACATTCTACCACCATGGCTAGCATATTGAGAGATTTCACAAGGATGTTGAGATGGCTGAGTTGGTCTAAGGCGCCAGATTAAGGTTCTATGCCTTGAAAGGTAGAGACGAGCAAGAAAAGTCAACTGATGTGGTCACTGGTACCTTGCGTGTCTTTTCTTTTCCAATGTATGCATTGTTAGATCCACGATATACCTTGTCTATTGTTACTTTATTAGTAGCTAGTAAATTTGACTTGCTTCCTGATATCTTGCATGAACATTTTCTAGTAAGTACTCCCGTAGGAGACAACATTAGAGCTGAAAGGGTATATAGAGATTGCCCAATAACTGTTCTTGATAGAGTTACTTATGCTGACCTAATAGAATTAAACATTCTTTATTTTGACATAATTTTGGGTATGGATTGGCTTCATAAATGTTATGCTACCATAGACTATGGAAAGAGGGTAGTAATGTTTCAGTTGCCAAATGAGTTAGAGTTGAAATAGGAAGGTGTGGTTCAAATCTAACAAGCCAAATAGTTTCCAATCTTAAAGCCAACAAGATGTTATCTAAGGGGTTAGGAGCCAATGAGAATCTTTCTTACGAAGAGGTTTTTGTTGATATTTTAGATCATCAAGTGAAACGGTTGAGGAACAAGGAGTTTGCCAACGTTAAGGCATTATGGAGGAACCACTATGTTGAGACAGCAACATGGGAGGCCGAGGCAGATATGAAATCATGTTACCCTCACTTATTCAGTTCTTGATGTTAGATATACTCTTCCTTATCCCTATTTCATTAATGAGACTCTAAATCTTAATGAATTAGGCGATTTGGTTTTTTATGTCCATAATCATGTCTTATGCTTGAATTATATGATTTAAAATGAGTTCATGCTTGCATTCATGTTGCTATTTTTATGTAGCGTAGACATGACTTTTGTGTTGCATGAGTAGTGATGTGCATTAAGTTAATTGTGATTGAGAAGGAAGTTCCAGAGTAAGTGTGAATCATAAATTCACAAAGCGCAAAGTTTCAAACATGTTAAACTGTTTCGAAAATCATCCTCTTTATTTTAAAAATGATGTGTAGTGTCATTCGAGGACAAATGTTCCTAAGGGTGGGATAATGTAACTTTCTGGAAAATTACATGTCTAGTGAAGAGCCCAATTGGTCTTTAAGAATGCGTATTGGGGATATATAGGCATTCCAATACCCAATATTGAGAAATATTGGGCATAGCATAGAAAATTGGCTAAGGGGTATTAGACATTTCTATATTTTACCCAAAAAACAAAAATATTGTGCATATTAGAAAATATTGGCTAAAAGATTGTTAGCCAATATCTAAGTATTAATGAGCTTGTCAAAGAAATGTACCTGCAATAAAGTCCCTAAACTAAAAACATATGTTTCATAGTATTTTTGCATAATAGATACGAGGCATCCATGTATCAAGCCTACGCACCATAGAACATGATCAATCAAAATGATCATATAGATTAAATAGTGCCCAAGGACATAGTGAGGATCCTTGGGACAATAAGTAAACATTCAAAATGAACCATCAAGAATAGTTAGTTAGGAAAGTACAACCAACACCTGGCGAGAACATGTGCAAGCACATGTGAAGAACCGGCCAAGGGAGGGGACCACCCTAACCGAATTCGATTAGAGTAGTTAGGGGGAAGGCGTGTCCACCCATGTGGGGCCTAACTCTCTAACAAAACTCTAGCTCTAACTAACTGACCTAAACAGCTAACTAACCTAGTACTAACCAAAATAAACAAATAAGTGCACCCGACAACCTAAGACCTAACCGGGTGACACTAACCTAGTAACTAATTAAAGAGACAACCTAGTACCTAACCTCGGATGGTCCAAATAGTTAGTTATATATGGTCCTAAAGACTTAAGGGTACTTTATTAATTACCCTAGGTCACCCAATTAATTAGATTAGCAACTTAATTAATTAATTTAAATTGTCAAAACGAAATCCTTACACTAACCTAGTAACTAGTTTAAGAAACATCCTAGTACTTAACCTAGGATGGTCCAAAAGTGTTGATTGTGGTTCCAATGACTTAGGGGTAATTCAGTAATTACCCTAGATCCCTTAATTAATTAAATTATAAATTTAATTAGTTAATTTAAATGGTCAAAACGAAATCCTTAGGAAAAATTTCAGATTTGACTAAGTGTTATGCTTTCCTATTTTTAGCCAATCTAGGAGGGGCGTTTTAGTAATTAACTAATTAATTTATTTAATTTACATGATAAAGCTAAGTTTAATGAGTAAATATCAGTTCTTAAGACTTAGACTCACGTTCAAAAACTAGAAATATTCAGGACGCAAAACAGTAAACGAACAAAAGAAAAACAAAAAAGTTTCTCTAGATTTCTTAGGCGATTTCAAGGTTTTCTTCAAAGTTTATTGCAAGGTGATCTTCGTAGATTAAATTCTATATAAAGTATGGGTTTTCACTAATGGAATTCTTTCTCCTAGAGACTTTTCAAACGTTTGCATTCATTAATTTCGAAACTAGGGTTGTTCCCCAATGATATGGTTGAACGTCCATCTCCCTAGTTGTCCTTGTTTTCTATTCTTTAAGTATATAGATGTAATCTTGAACATGTTGTTGGTATGTGGTGCTAACTGATCATTAAGTATACGTTCTTCATTTGTTACTGACTAATGAGGCATATATATACTTGATTCATATGATTAGGGTATTATTTATATGAAATAAAGAATGATGTAATGCTTAATTGTATTTGACAATATAAAGTATGTTAAAAGTCGATTATGAAGTTAGCTACTGTTTAATTCGACTTGATGCCTATTGAGGATATCATTATAATACATTTATGGGATTAATTTATGTGGTTAGTCATAACATAATGAAATTTGTTTAAGTGAAAGATTTGTTTATGCCAATCAAATGGCAAACAATGTCTTCCACAAATAGTTGAATGAAATTGGCTTACAATATTGCTTTCAAAGTATGATGGGAACATTGGCTAATGGTTAATGTAAACCCAATTAAGCATGAGTAATGTAACTTTGAATTCATAACCAAGGATATGCAAATCATTGGGACAAGTCCCAACATACCCTTTCCAAATGAACTATGAACATAGTAACTACATTGAACAAAGTTCTTAACGTTTATAAAGAATGGTATAAAAATACAAAAAGATATGAAACGATTTAAGGTGAGTAATAAAATAACTTAAAGTCTATAAATTATTAAAGTTACCAGAATGGGGTGTTAGAGGAAGTGAGACAAGTCTCACTTATACCTATGACATATATGTTAAAGATACTCACAAAAGATGGTGTTAATAATCGTGAGACAAGTCTCATTAACACCAAGATGATAATGTAAGGATAAATTTCACATTTCATCATGTAAAGAAAAGGATGACCGGATATCAAAAGAGTTAAGTAAATCTTATAACTAGAAGCAAGCTTCCATAATGATTGAGTAAACTCTAAAAGATGTAAAGAAAAAGAAGTTGAGCAAAGCACTGATTTACTAGAAATGAGCTTGTGCCAGCACATGTAAGACTCATGAGATGAGGCTACCATCAAGGTGTATAAGTAGTCTCCTTATGTCTCTTAGTCTTCGAACTATGTTTCCAGCATAGGAACTAGCCAGTGGATTCTACCTAAGCGAGCTATGTATGATGCGGTTTCACTTTGGCCGGTGATTCCACCTCTTTTCGTTGTGGGGAAGACACCGGATTTCATGTTAAGCTCGCATGATCTATGTCAGTTAAATGCTCAAGGAAAGTATTGGATTCACTTTAGTTGTAAACCACGTCTTTCAAGTGTGGGGAGAACACTGGACTTGGTTTCACTTTAGCTGGTGAACTATCCCTTTTCGTTGTGGGGCAGACACTAGATTTCATGTTAGCTCACATGATCTAGATTCACTTTGATCGGTGAATCGCCCCTTTTCGGTGCGGGCAGACACTGCATTTCATGCAGCTTGCATGATCTTAATTCTAAAGATGTCCTTAAGAAAGCAAGAAAGAAAGAAGAACATGTGTATGTTCAAAGTGATCTAAGAAAGTAAAAGCCTAAGAATATCAATCGTGAATGTTTGATAAGAATGATGTTTTCAGCAAATAATTGGCATAGCCAATAATGATTTCTTTTCTCATAAAAATGGGCATAGCCAAATAAAAATGGCTTAGAATGACTTCTTATATTATGCCAATAAAGGGGAGTAAAATGTAATGGATAATCAATTTCCATGATGTCCCTGATATGGAAAATGATGGAATAAATGGCCTAGCCAATAAAGATTGTCTTATCAAGTGTTCCTGCCCAACGAATCTTGAATGGAAAGAATAACTTGTTGTAAGGATAGCCAAATCATTTCCTTAGTCCTTGGATTACTTACTTGATTCATTGTAGGTACGAGACTACAATAAATCATTGCACTTGTAAGCAAAACATAGTATCAAAGGAGATCATTGAACTACAAAACAAGAAGAAAAAAAAGACTGAAAAAAAAAACAAGTGTCAAAAAATGGGCTCTCGTGTTTGGGGCATCAAATTTAAAAATTTTCGCTCAAGTTGTGCTAATATTATGCTGATGTTTCTAAGGTCTTGTATTCATATATAAAATGTGTTGTGTGCTTTGAATGCATTGAAATACGTCATATTTATACCACAATTCACAAATAACGAATTAGGAAAGTGTAGTGATGTCACTTTCCAAAAATGGCATGTTGTTATAGGAAGAGCTTTCGTTGATCTTGAATAGTCCTTATGTGTATGTGTGCATACAACCATACTAAGTACAAGTGTTTACTAACCCTATACTATTATTATCTTTATAGGTGCAGGTCAAACACAAGGTTGAAGATTCATTGAAGCTGTTTGGATTGTCGATCTCCAGACTTTAGTAGGTCCTCTTGAAGTTTAAGGATGATACATTTATATATCTAGCTTAGTGCTTTAGACATAGCTAGTGGATGTTGTCCCTAACATTTTTTTTTTACGTTTATTTCGAAGCTTTATATTAAGGCCGTTTTGGCAAACTATTACATTATATATTGATATGTTGATTTGAATAGATTCATCAACTGTAGATGGTTGTTTTAATTTGATCTTAGTAGAATATTAATCTATGTATAAGATATATGAAATCTATGTATACTTCATGATGTTTTAAAAGTTTTAAATTTTCCGCCAATTTAACTATATGAATGTGATGAAATCTAAGAAGAGTCTTGTCTGCGACCTCTGAGAGGTTAATGACGCCGGTTGCATTCGGTTTCAAGAATTCGGGTGTGACACTTCACATTATATACCTTCATGTCCTTATTCAAAATATACAAGTAACATCACAATCATATATTTCAAGTAAACACCACCACAAAAGGTGGATCATACAACTCAAGAACATTTCACAATAAGAACTAAACAATATAACCAACTAACCATACATCAAAGCGTTAACCACCTATTCATAATTTCTCAAATAATTCGTCATAAATATCCCTTAGGGTAGTAGCTAAAATATAATATAACCATAAAGAAGTCATGACTCTAACATTTGTTAACCATGCTCATTAGACCCATTTCATAAGAGAAAAGTTGATCAAAAGATAAACTTGGTTTCATAGGATTTTGACATTAAAATCATCATTTAACACTAAGAACAACTCATTTTAATCATTAAAACGTTTTCAGGCAAAGACCCATACTTAGAGTCAAGGAATAAAGAAGTTTGAAGTTTGAAATACTTTTAAAAATCATTTTCAAATGTCTTCTTGAATGAAAGGAAGTTCAAGGATGACTACCATACCTCAATGAAAATAAACCCACGATTTTTTGATTGGGAAAATGTCCACAGCCAGCCTCTTCTAGCCCTTCCTTGAGTTCTAGCTTCTATGGAGTTTGAGAGAGTCTATCTTGAGGGAGGGGTTTTCGGTTTTTGAAAATGAAGTCTAAAATTAGGTCTTAGTGTTTGAATCCTCTTAATATACCTAAAACAGCCTAAAATGATCATCCATTGTTCATAAAAGACTTGGGTTGAATTTATTAAACACCCCAAGCCTTGGCAGATTTTTTTGACAGCTTTTGAGGTGCCAAATGATGACCCCTAGCTACTGGGCGACGTCTGATCAACGAACCGTCCTGCTGGGGCGTCGATGGAATTAGAGACTACTTATATGGGGGATAATCTCCAACTAATTGTGGTACTACTCCCCCCAAACAATGTAGCATCGCCAGGACTACGGTACGTAGGTGGCAAGGTCGTAGACTGCATAGTTTTTGGAAGATTCCGCCTAAGGTTTGGGGTCCTCTCCTAGGGCCCCTCGTGTATCGTAGGTGTAGTCGTACCCGGACCTTAAACCCCTAAATATATTCATCTAATTCATAGGAACCTCCACCATCAATTTCAAATAAAACAAACACGTAAAACTAGCTAAAACACACTAAGACACTCAAGCTTTTTCTAAGGAACATCTTCCAAACGTCATGGACGTTCTTCGACGTTTGACCTCCAAACATCACTAAACTTTAGAAACTGCCTGAAAATATCATTATTAACAATTTTAACATAAAATTACCTCATTAGACACATGAGAATCTCTATTTCAACCTAGTTCGTTTTAGGGGTGTTACATTCTCCCCTGTTAGAAAAATTCTTCCTTGAATGACACTAAACATTTTAAGGATATCAAGGACTCAACTAGAAGAATCTCACACATGTCATCAAGTTAATAACATTCATATTCAATGCACCAAAATTACAAGAAACACCAACTACCCAATCTCTAGGAACTCTAGGCAACATAGCAAATTTGGAATTTCCACAATTCAAAGTGCACACATACTTCATCTTTCCCATTTCATTCATGTAGGAACTACCTTCTCCATCATTAGACATTCTCATACACATATTTTCTACAAACATTGAAACCATCATTCATAAAAATGCAATTACGTAAAATTTTGAACATCTTTACAGTAACCACCAACACTTTACCATTGAAACATGCATGAAATTCCATAATGGACAAGAGCATACCAACTCTTCTTGTAACATAAACACAACTTTGAAAAAGTGAGCAGTATCATTTGCTACACCTTAACATGAGAAATATAGAGTTGACTACCAATCTCCCCATGTAATCATGATATCATCAAGAGCATACAAAACATTATATAATCACAGGCACTCGTACCATAATGAGAAATGCAATTTATTGTAATATGCAAGACTCTTAATCATTACCAAACTACTACTAATTTTGGTCTCAAGCTTGAATAAGAATAGAAGGAAAGATAAGGATATCAACTGCCTTTCGACTCAACTCATTCTTCCCCACATAGGGTAAAGTCATCTTAAAGGTCTCATACTTCAAAGTACCATTTGGCCTCTCACAAGGTAGGAACTCATAGTAACCTTAACTTATGCACATTAAGATTAATCAACCTTACAATTCAAGCACAACACCCTTCTCTTAGGGTTCAATATATGACAAACATGAATCACAAGCATAAGCATACCACGTCTTGATTCATTTGGAAACCAACAACTGACTATATAGATTCCACCAGTAAAGCTGCACAAGGACTTCAATCCAATCACAAGTACAACTATTCAAAATTTCACACATAACAGGGCAGCCCTCAACTCTTACAATACAACCACATTCTCTTCAACACTTCTAAAACTTACACCTTGATTCTCTATTATTATTGAATACAACCATAAGATAACTCATTTTTTTTCCCAAAATGGTTTTCATTCAAGAATTTTAACTCCTACTATGCTTAGAACTAAATCACCATACAATTTCATATCATAACACTTCCAATATCATAATAACACGTAGCCATAAATGGCATCACATCACAATCCTCAAAATTCACCTCACATCTACTCTTCTAGCCACAAAACTATCATAAAAATCAAAACTCACCTTTCTCTCCATCAAACATAAAAAACATCTCCCCTTCCAAGAAATCACATCTAGAAAACCAACGGACAAAAGAAAAAAAGAAAGAGACCTTATGGAGTTAAGTTCTACGTCACAATACAAGAGTACTGAAGGAAGTAAAGCTCTATCGTCGTACAACCTCTCACTCATTGATGTGTCGCGACGCACACAGATGAATTAGTCTCTACTGGATATAGCTTGTGAGACTTTAGACCATAAACTATTTGCCATAAATTATTCTCTGAAACCAAGCTTTGCCATAAATTAGGTCGGATAGTTGCGTACTTGACCTTTCAGAGGTCTTGTACTAACCATTTTCTATCTTTCATTACATAATACATGAAAAGTAGTGCGGAATTATAACTTTTCCTGATATTCATAATAAAAAGGAAATATCTTTTATAAATTTTAATGAGTAGTCTCGTCATCACATGCCATATTAATGACAAAACTTAAACATCTTAGGGATACGACCCATAACATTGAATGAAAATACATAATAAGTCTTAATTGTAGTACTGAAGAAATAAAAACTATGCCCTCGGATATATGAGGACATACTTAGTCTTGAGAGAGTCGATTCCTAAGTTTTCCTTCTAGTCTTAAACTTGCCTCCAACCTACACTTATAAAGTATAGAAAAGTATCGGGTTAGTAAAACAATGTACTAAGTATGGCATATGCAAAAACATGCGAAAAGGGACATTTTTGTATCAATAAGTTTGCATGCCAATTAAGTAGAACTTTCATGAATATAGAAGTGAAATAACACATAACTTATCATTTAGCACATTGAAGAGCATTTTCAAGATTATTACACATAAGTCACTTTATAGTGCACTAAAGAAGAATTACAATAAACTCATTACATATCCAAACACACAGTAAACTCAACCCATGGAGGTTTCCGTAACCAGGTTATCCTAAGATTCACTAAGGTAAGACATGAAGGAACCTCCTATACAAATCCTTCAATGCACACCCAAGTTACCCTCAGGACAACCCATTATAGGATTACTTTGGTGAGGTAACAATTCCACATCTTGTAACTAGATATTAGAGAAACATACTTGCATATAGAACTTCACATAAGTGCCCTTCCCCAAGTGGAGATGTAAGTTACACAAAGTGCAATGTGAGAATAACATCCCATACTTGAACTCCCACTTTGTGCTCCTTGAGGATTCCATGAGGTTAGGTACACATTCATCATTCATAAACTTAATTATACAATACATAACTATAAAACGATTTCTTAACATTAGACATTTAATGACATAACTTCATTTCATTACATAATAACACATTCATACATTACAAACAAAGACACACAAAAACTCCCCTTTAAAGTGTCTACTTGTGCAATGGATAAATAGTGTCCCATACCACCACTACCCTCAATAGTACACTCTTTAGGAGACTTAGTTCATTACATTCTATTATGGGTGATAACATTAACCGACATAGACCATGAAACCTAGACATGGAATACCGATACTAACCCCTATCGGATGAGGGATCCCCACTTGCCAAAGTAAGGCTAATTATCATAGCATTTACATGGATTGTCCAATATCTACACCCATAAATCAAAAGATTACTACATATCGGATGAGGGATACCCACTTGCCAAAGTAAGGGTCATTCTCATAGATTTTACATGGATTTTCCAATACCTCTATTGCATGTCTTACACTTTAACGCACTCATTATTGGGCTGGAGTGTACAGATGACAAATTACGAGAAATATAGATTCTAGTAAATCAGAGTCTGGAGTTTGTGAATTAATCTCATGTGATCTGCACTAGTGTTGAGGGATATGCATATCTAGTTTTAATATTAAAATAAGAAATTTGAAGTGCTTGTGGATATATAAGGAGAGGGCATTATTTTGGAGTCAAGAGTTTCTTCGTTAGAGTATTTCCGAAAAACATGAGTTTATCTAACCCCTTAATGCTCACGTATGAAAAATAGTTGATACTAAAAGTGAAAAATGAAAGCTGAAAAGCATACGATGCAGCTAAACACTGAAAATAGACTTGCTATGACTGGGACTCCGGTATCCAGGTGGGCTACTAAAAAAATACTTTTTCTGCTTGAGAGAGGGTGTTTCCTTCATCTGGAGAGAGCTAATGTTAGTTGTGGGCTATCCTCAACACACTTTAAATACATCTTGTCTGTTATTATAGTTGTGTTACTATCGGTATATGAGATATTATTCTTCAGGAGGATTCCTTTGTTAGGTATTAATCGTTTGTTTTTCAGCTCATGTGACATACTTGATCTTTACACATTGTTCTTGCTATATATGGTTTATAACTTCTGTCAAAAATTCAAACTAGAATTCATCACAAAAAGCAAAGATGTTGCGATCTACCTGAATTTTATTTCCTCATAAGTTGATTCTTTTTTTAAGAGGAGTACATGATATCAGAGATAAAGAAAGTCCAATTTTAGCCTTCCCGTACAAGTCAATTTGTTTCTGCCAGCAATTATATTTTTATCAGGGAGGTACGGATCTATATAACCCTGGTTGGGACTTTGGGTTATGACACCAAATATTACAACCTAAGGGAGACCGAATCGATATTTCTCTTGCAAAAGAATAAAGTTTTGGAACTGCGATGAGTGATATTCCTTCACAAAAGGTCAATGAAAAAGTGCTCCCTTTTGAGAAAAACTTCACATTGATAACTTCATACAAATATTGTTGATTTGCGTTATCTGATGGAAGTTTGGTACATTACTGCTACAAGTCGACATTAAATATATATTTATCAAATTTTCATTCTAGGAAGGTAACACAACTTTGCACTTTCACTTGATAATAAAACACATATAAAATAACTTGTGAATGAAATATTTCTCCATAAATATGTAACTTATAAGACATTAAGAGCCTCTCTTTGGTAATTTCAACAATAATCTGTATTGTTAAGCTTAGACATGAACTACTACCATGTTGATTATTTTATCTTTATGCTAAATTTTGTTTTCTTGTTATTGCACAAAAGATAGACATTTCGTGAAAAATTATGCAGAATTCTAGGAAAGAAGTTGATGGATTAAACTGGAGTTGGTAAAGAGTATTTAGACGGAGTAGAAAATTTTTTAAACCATTTATTTCGTGAGAATCATAATGGAGGAACAAATTCATGCCCCTGTACGAAATGTGTGCTCTATTATCAACTAAATCGAGCAGTGACATAAGATCATCTCGTCGTTAATCGTATTTTGCCATAATATAATACATGGTTTTGTCTAGGAGAGTCTCTTAATGTATCAACAAGTACTGAAGAACATAATGACAGTGAGGAAGCCTTAAAGAGCGCTAATATAAGAGAAATGATGCATGATGTTTTTGGAAGCTTCGTCTAGTTTAATAATAATATTATTTGCAGGGCCTAGAACAAACAATTGATTACGAGAAGCATTCTCCTCCAATGGTGGACCTGAGGTGACCTCTACTTTGTTGAAGCTAGCGGCTGAGAGTGGTAAGAGTTATTAGGAATTGCCTTTTGTTGAGACAACTAGTCATCTATCTCAGCAGAAGGCAACAATAGGCAGTAGACTTGATCCACTGTTGTTGAATGGATGCATGATCAAGAATGATTAGTCAACATGTCATCACTTCCCATTAGAGTTGTTGTAGTGCGAGCAGTGTAGCATTTACCTGGGCAAGGGAAGAGTTCAACACCAGTTTTAGCACTCCCTGCACCCAAAGAACAGTTAAGATAGTCGGACAAGATCCATTTGCCTCATCTTTGATTTGCCCACCTCCTTCGTATATACGAATGGCATGTTCAAAGAAGAAACAATAATTACTTGTACATGAGCAAATCATATGGCAGGAATAAGCTACAACTGGGATGCAAGGGCGGACGAGTTTGTCAAAGATTAACAGTGGCAAACACTATGGTACACAACTAGCTGGGATGCCTTATTGCATGCCACCAATAAGTGGCGTTGAGTGCCACCTGCTGGAGTGTACTACTACACTCCTTACTGATTTTACCAAGTGTACATAACTTTTTCTATTTCATTGTTATGTTCTTTATCTAGTGCTTTAATTTTTCAGCTGTATTCTATTGATTATGGATATATTTTCAATTTGTGCATTGTAAGTGAGGGTACTTAGTCGATGAGAAGAAGAGAAAATTGTTTTAAGAGGATAGATACTTTGGAGTTGATGGTATTGAAATTGATATGGCCACATTTGTAAATTTCTCCAATCGAAGGTGAGTGCGTACAAACTATTTTGAAGCTGCTGCAACTTATTTTTATTTATACCAAGTTTATGTTACTTGTCTCAAGCTTCTGCTATTTATATTTGTGATTTTGTTAATGTATTATCGTAAAGTTACTTTTGATAATATTGTAGTAAGCCATGGAAACCTCCCTCTTTTTCCACAATCACAGATATACTCAAATGTCCCTTCTTTTTGCATCTATTATAGGCAATGTATCTATATGTCCAAAAGGTACTAATTTTTTTTTAATGTATGTTAAAAGTTTGAATTTTGATAGAAATCTGATGGGGAAGGCTCGTTCAACTTGCTCGATGAATCTTTTTTTTTGTTGTGATGATAAATAGGATAATCTTTAGCCATATGATTTTGACATATAGGCTACTCAAGATGATACTCATATTGATGTTCTTCTTATACATCTATGATAATATGCTTGAGCTCGGGCACTACCATTTTCTATATGCTGCTTAGTTGGATCTGAATGAGACATACCTTACTCTGTATAATGTGATGATCAGGAAAATTCAACTATCCAACAGATGTGATATGTGTAAAATGAAGGGGAAACAACATCATAAGAGGTTGTCATTTGTCTTCATCTAGAAGCCTAGTTCTTGTTTACTTTTTCTCTTTTGCAATGAAGGTGTGTTCATTTCAAAGAGTGTTAGTATTGTTCTGGTTGAGCCTCATTGACATGGAGGACTGTTCATTGCTAAGGGAAAGGAAGATGATCTTTATACAAAGAATTGGTACCCGGTGATGTTGTCTATGATAAAAAGATAATCCCTCCTTAACTTATAACCTTTCTTTTAGATTTATTTTAGATTTTCATATTATTTTGTTTGTTGTGTGTGTGTTTTTCATGACTCTTGGTACCAAATGATGGCAAAGTTGAGTCTCTCTTTGATGTTCATAACATAGTGTTAGAAATTTTGTTGGTAAGAAGTTGCCTACCTGAGGGAGTGATCACAGACGAGTGGCAATCGACAAATCATGTATCAATCGACGAGGTGTCGATGGCCACCGTCACTGAACACTTAGAGAAATCCATGAGAGGCCTTTTTTGCACAGTCCCTGAACTCAACAACAGACCAACAGGACGGTTGGTCCTTGCTCCGTCTATTGACAAACGTGGCGTGGCTAGGGAGTCGTCTCTGAGGGTGCTATTTTGCTGCACATTTTTAATTAATTCATTTAATTAGTTGGCTGAGTTAGGAGGTTAATTAGTGGTTAGGGGAGGTTGAATGAATTTAATTTACAACCTATATAAAGCCCCTAAGCTAATTAGACTAACCTAAGCTCTCATAATTTCCCAAACCCAAAACTCTCTTCCTTCTCTCTTCTTTCTCTATCAAGTTGAATAATTCCATAGAAGACAAGGTCAAGGTGTGTTCGAGGTATTAAATAACCAAGTTTTATCCATCAATCTTCATCAAAAAAAGGTATGGGTTTGCATTCATCTTTGGGAAATTCCCCAAACAATTCCATCAAATTGATTTCAAAAGTAGGAAATTTAAGTGGGTATTTTTAAATCTCCAAATTGATATTGTGAATTGATTTGCTTATATTTTATTTTGTATATAAATAATATATTATCATGTATTATATATCAATTATGTTATTTCTTGATTGATTGGTCAAGTTTGTAAAAGATGACCTTTACCCCTTAGCCATAGGTTGTGATCTTGATATGAATCATGTAATGTTGGTTTAATTGAATTAGTTATAGGTTGATGATGTTATTGTATAAATTATGAATATATTAAGATGAATAATAGTCCTATCATGCTAGTTCTTGAGAAATTAATCTAGGTTTGAAGTATGTTATGAATTTTACCTAAGTCTCTTACCTTAAGCTATGAACTCGTAATGGATTGTGATGTAGTGTTTTAATTGGATTTGTTGTTATGTTGGTTATTCATTTATGATGATGTTATACCCTTATGGAGTTAAGTTAAGGGTTGATGGTAAGACCTTAAAGATGTATTATGAAGGAGACTTGGTAACTCTTGTGATCCCTATTCTTTACTTCAATTTTGGTCAATTGTGACTAAGTAATGATGTTGCACTGAACTATATCTTGTGTTTATGATTGATAGGGTTTGTATGACATTGAATTGAAATGTCGTGAGTATGGTTTATGAGGCAAATCTAATATGTAAATGATATAATGATGGTGATAACTTACAAATGTGCCTTGTGATGATGTGAATATGTAAATGTGCTAACCTCACTTATATGAATTGTAATGAAAGGATTATACTCATGCAATTCTTATTGAGCTATGATTATGATGATGATTATAAAAGGGTTAGACCCTATGACCTACATTAAGCTATAATGGTTTACAAAGATATTAAAGACATTTCAAAAGGGGACTCTAGCTTAGCACCGAGTGAACTAGAGTGAGGAATGTCCCTTTCTACATAGGGAAAATAGGATCACTAATGTACTCTTGATATTGGAGACCATAATGCATGTCTAATAAAGCGGGTCCCAACTATATCTCCTAGTTCGTGATCTATGTTTCCCCCATAGGAATACTAGCTAGTGGATCCAGGTAGTTCCTATTTTCATGTTTTGGTACTACTATGGAAAGTATTTCGCCTTCTTCGGTGTAGGTTTCCATGACACCGGATTCAACATTAGCTCATGTGGTCTATGTAGTTTAAGGAAAGATGTTCCCAAAGGTAAAATAAATTAAATGAATTAACTCTAACCTAGATAACCTAAAACAACTTAGCTTAGGTAGGGGTATGGGACTCTACCTATGCCTTGCACTAGTTTGCATTGAGGGAAGTCTTAGGAGGACGTTCTTATATATGAATATTCTTATTATTGTACATGCTATGTATATGATTATCTTTCACATTGATGATAATATATGATTATTAGTTTCACTTATGAATATGTGTTGGTCTCTATTTCTAAGGTATAATCATATATACTCTTAATGTTATGTTATGTGAAGATCAATATTAGTCATTGTTCCTATTGAGTTTACTTTATTGAGTAAGGTCATGGGGCTTTGCTTGGTCAGTGCACTTGTTTACATAATGAGGGTTCCGTGTGATTGTCTTGCTTTGGTTATGTTGCAATGAATTATTATTCATGTTTGTGACTGTTAGAACTTGATGAAGAGTTGCTTTGACTATGTGTTCAATTATGTAATATGCATGTTTACATGACTAGACTTGGCATTTTTGGTGTGAATTACATGCTTTTGACTTAATGAATATGTCTTATTGATTGGTACGATCATTCTTGAATATGCATAAGACATTCTAAATGTAAATTAGCATGTTTAATAAAAAGTCCATTTTAGCATGATTTGATAATATATGTGTATATGGTCTCATACTTAGTACAAGTGGTGTACTAAACCCATTTTCTCCCTTTTCCCCCAACATTTTAGGTTCCGGTCACTGAAGGGCTTTGAGACGACTTTGAAGAAGACTTGGAATTCTCAATCATACAAGTTGGGTAGGTCCGCACTTTCTGAGGGCAATAACAATATCAAGCATATGAAGTTCTTTTTGTCTTAAGAATCTTATGTTGTTTCCTTTCATTTGTGTACTAAACTTTGTATAGCCTATTTGTGCCTTTATTATGTTGATGTATGGGCTAGGCCTAAATTGTTATACCTTTTTTAGATGGTAATGAGATGAGACATTCATTTGAGACTATGTTATATTTTATATATCTATTTTCAATAAAAGTATAAGACTAAGTAATCTTCCTATACGAAGGGTCTATGTATACTCGATATAAGTATTATGTGTGTGTAGAGGTCTATGTAAACCTCAACATAGAAGTAATGAAAAGTTTTAAATTTTCCACATTGTTTACCTATGAATGTAATGATGTAAGCTAAGAGGCTAGTCTTAGTCCTCAAGGAGGACGAGGACGCCTGTAACGTCTGGGGGTGCTCCCCGGATATGACAGTTGCCTAGAAGCATAAGCTACTACTTTCCCATGTTGCATAAGAACACACCCTAAGCCCACTTGGGATGTATAACAATACACAATGTAAGCCTTTGTACCCTCCGGTAAAGTCAACACCGGAACGGAGGTAAGCATATTCTTCAAGATTTAAAAGATTCTTTCACATACTTCCAACCACTCGAATTTCACTTTTCTGGGTCAAGGTAGTCAAGGGATATGCAATGACGCAAAACCATCCACAAACCTACTACAATATCCCGCTAGGACTAAAAAGCTTCTAACGTCTGTTGGATTGATTGGTCTTGGCCCATTCTTGACTGCCTGGGTTTTCCTTGGATCAACCTCAAGTCCCTCACTAGAGATTATATGGCCAAGAAACGCCACCGACCTCAACCAAAATTCACATTTTCTATACTTGGAAAATAATTGGTTTTACTTAAGCACTTGCAACACCACCCTCAAATGGTTCCATGTTCTTACCCTCATTTTTCGAATATACCAAGATGTAGTCAATGAAGACAATGACAAATGAAGATCTGTAACTTTGAAACCTCCTATTCATGAGGTTTGTAAACGCCACCGGGGCATAAGTGAGACCAAAGTACATTACTAAGAACTCAAAGTGATCATATCTAGTCCGAAATGTCGCTTTTGGTATATACTCCGATCTCAAGTCAATTTTACAAAAATATCTTGTCCCTTGGAGTTGATCAAACAAGTCGTCAGTCCGAGGGAGAGGATACTTATTCTTAATAGTGACTATTGATTTTGTGATAATCAATGCACATTCTAAGGGACCATCCTTCTTCTTCACAAACAATACTGGTGCACCCCATGGAGAAATACTAGGTCTAATGAAGCCTTTATCTAGCAAGTCTTTGAATTGAGACTTCAACTCTTTCAATTAAGCCGGAGCCATCCGATAAGGAGGAATTGAAATGGGGTTTGTATCCGGAAGCAAGTTAATACCAAAATCAATTTCCCGTTCAGGAGGGATTTTGGGAAGATCATTAGGAAAAACATCCGAAAATTCCCTCACTACGGGGACTAACTCAATGGGTGGATCTTCGGAGTCTAAATCTTTGACTCTTACAATATGTTAATACAAGCCTTAAGACAAGATATAATATGACCTCTACGAATAGAATTTCCCCCCTCCACTTTAAGACGGGTTTTGGAAAATTGAACTTGAGAATTCTTGTTCTACAATCAATGGAAGCAAAACAATAATGCAACCAATCCATCCGCATCAAAATCGATCTTATCAAGTTCAACTAATTCAACATAAGTAACTCTATTGGGTAACATTATAGGACAGTTTCTATATACCCTTTTTGCAACCACTGACTCACCTAGAGGGGTAGTTACCATGAAAGGTTCATTTAGGATATCAGGCAAAACATCAAACTTTCTAGCTATCAAGGGAGTAAATATGGACAAGGTAACACCCAAATAAAGTAAAGCATAAACATTAATAGAGAATATTTGTAACATAACGATCACCATATCGGGAGAACTCTCTTGTTCACCCCTAGAGCGCAGAGCATAAAAGGGATTCTTCTTTGGAGCATCCACATTAGAACCACTAGCTTGAGCTTTCCCACCAATATTGTCTTGCCCCTTGATATTAGGTCAATCTCTAACCTTGTGACCCTATTTTCCACAACTAAAAAAGTTCCCCGTCCCAACTAGCATTCACCATAATGCTTTTTACCACGCTTTCCACAGGTTAGCTTCTTACTTGGTGAACTAATACCTCTTCCCTTTTGAGACATAGGGTTAGAAACCCCATAATCATGAGCCTTAAGAAATTTGGAAGGAACTTTATTAGAAAACCTCTTCTTGAATCTAGGCTTATCTTGAATGTGAAGCCTACCCTTAGAAGAACCACCGTCATAAGACCTTTCATTCATTGCCTCCCTATTCTTCCTCCTTAACCTAGTTTCTTCCACTTGTTGAGCATGAACAATGGGACGATAAATATTAATATTATCATGAACCATAGCCGAACGATATTCTTCATCCATGTCTTGAGACACTCCCATAGGAAAACGACTCATCTCATCCCTTGGGTTTGCAACAAAGGATGGAGCATAGTTGGAAAACTTAGTAAACTTTAAGGAATATTCAAGTACACTCACACCTCCTTGACGAAGGTTGATGAATTCCTCCACCTTAGCATCCCTCTCTCTCTCTCTAGGAAAGCACCTATCAAGAAAAGTCATCTTGAACATATCTGAAGTTACCGGACCAAACCTTAGTGCCTAATATCCCTCCATTGCACGTACAAAGATTGGGCCACATCCTTTAGTTGATAAACCGCCAACTCGGCCTTCTCAATTGAGGTCAAGCCCAGGGCATAGAGAATCTTATAGACCTCATCGAGGAAATCTTGATGGTCCTCATCCGACCTCGACCTAAAGATCATAAGGAGATTCATTCTAGTGAAGCATCTCAAATGTGAGGCCATAATGTTAGCATGTTGAGGCACTCGAGGTCCTACCTCCTTATTCACATGGGTCGTCATGGCTTGAATATTAGAAGTGATGACATTAGGTTGAAAGGTCATGGCTTGGTTCAAGGTGAGAAAGGATGCTCTTATCTTTCTATCGGTCATAGGTGGAGGATCAACCGAAACTTGATCACCCATAGAAACTTCTTCAAGTGGAGGCACTTGGTTGTCATGAACTTCCACATTTTCCAATTCTTCTTCGACCCTTCTAGCAGCTGCTCTTCGAGTATTCATACCTATAACAACGATACAAGGTTTAGGTGAAAGCACATAATATAAGACTCTAGAGAAAGATGTGGCAATGCAAGTAGATGAGAGTTTCCAAGTATCACAAAGTCTCTCTTTCATAAGTGTGGCGCGCTTCACAATTATGAATAAAAATCTACATAGACATGGTTTAATGATACATATTTTCTAGGGATATTCAACCTCATACTCTGATACCATGTTTTTCACATCTGAGGAGCACCCGCTAGACGTAGCCGGCGTCGCCGTCCTTGGAGAGAACTAAGACTAGTATCTTTCAATTTATCATTACATTCATAGGATAAAAAGTTCAAAAACTTTAATATTTTCATCCATATCTACTTCATGTGGTTTATTTAGAGCTCTCGCTCACACATAATGCATTCATCGTGAGGTTACTTAGGCTCCTTGTTAAGAAGACTACATAGTTTTCTACTTTTACATCATATATAGAATAACATACATAATATAGTCTCAATAAGGATGTACCATATGAAACCATCTAAACGGAATAGAATAATAGGGGCATAACCCTTAAACAAATGTAAAAGTTCCATTTAGGTCTTACAACAATGTCTTGAAATAACATGAGTGATATCAGTGTCTTTAGATTATAACAATGCAACAAAGGTAGAGTGATAGAAAGGCATCATCCTCCGAACAAGAGGACATACCCACATTTGGAGAAATCATCCAAGCCTTCCTTCAAAATGGTCACGAACCCTTCCACGACTGACACCTAAAATGTTGGAGAAAAAGAGAGAAATGGGGTTAGCACATCACTTGTACTAAGTATCGGATCATATGCTCACACAATATAAAAATCATGCTAAAAAGAACATTTATTCCAAAACCACGCAAAACTACTTTGAAAGGCCTTATGCACTATCAAGAACTCATATAGGACAGTAAACCACATATTCATTAAGAAAACATCATATTCAACACAAGACCAATATCATCAAGTATAACCAAGTCTACATGATTAATAGCATACTAGAACCTTAACCAACACAACTCCAACATCATGTTATATCATCAAAGAACATATAAGAGTTTATGTCATAACAACACATACAAGACCCTTACTCATAACCCCCATCAAGTATACAAGTGCAATGACTATGTAAAGCCCCATAACCCTACTCAATAAAGTAAACCCAACCAAGAATCATGAACAATCCTTACTATCTCATAACATAGCATCAATAGTAATCATCATCGTATTTGCAATATAGACCAATGGCATGTTCTTACATGAAACCATCATCATATAGTATCATCAACATATAAAGTCAACACATACATTTAGTTTACTTTATAAGAGCATAAAAAATAAGAACATCCTCCTAAGACTACCCTCAAGGCCAACTAGTGCAATGTACATGTAGAGTCTTATACCCTTACCTAGACTAAGTCTTATACCCTTACCTAGACTAAGTCAAATTGCTCAAGTAATCCTAGTTAGAGTTCACTTTATTACTTCATTTTACTTTTGGGAATATCTTGCCTTAACCGACGAGATGACATGAGTCAATGTGGAATTCAGTGTAATAGAACCCTACGCCGAAAGAAAGTGTACTACTTGCAAAGGTAGTACCAAAACATGAAAATAGCACCTATGTGGATCCACTAGCTAGTATTCCTATGAGGGACACATCGCTCAAGAACTAGGACATGTATTTGGGACCCTCTTTATGACACGTGCATCATAGTCTCCAATCTCATGAGTACATTACTAAACCTACCTTCCCTATGTGGGAAGGGATGCTCCTGACTTCTAGTTCACTCTGTGCGAAGCTAGATTCCCATCAAATGTCTTTCATCAACAATCATTGCTTAGTTTAGGTCATAGGAGAATAGATCCTTGTATAATCATGGTCATTATATCGATAGGAGTTACATTAGGACACCTTTCATTAAAACCCTGATATGTGAGATTAGCACATTAACATCATAATGTCATAGTAAAGTATGTAGGTACTTCATAACAACCTAATATCATTAAATCCTAAGCATAATATCACAATCACATAATCAAAACATTTCAATTGCATCATCATACCACACCTACTTAATCCTATTACAAGACATACTTCAATTGAAATTCATCACCAAGTATAATACATCATATATGAAGTAATGGTTTGAGTTAAAAGACATACCTAATCTCCTTCACAAGCCATCAACCATCAAATTCAACCCAACAATGGGTGTAATATCATCATAGAATAATAATTAATACAATAATAAAGTCAATTGAATTACTACACATCAATTCATCACTAGTTCATAAACTAGGGTTAGGGACTTGGGTCAATTTCATGATTTAATCCACAAACTATGTTAACTCATCAAAAACTAGAATAATTGAATCATAATACGTTATAATAAGAGCAAAAATAATCAAAATAAAACATATACAATGCAGTTTAGAATATTAATTTCGTAATATAACGAAATCTACATGAAACTTATCATTTTGAAATTAATTTTTGAAGAACCCTTTAGGGAAAGGAATCCCAAAGGTTAATTGATCACACACCTTGTTATTTGTTGAAGATTGATTTATAAAAGTAGTCTTCTTTCTTCCCTAAGATCTTGACCTAGCTCTCCAATGGATTTCTTCTTTGGGGAGAAAGAAAGCAGAGAGAACGAAGAGCACTTTGAGTTTGGGAATTGTGGGGGTTAGTTTAATAAGAATTAGGTCTTTATATAAAGTTCATTAATTAACTTAATTAAATCTCCCGTAACCCTTAATTAATAATTAAAATAAAATAGTAAAACACAGACCTGACGTACGATACCCCAACCAATGGGGCGTAGGTCAGTCGACGTCCAAGGCCATTTGATACGCTCAAACTTACTTCTCAATTAAGAAGTAAAGCGGTCGTATCAAGTAAAGAACCCAACTAATGAGGTTGAGATCGTTGCCACGAGGAAAACAGTTCAGACTTAACTTTAATCTATTATTACTATTATTTAGTCAATTATTTCCTTAGAAAACAAAAGACAATAAAAGGGGGGCTTTTATTTCTAAATTAAAGAAAATAACTAACTAAATTAAAGTAACCAACTAACAGAATCAAATTTTGGAGTTTAATCAATAAATAAAAGTAACTAGGGTTTATGTGTTCCCCACAGGTTCCTAACTTGATAATTCTAACTATAACAATTCTTTCCTAGTATCTTGCATGCAAAGTGATAAGTTATGTATTTCTAAATCCTTGGTCCGGCATCTAGAAAATTTTACTCCGCACCTTGGTCCGGCTAAGTGTGTTGCTATACTAACCTTACCTTTACCTCATATTAAGCATTGTATTCGATATTTGACTACGTTATTACCTCATATCAATCGACACTAGCCTATAATATAGTATACACTAAATCTATGTTTCTAATTCTTTTCCTATTATCTACCTCCTTGGTCCGGCAAGTAGCATTAAGGCGAGTTCTAACGTTGGCCATCCATTAAAAAGACTTCTAAACGAAAGAATTATAAATACATGCAAGACACTATTCTGGAATTGTTATTTTAGTTAGATTTTACCTTATTATTCACCCATGGTTCCCACAACCCTAGTTTTAGAGTTTAGTTACCCATAGTCATAATCACTATATTCATATATTTAATATAAGAATTCATGCACTTACTTTGATGAGAAAGAATAAAATCCAGAAATTCACTTCATTAATCAACAAAATCACCAACAATAAATTCCAGAAAAAGTGTAACAATCAAAAAGTCTATTATCCAAGAGTGTAAGATCAAAGAGTTTAACCAACAAAGTGTCTAACAACCAAAAGTCTAACCCCCAAAACAAGGTTATTCAAACTATTTATAAAAAACAAAAACCTAATAAAAGAAGGACACTAATTACTGAAAATCTGCCAAATGCGGCTGGGTCGACAGACCTCGTGACGAACCGTCGTGGTTATGACTGGCCGTCATGGCTTCCGTTGTCCCATACTTTACAAATTCTTTTGCTGCTCTCTTCATTACCCTCGACGGCAGGTATGACGGACCGTTCCAAGCACGACGGTTCGTCGAGGGTCTCCGTTCCATAACAATTAAACTTCTTTGAAATTGGGACGAACCAGCAGGATAGAACATCGTGGATATGACGGTCGGTCATAAACTTTTTTAATCCCACACTTAGGTTAGACTTCCCCATCTTCCTTCAGCAGCTTCACTACGACGCCACCTATGGACCGTCACAAGCTCGACGGACCGTCATAAGCTTTGTAGGTGGTAACTTTTATGCATTTCTTGCTCAAAAACTTCCGCGTTCATCTTTGGATAGATTTCCTGCAAATAAAGAGAAACTTACATAAAAATCAATACAAAATTGCTTTTGTACACACACTTAACTTAAGGAAAAAAACATGAAAAAATATCGTGAAACCACGGTATATCACCCTTTTTGTGCTGCACATCCGTCATTTTTGTCAGAGACTTTCCAAAATGACCCCTTCATGAAAATGGATATGAGGCAATGATAGAGGTAATCGAGTATCCGTCGATTATACCATGCCTCGTAGCCTGCCCCTTGTCGATGGCTATTGTCTTAGACAACTTTTAGCAAAAATACAATGGTCCTCCTCAAGAACCCTTGGTTGGTCCTTGGGGAGTCGTACCCGGAAGTTTTCATCCTAAACCAACTGTAATGCATGTATAACACCTTCCCACCTAATTTCAATAAATTTCGACTCCTAAAACCTCGTCAAATAGGCTAAGGCACCGTAGCACCTCACTAGTCTTTGGACATCGTGGACGTTCCTTGACATTTTTGACTCTAAAACTTTCTAAATGAATTTAATACATTAAAATTGACCTTAAAATAGTGTTACAACCCTTGACAGTCATGTAAGGCTCTAGATTACACATTAGACACTAAATGACATAACTTCATTTCATTACATAATAACACAATCATACATTAAAAACAAAGACACACCAAGACTCTTCTTTGAAGTGTCTACTTGTGCAATGGATAAAGTTTCCTCTACCACCACTACCCTAAGTAGTACACTCTTTAGGTTACTTAGTTCATTACATTCTTTTGTGGGTGATAACTTTAACCGACATAGACCATGAGAGCTTGACATGGAATCCCGATAGTAACCCTTATCGGATGAGGGATCCCCACTTTCCCAAGGTAGGGTCATTCTCTTAGTCTTACATGGACTTTCCAATATCTACATCCATGTGGACGCAACATGTCATAACTTCCCATTAGAGTTTTGGTAGTGCGAGCAGTGTAGCATTTACCTTGGCAAGGGAAGAGTTCAACACTAGTTTTAGGAATCTCTGCATCCGAAGAACAGTTAAGATAGTTGGACAAGATCCATTTGCTGCATCTTTGATTTTCCCACCTCCTTCGTATATACGAATTGCAGATTTGGAGAAGAAATAGTAATTACTTGTACAGGAGCAAATCGTATGGCAGCAATAAGCTAGAAATGGGATGCAAGGACGGACGAGTTTGTCAAAGATCAGCAGTGGCATATACTATGGTACACAACCAGCCGGGATGCCTTATTGCATGCCTCCAATAAGTGGCGTTGGAGTGCCACCTGCTGGAGTGTACTCCTACACTACTTACTGATTTTATCAAGTGTACATCACTTTTTCTATTTAATCGTTATGTTCTTTATCTAGTGCTTTAATTATTCAACTGTATTCTATTGATTATGGATATATTTTCAATTTGTACATTGTTAGTGAGGATACTTAGTCGAGGAGAAGAAGTGAAAATTGGTTGAAGAGGATAGATACTTTGGAGTTGATGTTATTGAAATTGATATGGGCTGACAATTCAAATTTTTCTAATAGAAGGTGCGTGCATACAAACTATTTTGAAGTTGCTGCAATTTATTTTTATTTCAACCAAGTTTATGTTATTTGTCTAAGCTTTTTCTAATTATTTTTGTGATTGTGTTAATGTATTATCCTAAAGATACTTTTGATAAAATTGAACTGATCCATGGAAACCTCCCTCCTTTTCCACTATCACAGATATACTGCAAATCTCCCTTCTTTTTGCATCTATTATAGGCAATCTATCTATCTGTCCAAAAGATACTAATTTTTTTTGAATGTATGTTGAAAATTTGTATCTCGATAGTTCTATGGGGAAGGATCATTCACCTTGCTCGATCACTCTTGTTTTTCTGTTGTGATGAATAAACATGCTAATCTTTAGCTATATGATTTCGACATAGAGCCTAGTCATGCTGATAGTCATGTTGATATTCTTCTTATACGTCTTGGTTAATATGCTTGAGCTCGGGCACTACCATTTCTATATGCTGCTTAGTTGGATCTGAATGAGACATACCTTACTCTGTATAATATGATGATCAGGAAAATTCAGCTATCCAACAGATGTGATATGTGTAAAATGAAGGGGAAACAACAACATAATAGGTTGTCATTTGTCTTAATCTAGAAGCCTAGTTCTTGTTTACTTTTTCTCTTTTGCAATGGAGGTGTGTTCATTTCAAAGAGTGTTAGTATTTTTCTGGTCGACCTCATTGACATGGAGGTGTTTTCATTGCTAAGGGCTAGGAAGATGATCTTTGTACTAAGAATTGGTACCCGGTGATGTTGTCTACGATAAAAAGGGAATCCCTCTTCAGCTAATAACCTCGCTTTTATCTCTATTTTAGAGTTTTTATTGTTCTGTTTGTTGTGTGTTTTTTTTTATGACTCTTGGTACCAATGCTGGCAAAGTTGAGTCTTTCTTGGATGTGCATAACATATTGTAACAAATTTTGTTATAAAGTTGATCTAAAATTAAGGTTTTGTATTTGCTAAGACGAACTGCCGGTAGGTCTAACCTGTATTAGATACCATCCACATCTTTAGAGGAACTAGCTTCATTTCTACACTTTAAGACTACTCTTAAGTTCTAATAGTTTTAACAAATTCTACAAACTATTAATTAGAATGAGGGGATTAAGATAATGCTAGAAATTATTAATTCTTATTTTTATGTGATGAGTTGAGGAAATGGGAACAGATTTTATTATTCAAATTGGGATGGGTCTACTTTGTACATGATTGAGATCATTTTACTGTTTGGCTACTATTTTCTGTAAAAATTTATTTTATCGTTCATATATTTTCCTAATGTGACAGTCTTGGAATACACGCCCTATTGTTTCCTCCTAGATTTTATAGATTTTTGTACATATTTGGGGATCATTTAACTGTGAAGGGGTAGGGAAGGGGCTGGTAATTGAACAATATAGTGAGCATATGAAATACATGATTCTCTAACTTAAAATGATTTTTGAATGTGCAGGAAAATGCCGCTGATTGAATTTGATGAATAGAGGACAGAAGTATACTCAATCTATTGCACTAAACGATGAAGATTTTTTGTGCTATTATCATAATTGTTGTTTGAATACGTATGGTTCTGTGGATGCATTGCTAGTACAAATCATTAAGTATGCACGGGAAATGTTCTAAGTATATTTCATTTTAAATATATACTTTCGAATTATTTATAAGCTAATTTTTTGCTTTATATCACTTAAATATATTTATTTGTGCATATTGATATATGAAATCTAAATTTTATGGTATGTCTTGCTGATTTGGGCTACAAAAATTCTACACAACATTGCAACACTTTGAAAGTGTGGCTTATTGTTTCTAAATTTTATCTTGTACATCAGAAAAGTTAAACTTTATAAGTGTTGTAGGTGAGATATAAAAGGCTACACTTTTGAAGTGTAATCAATAACAATACAAAGGTCACACTTTGCTACACTTTTGAAGTGTAATCAATAACAATACAAAGGTCACACTTTTAAGTGTAGTATAATAAAATAAAAATGTTGCTAATTAAATACTCAAAAGTGTGGCCTTTATACCTCTTTGGCCACGCTTTTTAAGTGTTGTTTCTTTGGCGACACTTCAGAAGTGTTGTCTTATGTCAAATGTTATGCTTCTTTAGGACACCCCCTAAAAAGTGTTGTTTAAAGTCAAAAAGCGTGGCCTTTTATCAAAAACCATACTTTTTTGCTAGTTTAGCTTACACTTTACAGGCGTGGTCGTAGGCCTAAAATGGTGTAGTGATTGAAAGTAGTTTCTCATGATTATAATAAAGTGTTAAGTGAAAGGTTTACTCAGTTGTGGAGTGTTGTCTAAAGTGAAAGGATGGTTCACACTCATGATGACCTATGAGCTAATATAATAAAATGTTTACAGAGTGGTCTAGGAGAGACTTCTGTGAACTTGTATGATAAAATAAGATGATTACTAAAGGGAATAATTGCTTAGCACCAAAAGGGCATATAAATGAGATGGAGGTCTCACATTTAGTAAGTTCATCCTCACACATGGATTTCTTCACGTTAGTAAGTCCGGATTCCCAAATTATGTGTTGTGTCATGAGATGGAAACCTCCACGTCTAGCAAGTCAAGGTTTCTAGTAACAATCTCCTTGACCCTTAACTATTTGCCCACATAGGACTCTAGCTTAGTGGATCCACCTAGATGGCTATGTACGAGTCGTTACACTTTAGGCAACTGTTAACCCTCTCTTTTCGATGTGAGAGTAGAACACCTGATTCCATGTAGCTCACATGGTCTCTTATCGGTTATTATACTTCCCTCCCTAATGTAAAAGTAAATGAACAAGTTAAGTATGTGAACTCTTATTAGGGTTGTCTTAAATGTACATACTGTGAGGGAAGGTATGAGACTTCTCTTGCACTTTGAACATGTGGGATCTTAATGGATGGTTGTTGTAGTGTTCTTTTATAATTATGATTCTGTTGATAAGCTATGAGTAATATTAAGGTATGAAACATGTTATGAAAAATATGAGAAAAAGTTTTAAGTATGAAGTGGGTTGCTCAATTTGATAGTTAGCCTTGTATAGGGTTATGGGTCTTTATTCTTTGCATTGTACAAGTGTTTCTTGGGTGCTTGTATGTTGAGTTCATTTATGATGTTCCACATATGTGTATATTGACTTACTGGATATTATGCATGGTTTTGACTAAATTGTGTCTTCTTCTAATGCATTAATGGATTTTATGCATAGGGACCATACTTAGTACATGTGGTTTGTACTAACCCATATTTCTTCACTTTTTTCCAGACATTGTAGGTTTGGGCCATTGAGGTATCTTGAGGGTAAAGCAAGAAGGCTTGCACTAGAATCTTCAAGTTGTGGTAAGTCCTTTAGTTCGAGGATGGCACCACATACACTACCTTAATCATACTTGTATTATCTCTCCTTTTGTTCAAGTTAATAAACTAAGCCATACTTGTAAACTGTAAATGTGCATAAGGTCTATGCCTGGATGTTTTACTTCGTTTAGCTGGTTTTAATGTGAGACAGTTTAGACTAAATTCCCATGTATTATTATGTTGTCTAAGAGAGAAGCCTAAGTAAGCTTCCTATGTGAGAGGTCTATGTAAACCTCACTACATATATATATAAAGTTTAATTTTTTCCGTGTTTTTGACTTATGATATGTTATGACGAATGCTAAGAGGCTTCTCTAAGTCCTCTTCCAGTTCAAGGATGCCGATAATGCCTAGGGTTTGCTTTGGGCCATTATGGATCATTACGAACATGGTATCAGAGCATTAGGTTGAAGTAATCTTAGGGTAGATGTCTCACTAAAACCACGTCAAGTAGAGTCTTGTTTATGATTGTGAAGCGCGTCACAATTATGAATGAGAGGCTATGTGATGCTTAAGAAAGTCTCATTTATTGGTAGTCTTGAAATCGTGCCTAAGAGTCCTAGATCTATTTAGTCCTTTCTTCTAATCCTTTTATTGTTCTTATAGGCAATGAATACAAGGGAGAACAATGCTCAAAACACCAGAGAGGAGAATTTGAATGAGCCGTTTCCCCCTCAAGATCCTCAAAACCCTCTAATTCCTATTGAATAAGAGGCTATGTCTAATGTTGAGATAAGGTTAGCGATTCATAGCTTTATCAAAGTGTTGGCTACTCAAGCGGATAGGGATGCTAGGGTGCAAGTGAACCCCAATGCTAGCACTACAACTTCAAGGATTAGGGATTTCACTAGGATGAATCTCCGTACATTCTATGGTTCTAAGGTGGAGGAGGACCCACAAGGGTTCATTATGAAGTGTTCAAAGTTTTGATGCAATGGGAGTATCTTCTCAAGAAAAGGCGGAACTATCCGCCTACCAACCCAAAGATGTGGCTCAAGTGTGGTATGAGAAATGGAAGGATGAGACGCAAGTTAAAGAAGCTCGGGTTACTAGGGAGGCTTCCAAGACGGCTTTCCTTGATAGGTTCTTTCTCTTGGAACTAAGGGAGAGGAAAATGCAAGAACTCATCAACCTTCGTCACGGGGTTATGAGCGTGAAGGAGTATGGCCTCACGTTCACTCAACTCTCCAAGTATGCTCCTACTATGGTTGCTGATTCTAGAGATATGATGAAAATTTTTGTCATGGGGATATCCGACCTTGTGGTTAATGAGTGTAGGTCGTCTATGTTTATTCATAGCATGGACAACTCTCATCTCATGGTTCATGCTGAACAAATTAAAGAGAAAAAACTCAAGCAAGTTGGTAGAGAGTTGATGAAGGTGAGATCCAAAGATGGGAATCCTTCTAAGACTAGATTTGAGGTTAAAGACAAACCAAGGTTCAAGAAGAGATTTTCCAATCAAGGACTTTCTAGTGCCTTGAGGGTCAACAAGAGTGAGGTGTCTACTCCCAAGCCCCAAGTGGGAAAATGTTTATGTTGAGAAGTCTCTTTGTGCAAAATGTGATAAGAGACATAATGGTAAGTGCCTGGTTGGTAAGGGTAATTGCTATGGTTGTGGCAAGAGTGGCCACGAGATTGCCTTATGATTAAGGCTTAATGAAGGGAAAATTCTCAAGATCAAGCTAATTCCCCAAATACGGATGCTCCTATGAAGAATCACTTTTATGCTCTATCATCCCGAGGTGATGAAGAGAGCTCATAGGACGTGGTTATCGGTATGTTACAATTATTTTCCTTTGATGTATATGTTTTGTTGAATACGGGATCTATATTGTCATTTATGACCCCTCTTGTAGCCATGAAGTTTGATATACTACCCGACATATTAGATGAACCTTTTTTGGTTTTTACACCGGTGGGTGATTTCATGGAGGCTAAAAGAGTCTTTAAGTATTGTCCTATTTTCTTGTCCAATGGAGTTACATTAGTTGACTTAATAGAACCTGATATGCTAGATTTTGATGTCATATTGGGAATGATTTTGTTGCGTGCTTTCTTTGCCTATTGATTGTAGGACAAGGGTAGTCAAATTTCAATTTCCAAATGAACCCATTTTTGAGTGGAGAGGAGGAAACTCAAATAGTAGGGATAAGATCATTTCGTGTTTAAAAGCTTACAAGTTGATTGCAAAGGGTTGTCTTTATCACATAGTTAGAGTTAGGGATCATGAATCTGAGGTCCCTCTCTTAGAGTCAGTACCCGTAGTGAGGGAATTTCTGGAGGTCTTTCCCGATGACCTACCCAGAATTCAACCTGAACGGGAAATTGACATCGACATAAACTTAATGCCTGATACACAACCTATTTCAATCCCTTCTAACCGGACGGCCCCGACAGAGTTGAAAGAACTAAAGGCTCAACTCAAAGATTTGCTAGATAAGGGTTTTCTTCAACAAACCATATCTCCATGGCGTGCCCCGGTATTGTTTGTGAAGAAGAGGGATGGGTCCATGAGAATGTGTATCGACTATCCTCAATTTAAAAAAATCACCATAAATAATAAGTACCATCTCCCTAGGATTGATGACTTGTTTGATCAACTCCATTGAGTGAGTTACTTTTAAAAGATTGACTTAAGATCGGGTTATCACAAACATAGATTGAGAGAGGTTGATATTCCGAAAATGACATTCCGAACAAGATATTGCCACTTTAAATTCCTAGTTATGTCATTTGGTCTAACAAATGCCTCGACGACTTTCATGGACGTTATGAACAGATTTTTTAGAAGGTATCTTGATTTGTTTGTGATTGTTCATTGATGATATTTTGATATACTCGAGGAGTGATAATGACCATACGATCCATTTGAGGATAGTTTTGCAAGTTTTCAAGGATAATCAACTCTTTGCTATGTTCAAAAAATGTGAATTTTTGTTTAGATCGGTTGTGTTTCTTTGTCATATTATCTCTAGTGACGGGGTTGAGGTTGATCCGACTATGACGGAAGCGGTCAAAAGTTGGCCTAGGACTTTGAGTCCTATCAAAACCGAAAGCTTTCTAGGGTTGGCCGCTTACTATAGAAGGTTTGTTGAGGGATTTTCTTCTATCGCATGTCCATTAACGACCTTAACCCAAGAAATGCCCGAGTTCAAATGGTCGAAATCTTCGGAAAAGAGCTTCCAATTATTGAAGGATAGACTAACTTTTACTCCGGTGTTGACCTTGCCAGAGGGTACCGAAGGGTTTGTGGTTTATTGTGATGCCTCCCGAGTGGGTCTAGGATGTGTGCTCATGCAACATGGCAAAGTGATAGTGTATGTCTCTATGCAACTCAAGCCTCACGAGAAGAATTACCCAATTCATGACCTTGAGCTTGCGGCCATGCTGTTTGCCTTGATAAATTTAAGACATTATCTCTATAGGGTACGTGTCACTGTTTTCACCGATCACAAGAGTCTACACTATGCATATACTTAAAAAGACGTGAATCTACGACAATGAAGATGGTTCAAACTTTTAAAGGATTATGACATGAGTGTCCTTTACCATCCCGGGAAGGTAATGTGGTAGCGGATGCACTAAGACAACTATGGGTAGTGTGGTTTATATGGTTGATGATAAGAAAGAATTGGTGAAGGAGGTTCAAAGGTTGGCCCGATTAGGGGTTCGACTCGAAGAATCTTCAAAGGGTGGTTTTGTGGTTCGTCCAAACTCCGAGTCATCTCTAGTGGTTGATATGAAGTCCAATCAACATCTTGTTCCTCTATTGATGAGTTGAAAGAATTGGTCCTTTAGAAGAATAATGAATCTTTCTCCCAAGGGGAGAATGGGGTACTTAGGTACCAAGGGAGGTTATGTGTGCCGAATGTTTATGGTTTAAGGAAAAAAATTATGGAAGAGGCTCATGGTTCCCGATACTCCATCCACCTGCGGGACGCCAAGATGCATCGTAACTTATGTGATATTTATTGGTGGAATGGAATGAAAAGAGAGCTAGCTAAGTTTGTATCGACGTTCCCAAATTGCAAACAATTCAAAGCCGAGCATCAAGGGCCGGAAGGTCTAACCCAAGATATTGACATCCGCACATGGAAGTGGGAAGATGTCAATATAGACTTTGTGGTAGGTTTGCCTCACACGTCGACAACCTGACTACACTTGGGTCGTAGTTGTTAGGTTGACTAAGTCAGCCTACTTCCTTCCCCTAAAGGTTTCTTACCGGCGGAGGAATAGGCTAGATTGTATATTAAAGAGATTGTGAAGTTTCATGGGGCCCCATTGTCGATCATTTTGGATAGTGGAGCCCAACTCAGTTCACATTTTCGGAGATCTTCCCAAAATGGGATCGGTACTCTAGTAAAGATTACCACCGCTTTCCACCCCCAAACAATTGGACAAGCGAGCGCACTATCCAAACTCTATAATCATGTTTAGGGCGTGTGTGATTTATTTCTAAGGGAATTGGGATGATCACCTAACATTGATAGAGTTCTTCTACAACAATAGTTACCATGCCTGCATTAGTATGACACCTTTTGAAGTACTTTATGGTAGGAGGTGCGGGTCTCCAATTGGATTGTTCAAGTGGGTGATTTTGCTCTTCTTGGTCCCGAAATAGTGTACGAGACCACGGTGAAATTTCGACTCATAAGGGATTGGTTGAAAATGGCTTATAGTCGACAAAAATCATATGCCGACAATAGAAAGAGGGACCTTGATTTTGAAGTAGGAGATTAGGTCTAATTTAAAATTTTACCCATAGAAGCGGTGATGAGGTTTGGAAAGAAGGGGAAACTTAGTTCCCTTTATGTGGGCCCTTATGTAATTTTAAAAAGGGTAGGGGAAGTGGCATATGAATTAAAGTTGCCAATTGAATTGTCCTCTATTCATCCGGTGGTCCATGTGTCTATGCTCAGGAAGTGTATAGGTGATCCGGTGTCGATTCTCCCTCTAGAAGGTTTAGGGGTAAAAGAGGACCTTTCTTATGAAGAGGTCCTTGTTGAGATCTTGGATAGACAAACTAATAGATTGAGGAATAAGGAGGTTACCACGTAAAAGTTCTACGGAAGAACCACCTTGTATAGGGTGCAACATGGGAGGCCGAGGATGACATGAAGTCCGGCTATCCTCATCTTTTTTCTCTTACGCCTAGCCAAAGTTAAGGTTATTATTTTTCTCTTAAATGAGTTTGATGACCAATGTTGAACTTATCATATTTTCTACTATGTTCATGCATTTATAAAAATTTATGCCTATATTGAGTTTTCATAATTTATGTTTCTTATGGATAGTTACACTTAAATTTGTAGTGTGCTGTATCTTTTTCATTACAGTTCTGTTGAACATGTTCAGGTGTTTCTTGGTAAGAAATTTCATGTCAAATCTTTGAAGGTGTTCATATTGATCTTATGTTAATATGGAGAAGGTAGTTCCTCCTTATGTGATGTAAATGGTAAGCTCTTATATGCTATGAAAAGTGGGGTAAGCACATATATGCTGATGTTATCTCTATATGTTGAAAGGAGCTGAAATTCCTCCTATGAGTTGTGACTGAGTATGATGTTGTTTGTTGTTGTGCCGCTAGTCTTGAGTCTACTCCCTTTTCCCAATAGAAGGTCTTAGGAGAATGTTCCTAAGGGGGGATATTGTAACACCACTTTATTTCCATGACCTATACTAGATCCTCATATGTTGAATAATGATGTTTTAGACCTAAAATGATAGTAGTAAACCTGAATAGCTTGCATTAGAACCAAACGCTAAGAAAACGACCTGAACGTCCGGGAACTAGTGCAAGTTCAACTAGAAAACGTTTGTGGATCTTGTGATGTTTTAGGATTGTCATATGAAGCGTAAAACTTCAAATAGGTAAGATGCAGTATATAGGGTCAAAACGTCCAGGTCCGACCTCCCAAAGATCTCGCTAGTGGGACCCCAATTTGGACCAAGAAAGCTGCCAAGCGGCAACAACTTTTCTTGTTAGAGGGAGCCAGTCCGCATCACGGACTTCGTACAGACAAAGAAAAATGCTTGGTCTGTGACGCGGAAGCATCGCAGACTCTTCTGGTTCAATTTTTTTTTTTGGAAATTTGGCGGGAGAATCTCCACGATGCGGACTTGTTTCCCGATAAAAATCTTAAATTTGAACTTTTGGGGTATTTTAGGAAAGGGTTATATATTGATTATAAATTATTTTTTCACTACAAGTTCCCACAAAAACCAAATCCCTAAATCAAAACCCAAAAGTTGTCACCTCTCCTACTTTCTCTCTCTATTCATTATCCATTGAAGAAACTTTTAAGGTTGAATAAGAAGACCAAATACTCAAGGTTCTACTCAAGTTTCATGGCTATTCATCTTCAAGGTATGGTTTCTTTCACTTTTAGGATTCTTTTCCCCAAGAGGCCCCTCCAATAGATGATTTCTAAATCTCCCAAAACTAGGATTTTTCTTCTCACGTAGTTCTTCTTTGAAACACGAAATCATAAATCAATTGTGATGAGTTATGATGAATTAGTGTTGTTTAAGTATATATTGATGGTTAATTGATGATTGCCTATGAGTTTTCCCTAGACCCATGTCTTTTCCCCAATTTCATGAAAACCTTGAATTATTAGAGTGAGTTGTGAAGATGATGAACAAGTAGGTTCACTACATTGTTGTTAATTGTGTAATTTCTTCATGAATTTATCTTGTTTATGTAATTGGTTATGTAATCTTGGTAATGGAAGAACGAAGATTCTTGAAGAGGGCAAGAAGGTATGTTGATTGGTTCTTCTTGTATTCAATTGTGAATTATGAGTTATTTAGATAGTAATGCTTTAATGTCTAATGTGTGGTTGGGATGTTGATGCTAGGTATTCCTCATCCTTAGCCCTAGGAAATTTAATCAGACATGAATTATATATGTATGATCAAATATTATATGATTGAAAGTAGTTTTTTATGATTAATATAAAGTGTTAAGTTGAAGGTTCACTCATTTGTGAAGTGGTGTCTAAAGGGAAAGGATTGTTCTCACTTTTGATGACATATAAGCTAATATGATAAAATGTTTACATAGAGGTTTAGGAGAGACTAACGCGAACTTGTATTATGAAATAAGAAGATTACTAAAGGGAATAATTGCTTAGCATCGACAGGGCATGTAAATGAGATTGGGGTCTCACATTTAGGAAATCCGGCCTCCCACATGGGTTTCCTCACGTTAGTAAGTCCGGATTCCCAAAATATGTGTTGTCTCATGATATGGAAACCTTCACGTCTATTAAGTCAAGGTTTCTAGTAACAATCTCCTTGACCCTTAACTATTTTCCCTCAAAGGACTCTAGCTTAGTGGATCCACCTACATTGCAATGTATGAATGGTTACACCTTATGCAAGTGTAAACCCTCTCTTTTTTGTGTGGGAATAGAACACCGGATTCCATCTAGCTCACAGGGTCTCATGTCGGTTATTGCACTTCCATCCCTAATGTAAAAGTAAATGAACAAGTTAAGTATGTGAACTCTTATTAGGATTGTCTTAAAGGCTACTACATAGTGTGAGGGAGGGTATGGGACTTCTCTTGCTAATTGCATATGTGGGTTCTTAACGGATTGTTCTAGTAGTATTATTTTATGATTATGATTGTGTTGATAAGCTATGAGTATTATTGAGGTTTGAAGCATGTTTGTAAAAATATGAGAATATGTTTTATGTATTAAGTGGGTTGCTCAATGTGATACTTAGCCTAGGATAGAGTTATGAGGCTTTATTCTTGGCATTGCACAATTGTTTCTTGAGTTGGTTACATGTTGGGTTGATTTATGATGTTCTCTATATGTGTACATTGAATTATTTGATGTATGCATGGTTTTAACTAAATTGTGCCTTTTTCTCATGCATTAATGATTTTTACGCATAAGGACCATACTTAGTACATGTGGTTTGTACTAACCCATATTTCTTTCTTTATCCCAAACATTGTAGGTTCGGGCCATTGACATATGTTGAGGCTAAAGCAAGAAGGCTTGGACTAGACTCTCAAAGTTTTGGTAGGTCCTGTAGTTCGAGGATGGCACCACATACTATACCGTAGTCGTACTTCTATTGTCTCAAGACATTCTTTTCTCTCCTATTTTTGAAGTTGTTGATGTAAGCCTATCGTGGCAACTTTGAATTTGTATAAGGGTTATGCCCGGATGTTTTACTTTGTTAAGATGGTTTTAATGTGAGAAAAAGATCTAGACTAACTTCTTATGTTTTATTATGTTGTCTTAGAAAGAAGCCTATATAAGCTTCCTATGTGAGAGGTCTATGTGAACCTAACTACATATATACACAAAGTTTTAATTTTTCGTGTTTTTGACCTATGATATGATATGACGAATTCTAAGAGGCTTGTCTAAGTCATTTTCGAGGACAAAGACGCCGTAATGTCCAGGGGGTACTTTGGGTGGTCACATGAATAATGGATTAGACACCACATAACATCTCAACTCACGAAGTGTATCCATCCCTCAACCTAGCTTAGAAAGCTATTAGGAGATAGTGAGGTTGCTACTTAAATCTACATCTCAACTCAAGAAAAGTTTTCACCCCAAGATTCCCCTTTACATTCATTAACTTCATTCATTCATTCAAATGTGAGTCTGTGTATACATATGAGCACACCTTTCACAAAATCACAATTTTCATGATATTGATGTCTAAACATGATTACATCTTCATTCATCATAAAATACATATTAGTATACATCATATAAACATATAATTCTCTTAGACATAATCTCTAGCATACATCACATACACATATACTACACTTAGCATAGTCTCTACAAATCATACCTAACAAGCTTTATAAAAAACATCAACAAGAACGACAACTTTGTCATCTTACTTCACATAATATACCTTGAAGGACTTATTCACAATATACAAGTAACTTCATGATCATATACTTCAAGAAAACACCGACGACAAAGGTGGACCATACCACTCTAGAACATTTCATAATAAGAATCAAACAATATAACCAAATTACCATTCATCCAAGATTTCACCACGTATTCATAATTTCTCTGATAATTCATCCTAAAATATCCCTTATCGACGTAGCTAAAACATAATATGACCATAAAGAAGATATAACTCTAAAATTTACTAATCATGCTCATTAAACCCATTTCATAAACCAAAAGCTTGTTAAAAGCATAAACATGGTTTAATTGGGGCTTTGAAATTAAAATAATCATTTAATACTATGAACAACACATTTTAATCATTAAATCATTTTAATAACAAAGATTCATACTCACGTCAATGAACAATGAAGTTTGAAGTTTTAAACCCTTTTTAAAATCATTTAGAAATGGATCCTGTAATAAAAGGAACTTCAAGGATGACTATAATGCCTCAATGAGAATAATCCCACAAGTTTTTAATGGAGAAACTTCCACAACCATCCCCTTCTAGTGTTTCCTTTATTTCTAGCTTCTATGTAGTTTGAGAGATTCTATCTTAAGGGAGGGGTTTTGGGTTTTTGAAAATGAAGTTTAATATTAGGTCTTAGTGTTTGAACCCTCTTAATATATCTAAAACACCTTAAAATAATCGTCCATGATTCGTAAAATCTTGGGGTGAATTTGCAAAACACCCCAAGCCTTGGCAGAATTTTTTGACAGCTTTTCAGGTGCCAATCGACGACCCCTAGCTACTGAGCTTCGTCTGATTGATGGCACGTTCTGATGGGGCGTCAACGGAATCATAGACATTTTCTATTGGGCCTAAGCTCCCACTAGTGCGGGAGTGCACCACCGAAACAATGGGGCGTCGCTAGGACTACGGTCTGTAGGTGGCAAGGTGATAGACTGCCCAGTTTTTGGGAGATTATGCCTAAGGTTTGTTGTCCTCTCCTAGGGCCCCTCATGGGTCCTAGGTTGAGTCGTACCCGTATGTGAAACCCCATATATATTCATCTATGTCTTAGGAACCTCCACCATCATTTTCAACTAAAACAAACACGTAAAACTTGATAAAACATACTAAGGAACACAAGCACTTTCTAAGGCACATCTTCCTAACTACATGGACGTTCTTGGACGTTTCACCTTCAAACATCACCAAATGTTAGACACTGCCTCAAAACATCATTGTTAATCAATTTAACACAAAATTAACACATGATACACATTTGAATCTCTAGTTCAACCTAGTTCGTTTTAGGGGTGCTACACCACGTGTTGTGGTGTTTATGAATGGTAGTAGGAGGGTTCGTGAACCTGTGCAGCTGATCACAAGCTCAAGTGAAGATACATAGTGTCCTTAAGAGTCAGTGTTCCTTCATATGGGTCGTGGTAGGGCTTTTTTTTAGGCCACCAAGAACCTGTAGCCACTAGCCAGCAGACCTAGACCCACTTGACGGGCCGTGGTCCCTCTGATGGTCTGTCACCGCTATGTGGGTTGGCCCTATTAGATTTTAAGTGGTGTCATTTTGGACTTTTCACATATGTTTCTGACACTTAACTTGTCATTTAACCCCTAAACTACGTCGTTATTTTGGTCAATTTAAGCTTACTAACTTCGTCAGATGTTACTGTTATCTATCATTAACCAAAATCATTAACACTTCGAGCAAAAGAAGAAGAAAGAGGCACCACTTTTCCCAAGAACAACCAATATATTTCTTTTAAGTTTCAGCCCAAAATCAAAGGATTACTTGGTAGATTTCGTCACCAAGTATATTGATTTCACTAGCAGCTTCCTTGAGTCAGAGTCTTTATTCCCAATATATTGCTTAGACCTGTGGTTTCTAGAATCTGAGAAAATTATTATGATTTACTTGTTTTAGTGTTCTTAATGATATTATCATGTCTTACTAATATTTTGCGTAGCCTCTTGCATGATACTCAGAAACCCAATTTTGTAGATTCGTTTAGTTCATGAATTACTTAACTAGGATAGATTAAAAGGTATGCATACTTCAGTTTTCAAATGTTTTATTGTCAGTACATAATATTGCATGTTCATATAGCATGACAACCTATATTGAGCCATCCTGTTTATTTCAGTTATATTGTACTCTACATATTCTTGATAGGCGTAGGCTTAATACAAAATAAACTAGGGTCAGTCGCCATCATACCGTAGGTTAAGTCGCCTTTTTTTTTAGTTTTGATTTTAGTGATAACACTTTTAATGCCTTTATACCTCTAGCAAGGTATATTGGGTCCTCTCGATGAGGCGTATACATCAGATTTCCTATTCATCTCACGTGGTTTTATGTCTCTTAGTTGTAGCTCCCATAGTCAAACTCTAGTTCAGTTGACCAAGCTTTAACATTTATTTTAATATTTAGTTTCAGCATGTTATGTGCTTGGTTATTGTATTAAGTTAAGTTCATGTTCAATATATTTCACTATCTTTATCATACTGAGACTATTTCACTTTTCAATATGCTTCTTTTGGGTATATGTTTTTTTTAGCATTATCCTATCCTACATTCTCAGTACCTTTCAAGTACTGATGCATACTCGGCGTTAAATCTTTTCGTGATGTAGATTTAGGTCCTCATCATTCAGATCACGTGTAGATTGATTCCCGATCCATAATCAGTAGTATTAGTAGTGAGACCTCATTCTTCAAGGAAGATATAAATGTTCTTTAAGATTTAGTCTTAAATTCAGTTTTTGTTTTGCTAGAGTTTGTTGGGGGCATATCTTAGCATCTCATGTCAGTAAGAGACATATTTCAAACATAGTTTTAGATTCACCTTTAGAGTTTAAGTGAATGTTTAGTATCATTAACTCATGCTTAAAATTCATATATTTAGACTAGTATTGCGTTTTCATCATAATTATGTTTATCTTATGATTTTATCTTCCGCATAGTATATCTTATATCAGTAAATTGTAGTATGCTTATGATATGTAAGCTCAAGGTTAGCTTGGGTTACCATTCCTAGGTCCCATCTTTATGTCAAGTGGGCAGCCTCGGGCGTGACAAACTAGGCATTCCAGGGCACTAAAACTATCAAAGTAAAGACCTAAATGAGTCCAACTGTCTTATTCATCGAATATGATGAAAAATGGCCTTGTCCTTTGCACCTAAAAACTTCGTGAAACATTGATTTATTTGATTATCAAACATAGGCCAAAATCACAGCTGGGGTGTGGTAAGTTGAACTCATTTAAGGTTATATTTTAATATATATAGTGTTCTCAAATATTTATTTTATCTCAATATATGATGAAAACTCTTAAGTTTAAGGTATTTGAGGGTTTAAGGAAAGCATTGACACTATGTCGCAAAAAGGAGAAAAGGCAGAGAAAATTGAAGAATTGAAAGCCTGATCATCGTTAAGTCCACTTGGCGGATAACCTATAGGCAAGGACGCCTCTTTTTGTTCCAGTGTGTTGAGCCCTAAAGTTAAGGGTCAAATCAACGAAAGAGGGAAAAAGTTGGCGCATTACCTAGTATTTACGCGAAGTTGTATCTCATTGCCTAACGAACCAAAGCATGAAGATGCTGAAGGATATACCAAAATGCGATTGACTTCTCCAATGGGCGAACCACCCATTCCATCGGCAATTCCTACTAAAGTCAGTGAATGATCCGATATAGCAAAGATCTGAAAGCTATAAATACTAGTAGAAAGTAGTTTTTAGAAGAGAAATTTCTGAAAATTCAAACTTAGAAACAAACAATATCATATTTTCTTATTTCTTTTATTATTTTACTCTTAAGTTTTGTAAGGATTTTGGAAGACTTGAAGAAGAAAGGGTCTCTTCTCCTTCTGTTTGGAAGTGGGTCTCCTTAATTGATCTTTCTTTAATAAACACTTTATTTCTTATGCACATTTAATTCCAACATCATTGAAGGTATAATTTCTATTTCTTGATATGTGGCTAAAAAACCCCATTCTTTGGGTGATTTAGTAAATATGGGTTAATATTGTTGTTGGGTTTGCTTGTTGGTTGATTAAATGTAGTTTAATGGTGATTTCTTTTGGTGGTAGTGGTTTAATTTAATGGATTTGTAGTTGCAAATACAAGTTCACCGATGTGTTTTTGGCTTGCTCGAGAGAGATATCGATAAACCAAGACATCTTCTTAAAACCCTCAAAATGAACTAGGTTGAACTAGAGCTTCACTAGTGTTCCAAGGCTTATAACTACCTTAATTAATGAGTGTATGAGTTTTGAATTCAGTCCGGTTGAGTTTGAAGTCAAATGTCAAGGAACAACCAAGACGTTCGACGACTAGTCACCTATGTGCTTGCATGTGTTCTAGTGTACCTTTTAATGTTTCATGAGTTATTTGGAGTCTAAATTGATATGGGAGTAGACTAAGACCTAGATGATAATATTTAGGGGTTTAACGTCTGGGTACGACTCAACCAATGACCCATGAGGGGCCTAGAGGAGGACCCCAACTTAAATGCTAGATACTGCCAGGCAGCCTCCTTGAGTGTAAAGCGAAGACCAAAACGATGGCCAGTCATTCAAACAATGGATCATCGACTTGGGGCGTTGATTGAGTCTGCAGTCCTGTACATTCTCGAGCTTCAGAAAAAAACGACGAACCCCCATCAATGAGACGTTATACAAACGATGGTCCGTCAATTGTAGGCGTCATTTGAGGGTGTTCAATCTGCCTACAACTCGGCCATGCTTGGGGTATTTTAGTAAATTCTGTCCAAGTCTTTAGAAGTGTAAGGACGATTATTTTTGGGTAATTTGGATATTTTAAGAGTATTAAAGTTATTAAACTCTCATTTAGACCCTTACACCTAAATCAAAACCCTTCCCTCCAATAGGTTTCTCCAAAAACCTCCATGAATGCTCATGGTCAAGTGGGAGCAACGATGGTGGATTTTGAATGGTTTATTCTTCAATTCTCTATGGATTTCTTATAATAAAGCATGTGATTTGTTTATCTACGGTTATCTATCACCTTCAATCCAATGTCAAATTGATTTTAAAGATTTCAAAGATAATGAAAAAGTCCCATTTCAACTCTATGTCATGGGTTCTTGCGTGAAACATTTTCAAACAATGAGATATGATGTTACTGACATATGATTGATGTTTTCCAATAAAAATCTCCCTGAACCCATGATCTTCTAAAATCTTTAAAATTTGCTATGAAGTGGATTAATTGCTTATGATCTAACGATAATAGAATTAAATTTATCTTATGTTATAATGTTGATTACTATGATGAATTATGCTATTATATTATGACTTTTTGGAGATGTTAAGAAATCGTGATATTGGTTACTATAACAAGGTAAGTTGACCTAATTCCCTTAGTTAATGTAGAATTAATATAAAACTGCTATTAATTGGTATGGCCCACTTATGGTGGTGGTGCCTGTGTGTTTGATATGATTATGATCATGGCATTGTCGGCATTATTATGTGATTTGTAGTAGTATCATGTTAGGTCTTATATGAAGGTATAATGTGAAGATGTTTATGTGATGTAATGTGATCATGTAGAAGATGTTATGGCTTATATGAATATTTAATGTGAAGGATGATGTGATAGATGTGTGAAGTGAAGTACTCTTGTGATGTTTATATGATCTTGTATGAGTGCTAATGTTATGCTTCTTCTTTAAGTGATGGTATATGGTGATGAGGACTATGACGAGCCTCATATGATAATGTTGTATCTAGTATGATATTCTTAGTCTCCCTTCTTGGTACTGGTATGTTCTTGAATAAATAAAATGATGGATGTTGTGCCTTGATTTTGTAGACCTAAGTCCCTTTTCTTGATACATGAAAGTTATGTGAATATGTTATATCTTTACTTTGTAGTCTTTGGCACCCTTGATATCTATGTGTATGAATGATTGATGAATGAAAGTCTAATATTTTTAGACCTAAGATGGTGACCTTCTAAGGATGACTAATATAGGACCTTGAATATTAAAAGAAGGTCAAGAACATAGAACCTTGAAAATAGATATGTCGGTAATAGAAGCCTTTAAAAGAAAGACCGTAACGGTATCCTTCTCGAATAGAATGATGGACTTAGGGATAGGGTGGCAGGAACGACATGAAACCATCTCTAAGAAAGTCATAAGATCTATCCTAATAGACCTTTATTGGCAGCCCTGAACATTCTTAGAAATGTTTCGAGTTGGTAGAGCTCAAAGATGGTACCCTCTCTAATACACCTATGTGAATAAATGACTCAATGAGAACAAAGGAAAAGCACCGAGTGAATATTCCTGTGGTAGTATCTCTACTTAATATGAGTATAGAGTACAAAGAAACTCTTGAAATTCCTTTACCATGTGCGAACATGGTATATGTCCTATTTCCACTCTTTGCAAGTAGAACACCTTCCACGGTGTGAGGTATTATGACACCTGATTCATACCTAGATAGTGTGGCCTATGTCGGTTAATGCCCATTCTCATCATGTAGGATATGCAGTCTAGTGTTGGAGAATTTCTACAATGTGTAGGTAGTGGAATGAGCTGCTATCTATACATGGAACGAGTAGGCTTTGAAGATGCTAGGGTGAGTTCCCTAGAACTTTTAAAACCATTATAGGAAGTTCTCTAATTTATTTCTTGTCTCTCAAATGGTTTCAATTAATAAGGTTCTCTTAAATGGAAGTAGGTTCTCTTAACGAAGTATGTTGTATAGAAAGGTTCTTATCTAGGGCAACTTTGAGGATTGCTTAGGTAGGATTGTAGAGGGTGTGTGGGCGGTCTCTTTATGTTTTTCTTAGTTGAGTCTCAAAGTAACCTTAGGTAGAGAGTCTAAATGATGTAAAGAATTATCTTATTGAATGTGGACTATGTGATATGCGATAAAATGGAATAACTCTAATTTGGGTAGTCTTAAGGATTACTTAGGTGTGCTTTAAGAGAGTGTATGTGCGGTCTCTTCTTGTATTACTTAAGTGATTCTTAGGATAACCTTTAGTAGGGGGTCTAATTGAATATGGTCATGTGATTGATGTTACTTCAATGTCTTTTATATGTGATTGTTTGCTTGTATTATATCTCTTAAACTCTTACTATGAAGGTTTTCTCCTCATGAAAGCATGTTTCTATACTAATGTCCCTTTTTCATGGTTTTCGCATGGCTTCCACACTTAGTGCATTCAATGTCTAACCCCTTCTTTTCCCTTTTTAACTAAAGTGTAGGGAATTGGATGGATGATGGATAGGTTGGTAAAGGTTGAAGATGAAGTATTGGTGAGTCTTCATATATGCGAGGACAAGACCCACATGTCCCTTTATGTCATTAGTCTTTATTTTAAGTCTTTTATGGGCTTACTCCCAATATTATACATTGAAAGTATTAGATGGTGTAATGAGACATTTCAAAAGTAAATGGTTTTAAAAGTCTTCCGCATGCGTTAATGAAAGTATTTTTGCTGCGTGAAGAAAGTTGTAAATTATTGCTTATTTTGAGAGTATATTATGCAATGATTGATACGAAAGGATTTTGTGGGACTTCAGCGATTCTCATGTGCCGGTAACTTCCAGGGAATACCTTTGAGTCATTACAAAGTTTCTAATAGAGCATAAGGTTTGAGAGTGTCTTAGATTGTCATAAAAACCACATCTTGTATAGTCTTGTTCATAATGTGATGCGCGCCACATTATGAACCGGACGCTATTGTTTACTAACAAAGATTCACTTTTTCATTCTCCTAATCGTGCCTAAGAGCTTTGTTATATTGTATATTTCCCTTGTTCCTTCTATGATGGTCCTTAAAGTGTGGACTTTGAGAAGTTTGGGTTGAGGGAGAGAAAATGAGGTTATGTGTGACTTGGTATATAGGATATTGGAAGGTTGAGTTGATGACCTTAAGTCGGATGAGTTACCTTATGAAGGTGATTATTGTTGATAGAACCCGCCTTGAATATTTTGAGTTTAATGTGGGTTGGAAGATTGGACTAAATATGATGTTAGAAGTATGTAGATGTGATAGTTGAGATGGTTTGAATTTTTTTAGATCCGACCTTAGAAAGGAAGTAGGTAATGTTTGAAAGAGTTAGTGTGAGTTTCTCATAGTAAAGGATGTGGTGGATTGAAGATGACACTTTGAGGGTCTTTGATTTCATGATATAGGCTTATTATTGTTGTTTCAAGAGGATAGTGAATTAAAAAGTTTTTTAGTAGGTGTAAATAATGTTGAATGTTCCCGAGGGAGATCCTTTTAGTATGTTCATGTTGACCTTAGATGGCTTTCTCCTAAGTGGGGCAGTATGGTAAAGAACAGTGAGGTTTTTTGGAGTGAGATATCATTATATTTCCCTTATGTGCCTATTTAAGCCAAAAACTAAGAGTTCCTACTATCTTGATTTATGTTGGAGTGTTTTGTGAAAAATGAAATTCCAACTATTCTCCTTATGATATGTATGTTTTAGTTAAATTCTTGTTAAATGAGAAAATTAGTTTTCATGCATGGTATTCCTCATGTTCATGTGAATTTAGGGTAGAGAGTCTATTTGATTCATGAGGTTAAATAGTGAGCATGCCTAAATTTTTTATATGAGATTGACTTTTTGAGCATGTCTAATGTGTTATTGAGAAGTTGCATGTTTAGTTTCTATGAAAATATTGTTTGAATGCGCCTTATTAAATTGTTGCATGATTATTCCTTGATGAGAGATTGCATCATGATCTATATGATGTTTAAATCAGGATGATGTAACTTTGAGAAGGATGTTCCTCAAATAGCATGAGAAATAGAAAAGAATGATCGATAAGGAGTGGTAGATGTAGTTTTATTTTGTTGAACTGCATGAAGCGTTCTGATGTTTTTTTGTGTGGAGTGATGTTCCTCCTAGCTATGTGTATGGTTTTTGATATTGTATGCTTGTGTTAGGGATGTTTTCTTTGGCATAGTTGTCCAAACGGCGGTCCGTCAATTGCGGGCATCGTTTGGGGATTCGCAATCTGCCTGCAACTATGCCAAGCTTGGGGTATTTTGGTAAATTCACCCCAAGTATTTTAAAGTGTGAGGACGTTTATTTTACGGTTAGTTGGGTATTTTAAGATTATTAAAGTGATTACGCTTCTCTGTGACCCTAACACATAAATCAAAACCTTTCCCTCTCAAAGTTTTCTCCAAAAGCCTCCATGAAAGCTCAAACAATGATATATAATTTTATTGACGTATAATTGATGTTTTCCATGAAACATTTTCAAACAATGATATATAATTTTATTGACGTATAATTGATGTTTTCCAAATGAAAATCTCAATGAACCATTGATCTTCTCATATCTCTAAATTTTGGCTATAAATTAGTTTAATTGCATATGATCTAATGATGATAGGATTGAGTTTAGATTATGTTTTGATGTTGATTTTTATTAAGAATTATGCTATTATATTATGACTTGTTGGTGATGTTAAGGAATGGTTATCTTGGCTGTTGGAATAAGGTAAGTTCAACAAATTCCCTTAGTTAACGTAGAATTGATATAAAATTGTCAATTATTGGTATGGTCCAGTTATGGTGGTTGTGCTTGCATGTTTAATATGAAGGTATAATGTGAAGATGTTTATGATATTAATGTGATCATGTAGAAGATGTTATGGATTACAAGAGTACGTAAAGTGAAGATAATGGGATATATATGTGATTTTGTATAATATTAAGGTATGAGGTGAATTACTCTTGTGATGTTTATATGATCTTGTATGAGTTCTAAAGTTATGATTCTTCTTTAAGTGATATTATATGGTAATGGAAGACTAGGAAGAGCCTCATATGATAATGTTGTATCTTGTGTGGTAGACTTAGTGTCCCTACTTGAATGATATTAAATAAATGATATGATCAATGTTGTGTCTTGGTTTAGTAGACCTAAGTGCCTCTTCTTGATACATGAAACTTATGTGAATATGTGATCTCTTGACTTGGTAGGCTTTGGAACCCTTGTCATATGTTTATGAATGATTGATGAATGAATGTCTAGGATCAATAGACCAAACGTAACGCCCCAAAAAATGACCTAAGGTGAACTAGAGCCTCGTGAGTGTTTCTTGAGTTAATTTTTTTAATAAATGAGTTACTTTAATGTTCTAAGGCGGTGTGTGAAGTTTGGTTAAGTTTGGAGGTCAAACGTCCAATAATGTCCATGATGTTCAGAAAATATGCCTTAGAAAGTACTTGTGTGTCTTGAGGTGTTTGAGTGAGTTTTACGTATTCGTTTTGCTTGAAATTGATGTGAAGTGTTCCTAAACCCAGAAGACTACTTTTAGGGGCATAACGTCCAGGTACGACTTCATCTAGGACCCACAAGGGGCCCTAGAAGACGACCCAAGACTTTACACCAAAACTACCGAATCACTGCTCCATCGACGGAGGCAGTCTACTGGCCATAGACCCATCGACACCCCTTCAACTGGGGGCGTAGTCCCATACTTCGTAGGAATTCTAGACCCCAATGAACCAGCTCCTGAAGCAATCGACGCCCAGCAGGAAGGGCCATCGATCCACGAGCCCAGTAGCTTGGGTCGTCGATTGGCACCTCCAAAAGCTGCTGAAGTTTGCTGCCAACTTGGGATGTTTTGTGTAAATTCACCTCAAGAAATTTATAACCATAGTTCAATATTTTAGTTATTTTAAGTTTTATTATGTTAGTTTTAAGACTTGGACCTAGACAAGACCCCTCACTTCAAATATTTAAACTCCCTCTCTAAAGAAATCTCTCTCAAAGTCACCACTGGAGCTAAGACTCAAGGAGGGCAATAAGGGTTGGTTTGGAAGTGTATCTTAATAAAAAATTAGTGGGTTTCCTTCTCTTTGAGGTATGTTATCCATCCTTGAATCCTCTTCCATTAAAGGAGTCATTTCCAAAAGATTTCAAAAAGAGTTTCCAAACTCTATTTCCCTCTATCTTTGATTTTAAGCATGGGTCATCCTATAAAAGTGTTCTAACAATATAAACGTGTTTATTATGGTATGAATTGATGTTTTTAATGTTAAAAAACTAATAAACTTATGTTTATGCATATTTCAAACTTTTGGTAAAAAATGGGTTAAATGAGCATGTTTGGGTAAGGTATGAACTTTTTTTTTCTGATGTAGTTATTTAGGTTTAGATATTGTCCTAAGGGCTTTAGCATGTTTGAATACTGAGAAATAACTTTTAGTTGGTGATGGTTTTTTTTTTTGAGTTGCTCATATTGTGTAATTCTTATGATAATTTGCTCTTTAGAGGTATGGTCCACCTTCTTGGTGGCGGTGTTTATTTGATGAACTTGATTTTAATTAGTATGTTTTGTGAGTGTTCTTTTGAAGGCATAAATATGTGAAATGAAGTTATATTGAAGATAAGACTTGTCTTGTGTTTTGTGAAGTTGAATTGTATGTTTGGCTTAGATTATGCCTAAGTGTAGTAGATGACTTTGTGAAGCATGTCAAGTGTGTAAATTGATGAATGTAGGTCTAAAGAATTTATAGAAGCTAATGTGAAAAAATTGATTTTTAAATGCAAGATGTTCTCACAGGTACACACACACACACACACTAAAATAAATGTATGAAGCTAAATTGAGTAAGTAGAGGAGTTTTATGGTGAACACTCTTTGTGAATTGAGATGAGGTGTTTAGTAGCAACCTCACTACATCCTAAGAGCTTTCTAAGATAGGTCAGATGATGAATGCCCTTCGTGAGATGAGACGTGGTGTTCAATAACTATCCTTAACCTATAGTTTGAAGTGTTTAGAATCCGTGAGGGTGATGTCTAGCACAGAGAGGATATGAAGAAGAGGTGGTTACACTTCGTGAGTTGAGATGTTTTATTCCAATGTACCTCTTGAGATGACTACTCCTCGTTAGTAGAGAATGAGTTACTTAGTAGCAATCTCCTTATCCCTTAATTATGCGCCCGCATAGGTGTAGCTATTGGGAAATCCATCTAAAAGCTAAAAAGAAATGACCTTACTCTAGGAAAGTGAAGATCCCTCATCCGATAGGGGTTAATGTCGGCATTCCATGTCTACCTCTCATGTTCTATTTCAGTTAAGCTAACTCCCACAAAAGAAACGAATGTGCTACTAAGTCTTCTAAAAGAGTGTTCTACTTAGGGTAGGTAGTTGAATGGGACGCTATTTGTCCATTGCACTGAGTAGGCGATCCGAAAGGGGAGTCTTGGTAAGTCTTATTTGAATTGATTAAACTAAATCTCCTAAAAGAACGTACTACTTAGGATAGGTGGTGGTATGAGACACTATCTATCCATTGCACTAGGTATGACTTCCGAAAGGGGAGTCTTGGTGCCAATTCTTCTAAAAGAGTGTACTACTTCAGGTAGGTGGTGGTATGGGATGCCGACTACTCATTGCACTAAGTTGGCATTCCGAAAGGGAATTCTTGGATTGTTGGTGGTTGTTCTTCTATTGTTTTGCCATTAAGTGGGTGCTTGTTATCCCGAGGTGAGTATGCCGAAAGGAAGGAAGTCTTGAGGGTCTCTTTTGTGTGTATTGAAGGAGGTATATGTGTACTTTCTTCATGTCTTACCTTAGTGAGTCTTATGATGACCTTTGAAGGGAAACTCCTACGGAAACGATTCTTACTCCTCATTGCCAATGCTTTAGAAGTTTCACTATTTTGGATTCTGAGTAGTTCACTGTAAGTGTTAAGTGAACTTACTGTAATGTTTGAGATTTTTTACTGTAAAGTGTCCTTTTGTGTTTAAAATTAAGAAAATTCTCCTCTAAGTGTTAAATGATTATTTTTATGGTGTTTTGCTTTTATATTCTTGAATGTTTTACTTATTTCGCATGAAATGTTATTTTACTAGAATGTCCCTTTTCGCATGTTTTGCATATGCCATACTTAGCATAGTATTTCTGCTAACCCTATACTTTTCTATTTTAATATAATTATAGGTTGGAAGATTTTTGAAGGTTTGAAGACGTAGCTTGGGAAAGTTCCTCTAAAAGACAAAGTATGTCCTCATATATTTGAGGACATAGCCCTTTTCTTAGTTTCTTTTTTAAAGACTTTTTATGTATTGTATTTTTATGTAAAGGGTCGTTTCCCTAAGATATTATGTCATGTCTTTAGTTGTCTTGTGAGGATTAGATTCTCCAAATATTTATTAAAGACTAGTTTTTATTAAATGTTCTTGAAAAGTTTTAGTTCCGCACTACTTTTCATGTCTTATGCAATGAACGATAGTTAAAGGGCTTGTACAAGACCCCAGAGGGTCAAGTACGGCCGGTCATGAAACGAAGGTTATCCCTATCTCTAGGGGGTACTTTTGGGTCGTGACAGACTTTATTTAAGGGCATAAGGTTATGGTAAATAGTTTAGGTTCTAAAAGTCTCACAAGCCACATATAGTAGTATCTTGGTCATTGGTGTGAGTCTCGACACATCCATGGAAAAGAGTCTATATAGGATGATAGAAGTTTCACTTTCTTCTCTATTCTAATGTTGTGCCTTAGAGTTGAGTCATATAAGGTGTATTTTGTCAACCTCTTCTCTTTGTGTTTATAGGGAATGAATACGAGGAGATCAACCGGTAGAAGGGAGGAGGGAGGTGTAGCTAATGAGAGGATCCCTCCCGGTGTTGACCAAGTTCCTATTGTTGATCCAGAGGAAGAGAATGAGGAGGTTCCTCTTCAAGAACATCAAGGGCCTCCGGTAACTCAAGAGCCTCAAGTGCCTCCCGTGCCTCAAACTCCTTTTGTTGAGGGAGACATGACTAATGCGGAGTTAAGGGCTTCCCTAATGAACTTGATCCAACTCATGACGGCTCAAGCTCATGAAGTCAATAATCACTTTTTTGCCTAAGCTAACCTAGGAGTTGGACCCCAACCTAATGCTAGTACTCCCGCTTCTAAAATTTGGGATTTCATGAGGATGAACCCTCCAACTTTTCATTGCACTAAGGTGGATCAAGATCAACAAGGTCTCATATATGAGGTTTTCAAAGTGGTAGATGCTATGGTTGTGACCCCTAGAGAGAAAGCGGAGCTACCCGCTAATCAACTCAAAGATGTGGCTTAAATGTGGTTTGAGCAATGGAGGGTTGAGAAAACCTTAAATAGAGGTCCGGTTGATTGGGAGGAATTCAAAGAGGCTTTCCTAGATAGGTTTTTCCCCCTAGAGTGGAGGGAGAAAAGATTGTTGAATTCATGAACCTTTGGCAAGGAGGATGACAATACAAGAGTACTCTCTCATATTCACCCAATTCTCTAAGGATGCCCCAACCATGGTAGCCAACCCAAGGGCTAGGATAAACAAATTTGTGTTTGGAGTTCTAGCTTGGTAGAGAAAGAGGAACGTACGACAATGCTTCTTAAAGACATGGATATCTCTAGGCTCATGGTCTATGCACCACAAATTGAGGAGTCCAAAATTAGGGAAATAAGGATAGAGGGTAAGAGGCCTATGTCAATGATTCTTGTCACCAAAAGCCTAAGAAGATTTTCTATCACAAATATTATTTCATGGGAAGCAAGGCTAAGTCTCCAAACCAGAACTCCCAAGGTGGTGGCCATTTTTTTGAGAGGACTAGGTGCCCTACTTGTGGGAAGCAACATTTGGGTAGGTGTCTTACCGGAACGGATGGTTGTTTTGAATGTGGTAATAAGGACCACAATATGCTGTACTTCCCTAACATAAAAGCAATAGGGAAAGATGTCAATCAAGCTTCCGTAGATCCTAATGCTCCAAAGAAGAACCCTTCCTATTGGATAGGAGCTAAGAAGGACAACTAATTCAGAATTGATGGTTTTGGTAAGTCTTAACTCTTTATGATTGTTATTTTTATGATATGAAATTAGTTTATATGGTTTTATAGTTTGTATGATCATGACATCTTGATGAATTGCTCAAAGAATGGAATTTTGAAAATTTTTAGTATTTTAGGCAGTGTTACAGTGAACATCACTGTAGAATTTTTGCATTTTGAAGATAATAGTTTTTTCTTTAAATTAAATCTTAATGTGTTTAAAAATGTTTTATATGAGTATATATAATGTTGGAGAAGTCAGTTCAACCATAAAATAAGGTTAAGGGTGAGTTTTGAAATTTTTGAACTTGGTAAGAGTCGCCTTTGTTGCTAAGTGTTTGAAAGTGTGAAATGATAATCCTTGTTGTTGTTGATTTGATTAGGAGTTTTTGAGCCTATATTGTAATGTTTTATGTTATTCTAAGTGAGTCCTTGTTGTTCTTGAACTTTTAGTGTCATTCGAGGACGAATGTTATTCTAAGTGGGGAAGAATGTACGCCCCAAAACGAACTAAGGTGAACTAAATTATTGTTAGTGTTTCTTGAGTTAATTTTGTTTTAAAATTAGTTACTTTACTGTTATGAGGAATTGTCTGATGTTTTGTTAATTTTGAAGGTCAAAGGTCCAAGAACGTCCATGAAGTTCAAAAGATATGCCTTAAAAAGTACTTGTATGTCTTAACGTGTTTGAGTGAGTTTTATGTGTTTGATTTGCTTGAAATTGATGTGACGTTTTCCTATTTACTATATGACTACTTCTAGGGGTTTAGCGTACGGGTAAGACTCCATCTAGGACCCACGAGGGCCCTAGAAGAGGACCCAAGACTTTGCCCCAAAACTGCCAAACCACTGCTCTATCGACGTAGGCAGTCTACTGGCCGTAGACCCATCAACGCCCCGCCAACCTTGGGGGATTAGTCCCATACTTAGTGTGAAGCCTATCCCCACATAAAGCAGCCTCTGAATCAATCGACACCCATCAGGACAGGCCATCGACCCAACGAGACACAGTAGCTTAGGTCGCCGATTGGCACCTCCAAAAGCTGATGAAGTTTTCTTCTAACTTGGGGTGTTTATAAATATATTATGTTAGTTTTAAGTCCTAGACCTAGAAAAGACCCCTCACTTCATATATTCAAACTCCCTCTCTAAAGAAAACTCTCTCAAAGTCACGATTGGAGCTAAGACTCAAGGAGGGCAAGAAGTGATGGTTTGGACTTGTATCTCCATAAAAAATTAGGGGGTTTACTTTTTTTTTGAGGTGTGGTATCCATCCTTGAACCCTCTTCCATTAACGAGTCATTTCCAAAAGATTTTAAAAAGGGTTTCCAAACTCTATTTCCCTCTATCTTTGATTTTAAGCATGAGTCTTTTTGGATTTCTAATGATCTAAATGTGCTTATTCTAGTATGAATTTGTGATTTTAATGTTAAAAACCTAACGAACTCATGTATATGCATATTTAAAATCTTTGGTACGAAATGGGTTAAATGAGAATGTTCGGTAAGATATTAACTTTGGATTTCTCATGTTGCTATTTTGGTTTAGCTACTGCCGTAAAGGCCTTAGTACGTTGGAATATTGAGAAATTTGTTATAAATGGTAATGTCTTTATTTATGGTGAGTTGCTCATATTGTGTAATTCTTATGATAAATTGCTCTTGAGTTGTTTTATCCACCTTCTTAGTGGCAGTGTTTTATTGATGAACTTGATATTACTTAGTATGTTTTGTGAGTGTGTTTTGAAGGCATAAATATGTGAAATGAAGTGATATTGAAGATAAGGCTTGTATTGTGTTTTCTGAAGTTGAATTGTATGTTTGGCTTAGATTAAGACAAAGTTAAGTAGATGACTTTGTGAAGCATGTCAAGTGTGAAAATTGATGAGTGTAGGTCTAAGGCATGTATAGAAGCTAATATGAATTAAATGATGTTTAAATGCAAAATTTTCTCCGAAGTACACACACACACTTAATGAATATATGAAGCTAAATTGTATAAATATAGGAGTTTTGAGGTGAACATTCTTTGTGAGTTGATATGAAATATTTAGTAGCAACCTCACTACATCGTAAGAGCTTTCTAAGATAGGTTAGAGGATGAATGCCCTTCGTGAGTTGATATGTGGTGTTCACTAGATATCCTTAACCTATAGTTTGAAGTGTTTAGAATTTGTGGGGGTGATGCCTAGCACCGAGATGATATGAAGAAGAGATGGTTACACTTTGTGAATTAAGATGTTGTATTCCAATGTACCTCTTGAGATGAATACTCCTCGTTAGGAGAGAATGAGTTACTTAGTAGCAATCTCCTTATCCCTTAACTATGCGCATGATAGGTGTAACTATTGGGAAAGCATTGTAAAATCTAAAAGTAAATGACCTTACTCTAGGCAAGTGAGGATTCCTCATCCGATAGGGGTTAATTTTGAGATTCCATTTCTAGCTCTCATGGTTTATGTCCGTTAAGATAACTCCCACAAAAGAAACGAATGCGCTAAGTCTTCTAAAAGAGTGTTCTACTTAGGGTACATAGTGGAATGGGACACTATTTATCCATTTCACTAAGTAGGCAATTTGAAAGGGGAGTCTTTGTGTGTCTTATTTGAATTGATTGAACTAAGTCTCATAAAAGAATGTAATACTGAGGATAGGTGGTGGTATGAGACGCTATCTATCGATTGCACAAGGTAGGACCTTCTGAAAGGAGAGTCTGGGTTGCAAGTCTTCTATAAGAGTGTACTACTTAGGGTAGGTGGTGGTATGGGACGCCATCTAATCATTTCACTAAGTGGGTTCTCCCTAACTTCTAGGGGTAATTTCGGGTTGTGACACCAAAATTGTTCCTTTCTAAGGATTACTAATATAGGACCTTGAAAATGAAAATAAGGTCAACAACATAAAACCTCTAATATATATAAGAAGGTTAATAGAAGCCTTGAAGTGAAAGACTATAATGATATCCTTGTTAGTGGAATAATAGACTTATGGATAGGTTGGCTAGAACAACATGAAACCATCTCTATGAAATTCATAAGAGCTATCTTAACATACCTTGGGCATCCCTATGGGAACCATTCTTTCAAATGGTATCCTGAGCTGGTAGAGATTAACATTGGTAGCCTCTCTAATACACCTATGTGAATAAATGATTCTATGAGAACAAAGGCAAAGCACTGCGTGGATATTTTTGTGGTATTATCTCTACTTAAGATTACACTAGAGTACAAATAAACCCTTGATATTCCTTAAACATGTTCCAACATGGGATATGTACTAGTTCTAGCGTTGGCAAGTGCAACACCTTGAATGGTGTGGGGTCTTATGACACCGGATTCCGTTCCAAGATAGTGTGTTCTATGTCAGTAACACCTATTCTTATGACACCGCATTCTAGTGTTGGAGAAGTTCTACAACGTGTAGGTAGTGGAATGGGACGCTATACATACATGGCACGAGTAGGCTTTGAAAATCCTAGGGTGAGTTCCCTAGGCTTTTCAAGACCTTTATGCAAAGTCCTCCAATTGATATCTTGTCTTTAAAATGCTTTCAATAAATAAGGTTCTCTTAAATGGAAGTAGGTTCTCTTAATGAAGTATGTTGTATAGAAAGATTCCTATCTAGGGCACCTTTGGGGATTGCTTAGGTAGTATTGGAGAGGGCATATGGGTGATATTTTTAGGTTTTTCTTAGTTGAGTCTTAGAGTAACCTTAGGCAGAAAGTCTAAATGATGTAAAGGCTTATCTTATTGAATATGGTTTATGTGATATGTGACGAAATGGATAATTTATTTTGGGTAGTCTTAAAGATTGCTTAGGTGTGCTTTCAGAGGGTGTATGGGCGATCTCTTCTTGTCTTACTTAAGTGAGTCTTAGGATATATTTTAGTAGGGAGTCTAATTGATATTCTCATGTGATTGATGTTACTTGAATATGTTTTATATGTGATTGTTGACTTGTATTATATCTGTTAAACTCTTATTATAAAGGTTTCTCCTCATGAAAGCATGTTTCTATACTAATGTTCCTTTTTCATGGTTTACACATGGCTTCCATACTTAGTGCATTAAATATGCTAAACCCTTATTTTCCCTTTTAAGACTTAAGTATACGGAATTGGAAGTATTGATTTTCCATAAATGATGGATAGGATTCTAAGGGTTGAAGATGAAGTATTGGCGAGTCCTTATAGATTCAAGGAGAATGACCGACATGTCCCTTTTATGTCTTTAGTCTTTATTTTAAGTCTTGTATGGGCTATTCCTAAAACACTCTAATTACGCTTCCCTAATGAAGTATAGCAGTCGTATCAATTAGAGAACCAAACTATTAGTTTGGGGTCGATCCCACGAGGAAAATAGTTTATACTTAACTTCAATGCACAACTACTTCTATTTAGTCAAGTCCTTTCCAAAAACTAGTAATTAAGGGGGGGGGGGTTGTGAAGCAAAAGTATTGTAATATTGTGAAATCAAACAAGTATCAAGAGTTAATTGTTGGTGTTTATAAAGTTGTGAGAGAAACTAGGGTGTACGTGTTCCGCATAGGTTCATAACGCTATAATCGTAGCTATGACAATTCTTTCCTACTGTTTTACATGCAAAATGATAAGTTATGTATATGTAAATCCTTGGTCCGGCATTTAGAGAATTTCACCCCGTACCTTTGTTCGATTACGTGTGTCTAAGTTACTAACCCTTACCTTTACTTCATACTAAGTATCATATTCGATGTGTGTCTTAGTTATTATTTCTTAAAAATCGAAACTAGCCTATTAGATAGTATCCCACTAAATCTATGTCGACAATTCTTTTCCTATTAAATACCCCCTTAGTCCGGCAAGTAGCAATAAGGCGAGTTCTAACGTGTGCACTCGTTAAAAAAAATTCTAAACAAAAGAATTATCAATGCATGCAATAACCTATTTGAGAATTGTAATTTAGCAAGGTTTATTTTCTTAATCACCAATGGTTCCCACCACCCTAGTTGTGGATTTAGTTACCCATGCATAGAAGAACACAATTCATAGTTGATAATCAATAAATCATGAACTTACCTTGACATATTAGAAGAAAATCCAAAAATTCAACTTGAAATCACAAAATTATCTTTAAAACCAAATCTGGAAATTTGAATTAATGCCCAAGTTACAAAGACCAATCTCCAAGAACAAAACTCAGAAAATAGTAATAGAATCCAACCCCAAAAATGAGGTTTTCAACCCTATTTATAAAAAAATAGAGTCCTAAATTAAAAGGAATTCAAATAAGGAAAGTTTGTCCGATATGCGGCTTCAATCGACGATCCCCACAGACGGTCCGTTGATTAAACGATGGACCGTCGACTACCTCCGTAAGTCCATACTTAGCATCTTTTCTCAGACTTCGCTTTGCATCTTCTCTTATCCAATCAACGGACCAACAACACGGTCCATCGATTACCTGCGGTGCGTAGATGATTCTCGTCGTTCCATACTTAGCTTTTATTCAACATTGGGTACTGGGACATTCTCTGATTAGATCGACATTTTGACAGGACGGTTAGTTTATCAATTGAAGGACCGTCGATCCTTCTGTAGCCCCACACATGGTCAGTATTTCCCGAATTGATTCTAGATGCTTGACTCTCATATGAAAAAATATCCTTCTTTTTCAAACAGTGATTTCAACTTTGAGTATAATGATCATTTTTTGACACTCATGCTCAAACAAAATTCACACCTAGTTGGTACTTGTCGCCATAGGCTTTCCCTTATTTTCACTGCTTAAGTTCACCATATTAGACACTTAGGATCACTATAGGACTTTCTTGGCTTGTTACGTAGGCTCTGGGTCAGGTATTGTACATATGGGTACATTTTAGTGACTTCTTGCCCTCCTTGACATTACGGCTAACTGTCCTACCTCTTTCATTATCTATTGTGCCCTACTTTTTCTTGTCATCTTTTCCTTATTTTCTCATTTCTTTCTCTTTTGTGGAAGTGACTATTGTTTTGTTCAACACTCTTTTTTTTCTCCTTTTTTTCATTATTCAATTGACAATTTTTACTTGAGTCACTTCACTTGTTCACTGTTCCTTTTCTTTTTGACATTACTCTTTTCATACCCACCTTTTGGGTCATCACTCATAATTGCCACACTTAACTTATGGCTTTGCCATGAGTCGAGGTACACATTACACCAACGTTGGGTCAGGGACAAGATGAGGTCACTTTCTACATTAGCCACCCTCAACTTATGCTTTTGGCCTAAGATGAGTTGCACATATCCAAGGAGAGACCAGGGCCAACACATTATACCCAGGGAAGTTGAGTTGGTGAAGAAACGAAAGGTCTATTATAGGCTTAAAATAATTATATAAAAAAGGGATAACAATTCATTTGGCTTACTTCACTTTAGGCTAGATATTTTCTAGTTTGAACAAGGGCCTATGATCCTTTCCTAAATGTCTAATACATATTCCTTTTGTAGGACCAATCGGGAAAGTTCTAGCTAGGTACCAACAGGGGAACATTTAAATTTACTCACACTCTCTTTGCACCTCATTACACTATCAGATTATCAGTTATCTAATTTGAGTCTTAGATTGAGGATTATGCATTGGGTGCATCTCTATGTCAGTATTAGAGCCAACATTAAACATTCATTATATCTATACATGCAATCATTTTCATAAAACAGGATATCATTCATGTTTAGCCACCACGCTCAATTTTATACTTTCATACTTTGTACAAGTTAAGACACATGCAAGTTCAACAGTAAAGTAATCAGTCTCTTGGGGCAATAGACACACACAAGAAAACCACAAAGAGAGGATCATGAGTTGGGATACTCAGACTTAACCCTAGCACTCACTTTCCATTTACCCCACCCCCAACAAAAAAATATGCAACTGTCCCCAATGCATAAGAAATAAAAAGGTAGGGGTCTAGGTGAAGCAAACCTGAGGCGCATAGCACCAAATATCAACAAGCAGGCATGTCCTGTTTCTCGGAACCCACACCCTCAGTAGGGACACCCTATTTAGTTCCCATAGCAATATCTGCACCCTCAGTGGTGCTTCTCTCAACAACCTCCACTCTGGAGCTCACAAGCAGCCAACTCTGGAGCCCTCATCTGACGGGTCTCCTCATACCCCAAAGTGGCTCTCCTCGTAACCTCAAGTTCAGCCTGCTCCTTATTCCTAGCACGTGTCTCATCTCCCTCAGTGCTATGGCTAGAACGATGCTGCTTAGCATGTTCACGAGGCTCATGTGGTGGTGAAATAGGGGAAGTGAATAGTGCAACAAGCATTGTGGCCTCCACTGTCTCAACTGGTGCAGTCTCAAACTCGAGTCCCCTTATCTCCAGTATGTTGTCCATATTTCCCGCACACTCGCCAAAGACTACTAAAGAATAGTCACGTCAATAGTGGGTGCTGGGCGTGCTAGAACTCGTAGCTCGAATGCATTGAGGCTCTGGTGGACCGCCTGAATCTTCAGCTCTATCTGCTGAGCCACCTTATTCTCAATCAGGTCCTCAGCTTCAGCAATTGATTTTTGCATACAAGGCTAGATATGATGCAACATGGTGGCTATCTGGGCCTCTAGCTTCTATACCCTAGAAATCGGGATCAGTGTTGCGGATGGTGAAGTATACCGGGAGGAACTAGGCGCCCTACTAGTTCAAGGGTCAGACTTGACCGGGGTGGTATTAGTGGGATTTGAAGCGGCATGATCAGCCCCTTGGGCTAAATCTACCATATCCGCCAAGTTCTCACTCATCGGCTGCAAATCAACTCGGGGCCCTCTCCGTGGTGCTGCCAGAATGGCCTCATCCCTAATGAGACCTATATCCACAATCCCTGTCGAAGAACGAATGACATCACAGTTCCAAAGGGGCACTCCGGCATCCCTGCATAATTGGAAAATCATATAAGCAAATGGGTAAGTTGTAGAGGTCTTAAAATCCCTCTTATGAATCACGGATATCAACAACCTCGCCTAGTCGATATCCAACCCAGCTACCAGTGCTTCTACAAAGACCGCTCTATCACAAGTAAGTATATTATCTGATTCCGTGGGGGATAGGCGGTGGAAGACTAACAACAACAAGAACATGGATGCAAAGGTGAGGTTGGCCTTCTTGATAAGGCTTCTGGGGTCCAACACCCAATCTGCTCCCTCACCGTCAATGGAGCGCTGTTGTGCAATCCACCTCTTGGTGGACTCTCTCTGATCTCTGCTTCGCAGAAACTGGCCACTCTTGACCAAGTCCCATCTGTAATTGAGCTCTAGGGTTTGGGGACCCCTCGTGCCATTAGTGGAATTGCCTTACAAAAAGCAGCGGATGGAGGTAGAAGAAATGTCAAACCGGCAGCCTCTAACTAAAACCTCTGTGAGTGGGTCATGTTTGGTGGGGTTCGATCGCGTATCCAAAGCACCTCGAAGAGTCGTTACATGTAAGGCATAGAACTGTCCCACAATATCCTCACTGTAGGACCCCACACTCCTAGCCATCCACTCGAGCCGGTGGTGGGGTAAACAAGTCATGACCGCAGAGACTGTGTAGGCTCCCTGTAAGAACTCTCCGCTCGATGGTCACCAACCGAGTTATCACCCCCCTTATCATTCAACAACTTTGCATCTCTATAGACATGGTATTCACCATCTACGCACCACCGGTTGGCTGCATCGAAAACCGGTGCAGGGACGTCATGCTGGGGTGCCGGAGTAGAGTCCGAATATGAGCCACATCAGACGAGGCATTGCTGGCTGGCACATCTAGGAGAGTGGCTCCCTATGATCCGAAACCGGAGGCAGTAGACTCATTAGACCCCATGGTGGGGGCTGACTCTGTACCTGAAGCCTCCTAAAAGCCAGATGTTCCCTTAGAACAAGAGGCAGACCCAGATGGTGTGCTGGTCAGTGTGCGCTCCTCATCAGACTGGGAGGCAGTGACTACGTCGAACGCCACCTTCTTGGGGGTACCCCGAGTGGCTCTAGCATCTTGTGTAGGGGATTCGGGTGACAGGGGGCACGTATTTCGGATCTTGCTTATAATCGGACATGCCTATCAACCATCGGGAAGGTGCCACAGACTTGGACCTACCCCTAGAACAAACGAGGTCTTCTTTTGGGGAAATAAGTACCTGAAAAAAAATTTGATACACTCTATGTAATAAAACAACACAAGAAAAATGATCAAAATTGAGCTTTGATACAAAAATTGTAGAATTGGAAGACGAGCACCATCGACGGACCATCAATGAATCGATAATCCGTCGATAGTGTTAATCGGTGGACACTTAGAAAATTTTAGAAGTCTACATTCCACAGACCTCTAAGTTAGAAACGACAGACGTGAAGAACGACCCATCGATCAATCGATGAGTCATAGTCCACCTGTCGTGTGACACATAGAATACTTCAGAATTTCTTAGGAATCACAATTTCAGTTAGACAATAGTTGTGCAGAACGACCCATCGATCAATCTACTGACCGTAGTACACTTGTACATAGGATGTACAATTTTTGAGATATCCTTAATAAACCTCTGGTAGAAGCCCGTATGCCCAAGGAAACTTCTTACACCTTTTACAACCTCAACTTTTGCTCGATCAACCTCTATCCTCTTCTCTGAGATGCGATGGACCTATACAATACCCTCTTTCACCATTTAGTGACATTTTTCCCATTTAGCACACGGTTTCAATCTTCACATGTTTTGAGAACCTTGTCCAAGTGACTCAAACAACGATCAAAAGAATCATCAACAACTGAAAAGCCATCCATAAACACCTCAATAGTGCCCTTCTCTATATCGGAGAATATCGAAATCATTAATCTCTAAGAAGTAGCCGGTGCATTAAACAAACCAAAAGACATCCTCTTGAATGCGAAAGGCATAGGGATATGGTCCTTCTCAGTCAATGAATTCAATTTTTGGTAATCCATACAAACTCTCCATCCAGTCACCGACCTCATTGGAATAGGTTCATTCCCCTCATTTGGTACTACTGTCATTGCACAATTTTTGGACACAGACTGAACATGCCATACTTGACTACTACCTGAAATAGGATATATGACTCTGATATCTAACCACTTAATGATCTCCCTTTTCAGTACCTCTTGCATATATGTATTCAAACGTCTCTGGTGATCAATACTTGGCTTGTGGTCGGGCATGAGTTTGATTTTTTGTGAACAAATATAGGGTGGGATCCCAATAATGTCCGCAATAGTACACCAAATGTCCCTTTTGAGCTTCTTCAAAACATCCACCAAACACTCTACTTGTTGCCTATTCAAATCCGATGCAATGATTATCGGCAAAGTGTCATCTCTTCCCAAGAATACAACCTTAGATGAGGTGGTAGAGCTAAATTTGGAGCCTCCTCAGTAAATGGTTTGACGGGTGGAGATTCGCGATGCATCATATCTAACTCCAATTTCTTTGGATTGAACCGAAATTCACCTGTTCGAGTGCCGCATTAATTGACACATACTCTTCAATACCATCACTCTCAAAATTCATGATCACTGCTGCTAGTTCCTCAACTCCAAGGCACTCTTCGATTTATACCTCAGACGTACTCTCAACCCTATAGAATATAGCATATGCCGTTTGGAGCTCACCACTCTGCTTCATGGACCTATAAATGTTGAAAGTTGCTTCTTCATTTTTCAACCTAAACTTCATATACCATTTTTCCATATCAACTAAGGCACGAATAGGAGAAAGAAATGACCTCCCAAGAAAAATAGGCACCTCAAAATCCATCTCACAGTTAAGAATCATAAAATCGGCCGAAAATATAAATTACTCCACATTCACTAGCAAATCATGGAGTATCCTCATAGGCCTCTTCACTGTTCGATCGGCATTGAGTAACCGCATCATAGTGGGCTTTGGGTCACCCAATTTCTTATAAATGGATATAGGCATGAGATTTATGCTTGCACCAATATCATATAGTGCTTTAGAAATGTGTAACAAACCAATGGTACATGGAATAGTTAAAGCCCTTGGATCTTCTTTCTTTTACACAAGGGAACTTGTAGAAATATCACCACAATGTTGCATTCGGTCATCATTCTCAAAACATATCGATCTCTTCCTTTTATATCCTTAATGAACTTGGCATAACTGGGCATTTGTTCTAGAGCTTCTATGAAAGGGACATTGATGGAAAGCTATTTCAACATAGTCATAAGAAGCCGGTATTTACCATCCTCAGTCTTCTTCACCAATCTCTGAGGGAATGGTGTGGGTGGTCTAGGAATGGGGATCACTTTTTTGGGTACCTCTGCCTCTTTCACCGCTTTGTGAACCAATTCACCACTAATTTCAACTACCTTTTCATTATCACCTCATCTTCTACTACAGACAGCATAGGTGGATTAATGGTTTGCTTACCCCCTCAAGTAGCGACTGCCATGCAATGTCCATCATTTTTCAGATTCCGAATAGTAGTGTTAGGAAGAGTGCCAGGTTGACGTGGGTACACAGTAGTAAACGATTGGGACATTTGCGACTCAAGATGCTTGATCGAGACTGCATGTGCATCCACCTTTTGCCCGATATTAGCCAAATCACCTCTAAACTCGTTGGCGTTCTCATCACTAGCATCAAACCTCCTCCTCATCTTTTGTAACATATCTTCAACTCGCAGCATACTACCTCCACCATCCCTAGGAGCAGCTTCCCAATATTGAGGAGGAACATAGGGCCCACTTCGATCATTTTTATTACCATAGTTACCTAGTTGATGTTGTTCTTGCGGTTTTAGTTTCCATCTCGAACATAATGTCCCTCTCTATTGTAATTCCCATAGTTCCGACCTTGATTTCCTTGACCTTAGTGCCAATTCTCATGATTAGGTCCTTGGGCATTTGGTCGGAAACCGCCCGTCTTCTCATTCACTGCATAAGAATCCTCTTCATAGTAGTAGTCATCCCCTGGCGGTGGTGGTTTAGTCAAATAATTTACCGCATTTACTTTATCTGCACCTCCAGTGATGTTTTTCAATATCAACCCGAGATCAGCTATCATTTGAGCCATTTCTTCAAGAATCTCATCTGCGGCCGTGTTGTGTGTAGCTTGGAGTGCAAAGGTGTTTGTCCCAGTGTCTGACACCTTAGTGCTCCAAGCCTTATGTTTGCGAGAGATTTTCACCAACTTTTGTAAGATCTCTGCATATGTGCACTCACCATAAGAACCACCGACAATTGTATCAAGCACTGCCGTATTATTATCATCTTTCCCCCGATTGAAGTATTTCTTTCAATGAGTCATCATCAATGCGGTGGTTTGGGACACTTCTCAAGAATGTGGTAAATCTATCCCAAGAGATACTCACCGACTCCCTAGGCAATGCTACGAAGTTGTTCACTCTATATTTGTGGTTGAGATTTTTTTTACAAAGGGTAGTACCGTGCTAGGAAAACATATCTCAACTGGTCCCAAGTATAGATCGAACTCAGTAAACCATATTGCAACCTCTCCTGTCAGTGACTACGCCGGTCGCCACCTTCTTGGGGATACCTAGAGTGGCTCTAGCAACTAGTGTAGGGGTCCGGGTTTTTGGGGGCACGTATTCCGGATGTTGCTTATCATCGGACATGTCTATCAACCGCTGGGAAGGTTCCACAAACATGGACCTACCCCTAGAACAAATGAGGTCTTGTTTTGGGGCCATAAGTACCTGAAAAGAAAATTGTTAGTCTCAATGTAACAAAACTACACAAGCAAAATGATCAAATCACAGCATGGATAGGCCAATGCAGATTTGCAGAATTCGGAGGTGGGCATTATTCGACGGCTCGTTGATAATTTCCATCGGTGGACACTTAGACAAATTTAGAAGTCTACATTCCATAGACCTCTTAGTTAGAAAGGACAGACGTGCATAACGGTCCGTTGATCAATTGATGAACCGTAGTCCACTTCCGTCATCTGATACATAGAATAATTCAAAATTTCTGATAAATCACAGTTTCATTTAGAAATGAAGGATGTGCAGAATGGCCTGTCGATCAATCGATAGACCGATGTCCACTTCCTCGTTCCAAAGTTAAGAAAATTTAGAGGTTAGCCATTGACTGACCCCATCGACGGTCTGTGGATCAATTAATCGTCCGTAAATGGGTCTCGTTCTGTTAGGCAGAGACAGGTTTTTAGGACTTAGTTTTAACCCCACATATGGAAAACTTTAAGCACATTACAAGTTTACCGAACATGTAATAACAAGTATAAGACCAATTCGTTATCCTTAGGACTTCGAGTTTGCAAATTTCGAGCACGGATTCTACGAGACTATGAAGCCCTAAGTCAGAAAATCAACAAGCATATTGAATTGACACAGGTTGCGCCCCCAACCCATTTACTTTCTATCATTCTAAGGGACATAGAACCAAAATTAATAAATTCAAACAAGCAAATTTGTCCCTAAGTCAAGACCCACATACAATTTTGGGTATTTCAACAGTAAATGAATGAGAATTCATTAAGCTAAGTGAACTAAAATACCTGAGATCAGTAGTGGAGTAATGGGTGGGTGATCTTCTCAACAATCATCCTATGTGCCTGCCTTCGAACACCTATTGGAGAAAACAAGTGAGATGGAGTTGAAACTGGGGACGTTAGGGTATTGGGATTTCTTGGAGTTTTGGAGTTGTGGGGATTTTGAAGAAAATGGAAGGGAGTTCTTATGGGAGTTAATAGAGAAGGAAGGGAGTAAGGGAAGGGAAATTGTTGGGAGGGAATTTTAAAAGATGTATTAAGGTAACTGAATAGATTTAATTTGATATAGCCGATCGGCTCGGGTCGTGTCACTAATTTTTGTGAACTGACGATACCCCGTAGACGCTCCATATGTCAATCGACGGACCGTCGAGTGTACCGTCTATTGTATTACACATTCAGACCAAAGTTTAATACATACATGGGATCTATGGACACCATCGATGGTCCATCAATTGAATGATGACCCGTCGTTTGGTTCGTAGACTTGTTCACTAGATCAATTTCTGTAGATTTCATGGTTTTGTCCCTGCACATTGAACACCCACTAAGCTATTCTTTTTGTGTTTTTCTGGACACTTTTGAGACACTGACCCTAAACTTCTCTCTAGCAAATACAAAAAAAACCACATGAATATGATTAACTAAAAACGTCACATGAGAATGCAAATGTTCCTAAAAAGAAAAGAAAAAACCTGTTGTTGGCTAGAGGATACACCTTGGGTTTCCTTCCAAGAAGTGCTTGATTTAATGTCTCGCACGACACAAGACCCTTGATTACTCAAACTTCATCAAGGTGATATGCCTCAACAACTTCATGGGCACTCTTTGCATGCCCTTGGTAGATCGTGATTCTTTGCCCATTGACCGTGAACTTTGCACCCTCCTTGTTCTCAAACTCAACCGTTCCATGTGGGAACACTTTAGTAATAAGGAATGGCCCAATCCACTTGGACTTGAGTTCGACCAAAAACAAGCGTAGCCAAGAGTTGAATAGAAGCACCAAGTCCCGAAGCGCATATTCTCGTTTCTCAATCTTTTGGTCATTGTACTTATTCATCTTCTCTTTTTGTAGATTGGTGAACTTTCATACACTTTTTGGCAAAACTGATCAAGCTCATTTAACCCGTTAAGTCTCTGTTCCACTACTTCATTTCAATCCGTCTTCATTGTTTTTATCCCCATATGGCCTTGTGCTCTAACTCAACTGGCAAGTTATAGGCCTTTCCATATACACGTGTTTCTGGAGACATTCCTATGGGGGTCTTGTATGCAATCTAGTATGCTGTAAGAGCATCATCAAACCTGCTTGACCAGTCCGTTCTATTAGCATTCACCGTTTGCGACAATATCTGCTTGATTTCTCTATTGGACACCTCAATTTTCCCACTAGTCTATGGGTGGTACAGAGTGGCTACATTATGGCGAACCCCATATTTCTCCACTATCCCTTTGAACAACTTGTTGCAAAAGTGACATCCTCCATCACTAATAATGGCCCTAGGTGTGCCAAATCTAGAGAAGATATTCTTTTTCAAGAATGTTGTGACACTCTTCCCTTTATTGTTGGCAAGTTCTATGGCTTCCACCCATTTTGAATAATAACCCACCGCCACAAGAAAATATTTCATCCCATGAGAACTCACAAACGGGCTCATAAAATCGAAGCCCCATACATCAAATGACTTAATATCTACAATGAGATTTAAAGTGAGCTCTTGCCTTTTCGAAATTCCTACATCTCTTTGGTACCTATCACATGCCTTGTCAAACTCATGAGCATCTTGGTGAATGGTTGGCCAATATTACCCACACTGCAAAATCTTATGGTCTATCCGGATACCAATGTGATGCCCACCCGCAGGCAAGGAGTGGCATGCCTCTAAAACACTTCGTATCTCAACTTCCGGAATAGAACAACGAATAAGCCCATCGGCAAAACTCCGGTATAATTAAGGCTGATCCCAAAACAAAACTTTTACTTCTGATGGAATGACAAGTCCGATAGGACTATATCACCAGCCAGAAGTTTGCGAAATCGGCAAACCACTAAATCAACTCATGAGAAGCGGCCAATACGTGCTAAAAAGGGAAGGTGTCATCAATTTCAACCTTTTCACTGAACTCTCCCATATCTTCATCCTCTAATCTGTATAAGTGATTGGTAACTTGGTTTTTAGACCCTTTTCTATCTTTCACCTTAAAATAAACTCTTGCAATAGTAGCACCCATTTAATAAACCTTGGATTCGCATCCTACTTTGCCATCAAATACCTAAAAGTTGAGTGGTCAGTATGCACTATAACACTCCTGCTAAGCAATTAGGAGCATAATTTTTTGAAATCAATTACCAACGCAAGAAGATTTTGTTCAATCACATTGTAGTTCTTTTGTTCTTCATTTAAGGCCTTACTATATTAATAGATTGGGTGACCAATTTTATCCCTTATTTGTCCCAATACCACACCAAGAGCAACCCCGCTAGCATCACACATCACGTCAAATGGCTTACTCCAATTTGGGGAAATAATTATGGGTGCAGACACCATTTTCTCCTTCAATTCTCCAAATGCCTTCAGACAGGATTCATCAAAATAGAATTTATATTCCTTCTCGAGTAACTTGCAGAGAGGATGTGAAATTTTTGAGAAATCCTTAATAAACCTCTGGTAGAATCCCGCATGCCCAAGAAAACTTCTCACAACTTTTACAGAGATGGGTGGAGTAAGTCTCTCTATAACCTCAACTTTTGCTCAGGCAACCTCTATGCCCTTCTCTGAGATGCGATGGCCCAATACAATACCCTCTTTCACCATTAAGTGATATATTCCCCAATTTAGCTCATGGTAGCAATCTTCACATCTTCTAAGAACCTCATCCAAGTGACTCAAACAACGATCAAAAGAGTCACCAACAACTGAAAAGTCATCTATAAACACCTCAAAAGTGTCCTCCACCATATTGGAGAATATCGACATCATAAATCTTTCAAAGTAGACGGTGCATTACACAACCCAAAAGACATCCTCTTGAATGTGAACTTCCTATAGGGGCAAGTAAAGATGGTCTTCTCTTGATCTCTGGTGCAATAGAGATTCGAATTAACCCGAATAACCATCAAGAAAATAGTACCATCCTTTTTGTGCAAGTCTATCTAACGTGTGGTCCATGAAGGGCATAGGGAAATGGTCCTGTCAAAATGTCTCTGGTGCTCAATATGTGGTCCATGCATTCAATTTCCGTTAACCCTTCTTCACTACCTCTTGCATAGGTGGATTCAAACGTCTCTAATGCTCAATATTTGGCTTGTAGTCGGGCATGAGTTGGATTTTCTATGAACAAATACCGGGTGGGATCCCAATAATGTCCATAATATTCCACCCAATGGCCCTTTTTGAACCTCTTCAAAACATCCACCAAACACTGTACTTGTTGCACGCTCAAATCCGATGCAATGAATAACGGAAAAGAGTCATATGTTCCAAAGAATACATACCTCAAATGAGATGGTAGAGCCTTAAGCTCTAATTTTGGGCCTCCTCAATAGATGGTTTCGCGGGTGGAGACTCGCGATGCTTCATATCTAACTCCAATTTCTTTGGTTTGAACTAAAATTCACCTTGTTCAAGTAACGTAACAAACGACACATACTCTTAAATACCATCACTCTCAAAATTCATGGTCACGACCTCTAGTGCCTCAACACCAAGGGAGTCTTCGATTTGTACCTCAGACGTACACTCACCCCTGTAGGATATAGCAGATTGGAGCTCACCACTATGCTTCATGGACCTACAAATATTGAAAGTTGCTACTTCGTTGTCAAACCTAAACTTCATCTGCCCTTTTTCCATATCAACTAAGGCGCGACCAGTAGCAAGGAATGGTCTCCCAAGAATAATAGCCACCTCAAAATCTACCTCAAAGTCAAGAATGACAAAGTCGGTTGGAAATATAAACGACTCCACCTTCACTAGCACATCATGGAGCAGCCCAATAGGCCTTTTTACTATTCGATCAGCCATCAGTAACCGCATCGCAGTGGGCGTTGGGTCACCCAAATCCAATTTCTTATAAATCGAGAGAGACATGATATTTATGCTTGCAACAAGATCAAAGAGTGGTTTAGCAAAGTGTAACAAATCGATGGTACATGGAATAGTGAAAGCAGCCGGATCTTCTTTCTTTTGCCCAAGAGACCTTGTAGAAATAGCATTATAATGTTGCATTCAGTCATCATGCTCAAAACTTATTGATCTCTTCTTTGTAACCATATACTTCATGAACTTGGAATAACCGGACATTTTTGCTAGAGCTTCTATCAAAGGGACATTAATGGAAAGTTGTTTCAACATAGTGATAAAATGACGGTATTTACCATCCTCATACTTCTTCACCAATCTCTGAGGGAATGGTGGTGGTGGTCTAGGAATAGGGATCACTTTTTGCGGTACCTCTGCTTCTTTCACCACTTTGTGCCTCTTCAATTTTTCTCATCACATCTTTTATTACAGATGGCATAGGTGGCTCAATTGTTTGCTTACCCCCTCAAGTAGTGACTTTCATGAAATGTCCATCATTTTTAAGATTCTAAATGGTATTGCTAGGAAGAGTGCCCGATTGACGTGGTTTCATAGTAGTAGACAATTAGGCCATTGCAACTCAAGATACTTGATCGAGACTGCATGTGCATCAATCTTTTGCCCGATATTAGCCAAATCACCTCTCAACTCTTTGGCGTTGTCATCACTAGCATCAAACCTCCTCCTCATGTTTTGCAACATATCAACTCGCGCCATACTACCTCCACTAATCCGAGGAGCAGTTTCTTGATTTTAAGGCAGAACATAGGGCCCACTTCAATAGTTGTTGTTACCATAGTTACCCCGGTTGATGTTGTTGTCGCGGTTGTAGTTTCCATCTCAAACATAATTTCCCTCTCTTTTGTAATTCCCATATTTTTGACCTTGATTTCGTTGACCTTGGTGTTAATTCTCCTTATTGGAGCCTTGGGCATTCGATCGAAAACCCCCCGTCTGCTCATTCACTACATAATAATCCTCTTCATAGTAGTAGTCATCCTCTGGCGGTGGTTGTTTAGTCAAATAATTTACTGCATTTACTTTATCTGCACCTCCAATGACATTTTTCAATATCAACCCGAGCTCAGCTATCATTTGAGTCATCTCTTCAATAATCTCATCTGCGGCCAGGTTGTGAGTAGTTTGCAGTACAAAGGTGTTTGTTCAAGTGTCCGACCTCCAAATGCTACAAGTTTTATTATTGCAAGAGATTTTCTCCAACTTCTCTGCGATCTCTACATATATTAACTCACCATAAGAACCACCCGCAATAGTATCAAGTACTGCCTTATTATTATCATCTTGCCCTCGATAGTAGTAAACTTTCAACGACTCATCATCAATGCGATGGTTTGTGACACTTCTCATAAATGTGGTTAATCTATCCCAAGATCTACTCACCGACTCCCGGGCAATGCCAAAAAGTTGTTCATTCTATCTTTGTGATTGAGATTTTTAGACACCGAGTAGTACCATGCTAGGAACAGATCCTTCAACTGGTCCCTAGTATAGATGAAATTATACGGCAACTCACTAAATCATATTGCGGCCTCTCCAATCTGTGAGAGAGGGAACACTCTTAATCCGATGACGTCCATGTCCAAATCTGGCCTCCCTACACAACTCTTGCACATCGAACTCATTTTGGCGATGTGAGCATGTGGATCCTCAGATGATAGCCCCAAAACAAACCTCTGGCGGTGAACATCTGCATCAAGCTACTAGTTACCGTGAATATGTGACCCTATGGTTGAGGAGGTACGACAAGAGGACCATCTGAGTCAGTGATGTTAATGTTGCCCCTATATAACTCTTGAGGGCTAGGACTGGAGGTTTCCTCCTCAAAGCATCATCACCAGGGTTTTCCACAATAACTTTGTGAGCATCAACCGGTAGAGGAAGCTGACGGTTGATCCCATCACCTAGATCTGAGGGATTTTGTTGACCATTCATTCTTTGGAGTGTACGATTAAGTTTAGGATCGAATCGAAGCATCGGTTCTCCTCGACTCCGTGTACTTAGCATTCACTAGAGCTAAACCTGAGACAATCAATATATAAAGAAAAAAAGTAAAATTAAGAATTTTTTGACTAAAATTCCGCAATTGTTATTAAATTTAATCTAAAAGCCACTTTTCCCGGCAGCAGCGCCAAAATTTTATATGCTCAAATTATGCTTCCCTAAAGAACTATAAGCTGTCGTATCAAGTAAAGAACCCAACAATTAGGTTGGGGTCGATCCCACAAGGAAAATGGTTTAGACTTAACTTCAATGCATGATTACTTCTTTTTAGTCAATTCTTTTCTGAAAACTAGTAATTAAAGGAGGCGTTTGTGAAGCAAAAATATTGTAATATTGCGAAATCAAGAAAGTAGCAAGATTGAATCGTTGGTGTTTATCAAGTTGTCATAGATACTAGGGTGTACATGTTCCCCATAGGTTCATAACGCCATAATCCTAGATATAAAAATTCTTCCCTAGGTTTTTGCATGCAAAGTGATAATTTATGTATATCTATGTCCTTGGTCCGACATTTAGAGAATTTCACCCAGTACCTTGGCCCTGCTACATGTGTATAACTTACTAACCTTACTTTTACTTCATATTAAGAATCATATTCGATGTATGGCTTAGTTATTACTTTGGACCAATAGAAACTAGCCTATTAGATAGTATCCCACTAAATCTATGTTGATAATTCTGTTCCTACTAATTACCCCCTTGGTCCGACAGTAGCAATAAGGGGAGTACTAAAGAGTACACTTGTTAAAAAACTTCTAAACAAAAGAATTATCGATGCATGCAATAAACTATTTGAGAATTAATATTTAGCTAGGTTTATTTTGTTAATCACCCATGGTTCCCACAACCCTAGTTGTGGATTTAATTACCCATGAATAAAAGAACACAATTCATAGTTGATAAACAGTAAATCATGAACTTGCCTTGACAAATTCGAAGAAAATCCAGTAATTCAACTTGAAATCACACAATTATCTTAAAAACCAAATCCAGAAATTTAGATTAATTCCCAAGTTTCAAAGGCAAATTTCCAAGAACAAAACTCAGAAAATAGTAATAGAATCCAACCCCAAAAACGAGGTTTTAAACCCTATTTACAAAAAAAATATAGTCCTAAATTAAAAAAATTTCAAATTAGGAAAGTTTGTGCAAAGCATGGATTCAATCAACGACCCCCACAGAAAGTTAGTCGATCAAACGATGGACCGTCGACTGCCTCAGTAAGTCCATACTTAGCATTTTTTCTAAGCCTTCTCTTTGCATCTTCTCTGATCCAATCGACAGACTAATAACATGGTCCGTTGATTTACCTACAGTACGTCGATGCTTCTCGTCGTTCAATATTTAGCTTTTCTTCAACATCGATTACTGGGACATTCTCTGATTAGATTGATATTTTTACAGGACAGTCCGTTGATCAACTGACAGAAAGTTGATCCTTACATAGACCCATGCTTGGTAAAAATTCCAAGAGTTGCTTCCAGATGCCTTAACCTCTAATCAACGGTCACCACCTACTGTCCGTCGATGGGACGATGCGCTGCCGATGGCCTTCGTGGGTCACCTCTACACTAATTCCTCACAGCCTTCTGCATTTTCGCTTTGGAAAACTCCTGCATAACAAATATAAAAGCATATTAAAATTATTATAAAAAGGATTTTGACACACACCAATCTTAAGGAAAAATCACTGAAAGTACCGTGAAACAACGGTAAAACAAGTCCCTATGTTGCATATTCAAAGTGTTAGATGGTTTAATGAGACATTCTAAAAGTAAATGATTTTAAAAGTTTTTTGCTTGGGTGTTAATGAATGTATTTTTAGCTTGTTAGAAAGTGTTAAATTCTTGCTTATTTTGAGAGAATATTATGCAATGATTGATATGAGAGGCTTGTGTGGGAATCTTGGAGTCCCATACACCAATAACTTCCAAGGGGTACCTTTGGGTCGTCACATAGCTAGATTGGTTTCCTAAGGAGTGGATCGACATGAGGATCAGATCGAGAGGGTGAGCACTAGTCTCATATCCTAACACTTAGATCAATAGAGTGACTGGGATTAGGCGTAGATTGGTCTTCATTCAACAAATTGGTGTCCTTAAGGAACCTATTTGAAATAGGGTAAGTTTCTCGACAGAGAACTTAATTACATATAAATATTAGCCTAGTTATTATTTTTCTAAAAGAATTATATCAAAAGCTAAAACCCAACAATTTAGATTGACCCGTATTGCGATAACATCCCAAGAATTCCCTCTTTCATTGCTTATTTTTCTTGTTTATTTTGCTAATTTACTATTTATGAACCCCCCCCCCAATTCGTAGTTTACACTTTAATGTCACCCCCTTAATTTATAACATTTTTCATTAGTAATTTTTAAATCTACAACTAAATAGAATGAAATTCTAATTAGCTACTCATTTCCACTATTGCTTTATTCAGACACGATCCCAACCTTTTGTTGGGTTGCTATATCATCAAAGATCACAAACACTTGAATAGGAAGCATTGTCATTGTTCACGATAAGTATTAAAATGGCGTCCTTTTCGAGGAGTGGAATCATGTGAAAATGTAGCTAATAAGAGTTTTTGTTCCAATTTAGCTGTAATTTTACAAATTTTACTATTATTTTGTTTTCTTTTGAGTTGTAGTTTTGAGCATACATGGATGAAGGAAATGGTAGAAAGTCAGCTGAGCCAAACCAAGAAGTAGAGGGTGACTTAAATCTATTTGCGCTAGTGACTCAGCTGAATGACTTAACCACAAAAATCTCAAAGGTGGAAAACCAGTGTAAGAGTCAAGGGATGTACACGCCTCCTTTTGATCAACCAAGGTCTAGGAGCAATGAAGATAAACGTAATAAGGATGCACTATTTATCATTATCGAAAAGGTTCATGAGCAATAGAAAATTCTAGAGGCGATAAAGGAAAATGTGGAGGTACTACGTTATATAAGGCTCTTCTTGGGAGGCAACCCAAGGTCTTAAATAATAAGGATTTTACTTTTATAAATAATTGTTTGTTGATGTGGCAGGTTAAAGTAAAGGGAGAGTAAAATGATAAAGATTCGCTAGCAAAAGTTCCATCTTGTATATTGCAAAATAGGTCGGCGACCGCGACAAAACCCGCTATTTGTCTAAAAGAAAGTGCAATATAGAGCCTGTAAAACTCGAGAAATTAATAAGCACTTCGACACCATGAAAACTAGTTCGATGACCCCGACTTTGACCGTTGATTGTATCCCCACAAAACTGAACGTTTTACATGAAAGGCTGATAAATGACCACTCGACACTATGCCGAGTGGGTTGCCGAGATCAACTTGTATCTTCGAATGGACAAAGAATTGAACGATTATATATGGACTAAGCTCTCAACACACTTTCCCTCGTTTTAAACTCATCAACATCATACCAAGGTGTAACTTTCTAGATTTTTTGGATACCATTAGTAATATAGTTTGGAATTAGTGCTTCGGATTGGAATTCTTTGCCGCCAAATATTTTAAAAAGATTTTAATCAACATTAAAGGTAGGTCCCTAAACCTCAAAGTTATTTTTGAAAATTTTTAACTCATTTGCAATATTAGTATCACGTTGAATTGTGTGGGCCTCTTAAGTTGGAACATATTTCTTTGATATGTCCTTTAATTTAAAATCATTGCATGTATTGTTTTTATAGTCGACTGACCTTAATTTTTTTCTTTAGACTAAATAAAATTTATTGGGTGTTGCTTTATTGTTGTTAGGATGGTTGGGCAAAGTCTAAGTAACCCTTGTTTGTGATAAAAACAAAAATTGCTTAATGAGGGAATGAGTGATAACATTCTTAAGGGTAACCTTAGTTAAATGGCCATATTTTAAGACTGGATGAATTTTAGGCATTCCGACATGATGGGAAATATGAATATTTATTGAATTTCAATAGTGCATGCCTACATTATTCTTGCGGGGTTTGTAAAATTATTTCGAGAAGTGGCTTGAAAGATTGGCACGTTGGGACATTTGGCGAGCTGGGTCGAGCTCGCAGAATCACTCGGTGGTTCGCCTACTAACCCTATATCGCTCTTGATTTGATTTCTTTATTGTTGCTGGCTCTATGACTTTCGGCTTATAAATGTCTAATTTCCAAGATAGTCGGTGATTCGCCTACCATATTCTTGATCGCCTTTTTCAATGATCCCCTAAACCTATAAGCACTCTAACTTTTGGCGGATAATATCTTGGTCAGCGAAGGTGATCTGCCGTTTTCTCAATAGATCAATGCATCACCAACTTGCCATAATTTTTTAACTAACCCAATCTGCGAGTTCGACCTAACTCACCAAAGAGGTTTGTCCATTCTCCATGTAGTTCAGCGACCCCTCTGACATAGATTTTTTGTGTTGAAATATGTTTGTTATTCTATATTAGTGAAGAAAAATTGTAGATATGGTACAGAGTAACTTAACCACGCAAACCCAAAAGAAGGAAACACAAAGCATTCACATCAACGAAGGAGGATCAAATCCTACGAAAAGAGGATGGCAAGAACTTCCACAGGCAAGAGGCAAAAAAAAGAGCGTTGAGGGCAACACTAAGTGGGATAAGCTCGAGGATGATCAACCATTTGATTTAATAACAGAATAGGCTTCAAGAGAGGCCTACATTTATATACACCAAGATTTTATCACTTGTATTTCCTCCTGAATATGATGTTGAACCAGCTTAGACACTTCTAGTGGCACCTATGCCCCTATAGCTCATCCACCACGACAACTAAAATAATTGAAGGGTGATGGGATGCTTACCATCAGATAGGGAAAATATTTATATGTTGAAGGACGAAGGAAAATACCCTCATATCCTGCAGACCATACGCTTCCATGAGTTTGAGAAGTTCACGAGGCCCAAACATTCCTTCTTGGGTAAGGGATTTTTTCAAAGCATGTGGAGCATTGGTGCCTAATAATAAGAAGCATGAGAGTGAGTTTAGACATGTGAGGTCAGTTATAGTTAGATGCACGACAATAAAGTGCTAGACTGAGCATATGAATGTTGTGTTAGGAAGGTCGCTGCACTTCGTATTTCCTTTTGAGGATTTACTGCTATTACATCTTTACATAACTAAAGAAATGGTCTGATCCGATGATTTATGAAGAAATTGCTAGATAGATCAGGTAGGAGGTCCAATCCAAAAGAGGGTCCTAAATATTACTGTTTATAGAAATGGTTTGATCCGATGATTTATGAACAAATTGCTAGAATGATCAGGTAGTAGGTCCAATTCAAAATAGGGGCCTAAATATTACTACTAGGTTAGAGTTAGGCTTCATCAAAAGTTTCATCATGACATCCCATAACAAGTTTGTTCTTCTCCTCCCTAAGACATCTTGTTTTCGGTGCATTATGCAAAGGAGGTGGATTGATTTGGTACTGCTGACGTCACTAAGATATGTCTTTGATAGCTAAATAGAAGCACACACCGCTGAAATTCAATGTTTTGGTCACGGAACTTTGCCGACATGATTGAATACCTTTAAAGAACAAGAGAGACAACAAGGTCACACCTTCATCCTCCACTGGTATTTAGTGTATTGAGGCTAGTAAACACGTGAGGAGGGTGACAAGAAGAGAGCGCTTCCAACAGATACCTCTCCAGAGATCAATGTCGATTCGCAACCTGCAGATGAATCTGCACCATCTTTAGTCCCTACACCATCAGGTATATCAGTTCCCCCCTCTTCTTCATAGGATCCAGGTGCTTCTTCTCCTAACCAGCCAATCAGAATTACTCATGCCATGATCATTAAGATGGGGCGTTTGGTCTAATAAACTGAGGCAATGGTGTCTAGATTAGACAAAGTTAGTTCCACGGATGATAGAGAGTGTCATATCAATTTCCCTCACACTGTCCCAAGCCTCTGTCGATCCTTTGACTTTGAGAATTATAGCCTGTGAGAGTAAACAGGGGAGACCATTTGAGATATCGATTATGAAGGAAGAAATTGAAGATATGCAAAAGTACGTCAATTATGTGAAGTCTGAGGAGTTCAACATTCTCATGACACTCTTTGATGATGGAGGTTCACCTGTGACATTCAAGTTTCTCTAGGGGCCACTGGAGATGTATAGATGGGAGAGGCTACAAATATGGGTTTCGATAAAGATACTGACGAGGAATTGGTAAGAACATAGGAAGAGGAGAGGAGTGATAGACTATAGCAGAGTATCTATAGAGACTCGTCAAATCAGGTTGCGATAGTTGTGCAGTCAGAGAACAATAAATAGCCTATTTATAGGTTCACAGCAGATCCTAGTGGTTCTACGTTGCATTGATTCCTGAGACTACTTTGGGCTTGATACCCAAGCACAAACGCCTATTCAAAGTAGTGGTGCCCCGATAGGAGAATAGGATGCATAGACATGATCATTCTTTACCTCTATCTGTGTCTTATTTTTATTACACTTTTGGATACTCTTATCACTCGCATTTGAGGGCAAATGCTTTTATTTATGGTAGGGTGAGGCTCACCTTTATTTGTCTTGTGTATATGTTTGGGTTGTCTGTTCTAAAATTTTTTATAGTGTTTTCAATTGAACAAACATGAATCTACGTCTATCACGATGCCAAATTAAGTTAATACACAATATGTAAACTCTTTGCATCTAGTTGTGACTACCTATATGTCAAATTGTTTCTCTGGTTATGACCGTTGCGCACTAGCAAAACTGCGGAGTCTCGTCTGACTTATTGATCAATGCAATGTGTTATTATCTTACCTTGAATCATGATTGACACACCTAGAAATTTCACCGTTAGTCTAGTAAACAAATTAATGCTTTCTCTTTATATCATCTAAGGCAACTTTATAGAGCGTGAGCCAATTTGATATATAATACTCTTGTGACCTCCCATATGAGTATATGAACATATCTTGAACACCCTTTAAGCCTTAACCTTCGTTAAAAGAAACTATATAAAATAATATACCTTTCTTTATCCATTACCCTTGTCCTCATGAATGATTGGTTTGATTGATATAGCATAATTAGGCCAAAAGCCCAAGTAGGGGGTGTGGTGAAAAGAAAAACAAAAAGTTAAAATAAGTGAAAACAAAGTCTCCTAACCCATGGTGTTGCAAAAATATGGACACCCTCCATATAAATAAAAGAAGAAAAAGAAAAAGAAAATAAATGAATCAACAAAGAAAAGTAACGGAATAAAAGTAAAAAAGGATTAGGGTTTCCTAACAATCCATGGGAAGTCAATGACATGATGAAATTTGAGAACTAACCAATATGAGGAAGGAAGAAGTTAGTAAGTGTTATCAGCTCAAAAATTCATGAGGATCATTAATCACTATACCTAAATGAGCATACCTTTGCATTTATCCCCATTACAAGCCTAGAAAGACCTTTTTTATCTTTAAAAAGACGAACAATTGTTGACTGGAAAATAAGGGCAAACCTATGGGTGAAAGCATGAATTGTGTTCCTCTTTCTGTGACTGATTGCTTTATCTGATTCCTTAACTTTAAATTTACTATACACTTGTGTTTGAAAATGGACTAATCATTTGTATGAGGGAACTCAAATGCTGATGTTTGAGCTTGAACTTTCACTTGAAGCAAGTAATGCGAGCTCGAGAATCTTTGATAATGGTGTTTCACAACTTGAATCTTTTAGTACACAATTGATCCTTCCATAAGTAGTTTGAGTCTTCTTGTGTGTATTCATTGTTGTGTCTTGTGTAGCACTATTTGAGACATCATTTTTGAACTTTTAAACTAAGTTTTACTTCAAGATAAACAAATAGTTAAGCTGGGGTGTCGATGAGTCCAAAGATTATACTAATTTAGGGCTATATTTTAAAAAATAATTATCCGCAAATGCTTATTTTATCTCAATATCGAAGGAAAAATCTTAAGTTTTAGGCATTTAAGGATTCAAGGAAATCATGGACACTGTGTTGAAAAAATGAGGGAAAAAGCTGGAAAAAATGGGATTGAAAGCCTGAGCATCTTCATATCCACTTGGTGAATCCCTAATAGTAATGGACGTCGGCTTTTTTCCAGTGTTCTGTGCTCTGAAGGAAAAGGTAATCGGTGAAATAGAGAGTAGTCGGCGCATAGCCGAGTAGTTCCACAATATAGTATCTCATCGCCTAACGAACATGTGAGGCCCCCAAAATGTGTTTGGGTTTATAGACCCTCACTTTTTACTATAAACTTTTAAACATGTTAATAAAGTGTTTTAAACTATTCTTGGGTTATTTGAAGTCATTTGGAAGTTAAACATCAAGGAACAATCAAGATGTTCGACGACTAGTTACCTAAGGGGCCTTAGGTGTTCTTATGTGCTTATGTGTATGTCATAGGCTTATGAAGTATTAAAATGACTAATAATGATGTTTGTATTCGGTGTATGTATTTTCATGAAATTTTAAGGTTAAACGTCGAAGAGCATCTAAGACGTTCTAAAGTTATCCCTTGAGACTTTTATGTGTGTCTTGAGTGTGGCTTGCATCTTTGGATGTGTTTTATGTGTTCATTTTTGGTGAAACTTTCATGAAAGCTATTCAACATGCTGAGGTTTATATTTACAATGTAAACTTCCGGGTAGGACTTCCAAAGGGCCCCACCAGAAGCCCTCAAAGAAGGACCCAAAGGCTGTTGAGACACTGCCTTGGAAGTGTCAATCGACTGAACCAAACGACGCTCCCTTTGTTGACAAATGGCCCGTTGGTGGTCAAGTCTTCCTTAAACACTTACCCTTGAAAATTCTCAGCCAAAAGATATACCAAGACCCAATTGAATGAAGCCACAGTCGATCTGTCGATTGACCTACTAGGCATCGATTGTGGTCATTGGTGTAGGATGTGCCAAGGTGCATGCCCACTATTTCATTAAAGGGGTGAATGGAAAATTCACCCCACGTGCTAAACTGATCCTACATGGTTTTTTTGGTGATTTTTGGGTGTATTTAAGTGATAAAAAACATGAATAATCCATTTCGAAACAAATTCACACAAATTAGACTTTCCCTCCAAAACCAATGCTCTCTAGAAACCTCCATTGAAGGTAAAGCTCAAGAACAACTCGGAGATTGGATTTCTATGGATTCTTCATCATCTTTTGATAGGTTTCTTACACATTAGGGTATGTTGATCCTCATCTCTAGTTATCCTTCCATCAAGAGAGTTAATCTCAGAGTTTTCAAAGATAAAATATGATCAAACTTCTTCTTCTTCAATCTAGCAATGACTTCCGTCTCAAAATGTTTTAAAAAGATTAATTATGATGAATTGATGATAATTTATTGGTTTTAACGTGAATTTCAATACAATTGCATTGTGAACACATGTCCCTTCCCATACTCAATTTAGCCCTTGCATGGGCATTATGATCGTGAATTGTTATTGGTGGATTTGTTATTACGTTGAGTGGTTTATGTATACTGTTTATTATGTATATTTGTTGTGAATTTTTGATTAATAATCCATGTGGATCAATATGAAGATATGAATAAGTTTAGCCTATGTCTTTATGTGTCAATGTAACATTGCCTTTGTAATGTATGAATGTGGAATTAGATTATGCTATGCAATTGTAGCTACTTTAGTCGGTTAATAACATGGTTGAATTATGGATATGAATGTCTTATGATAAAAGAAAATAAGGATTGGCATGAATTGATGTATGATTCTTCTAGTCTATCGATTGATAATACTATGTATGTAAAGTGATATTGACTTTAGGCTCGATGAAGCATGATTCATTTTGAGTTGTGATCTCTTTAGATAATGCCTAACATGTACATTATTGTTAAAATATGATTGATGATCAAGGCATTAAGGAATTAGTAGGATTGCCTATTTCCCCCACTATCTATTAAATTGATAATTTAGTGCCTATGTTGGTATCTTGATCTTGTAGGGATTTAAACATGAGTTCGTTATGTTAAGTGTACATTTAGATAATGACCTAGATTGACACTATTTATGAAATTTTTTTTATGATCCATGCAAGTGAAATTTGTTAATTGTCTATGCCCTTCTACCTTCTCGTATGTTGCTGATGTAGTTGTAGCATTGTCTTGTAGTTGATTATGCATGGCCTCATATATGATTATTTTACTTTATCTACTGCCCTGTACTTGAATTGTGGATTAAAGTGTAGTTATGGTCAATGATGACCAAAGGCTAAAAGATTGGCAAGAATTGCTCTATTCTCTACTTCTCTATAATATTGTTGATGATTCCTTGTATGTCATTGTATGTTATGGTCCACTTACGGTGGCGGTGTTACTTTATTGATAATATATATATATATGTTATGTGATCATAGACTTGAAAGAAATTATACTATTGAATGTTTGTTGGTGATGAATCACCCTATGTGAAGCATATGCCTAGTTTCCAATTCTAACTATAATCTAGGTTGTGTTGCTAATATCATGAGCATGTAAATGATTATGATAAGTTTATGTGTACTTTCTGACTATGATGAGGTCCTATAATGCTATATGTGATGTAAAGCTAAAATAAGTTGCATGAAGACTAGAGCTTAGTGCAAGAAAGTTGTAAGTCTTGAATAAATGAATCTTATTTTATGCTAACTATTCTATGATGTTGTGTGATGTATCTTTCACTAGGATGACTTGATAGGTACTAGTATGGGCAAGACTATGGAACTTGTGTGCCTTGATAGTATAGTTCCTAGGTTGGTCTTCCAAGTACATGCATAGGATTGTATGAGCATGTTATGAATATGACTTACATGCTAAGATGTTAAGTACATGATATGATGAAATATGAATGTGCATGGTTTCTTGGTGTGTTTATATGAAAGTATTGCTCATATAGTTATACCTATTTACTTGTGTATAAACATGTGTGACAATCATGTGTTATGTGAAAGGTTTGCTCATATAGAAGTACACATACATATGTATGAAGATCTAGTTAATCGAGGGGCCTTGAAAGGTGTGCTCATGTGTACCCTAAAACTATATACGTGCTTGAATATGCTATAATTACATAAGGAATATTTATACTAAGTCTATGTTTTATGAAGTAAAGTAATAAAGGCTTTTTGATAAAGGGAACTTAGCTTAGCACGGAGTGAACTTCACAATGAGAGGTGTTGACTTGCCTTGGAGAATGATTCACCATTGGTTCCCTTGGGGAAGATTCATCATTGGGTCCCTATAAGACCTTAGAGGAATATTAAAGTATGGTTCCACATGAGGTGGTGGCTTCCCTTTTGAGGAATGTTCACCCATGTTTTCTCATGAGATGAGGCTCCAATGCCAATGATCATGTAGAGGGTTATGTATATGTCTTAGTTCCATAAACTATTCTTGCCACATATGATCTAGAAAGTGAATTCACTTAGTATGCTATCATATGTTAAGGTTCTACCTTGGCTAGGTAAGAACACCTTCCATTGGTGTAAGACTCTACAACAACAAATTCCAGGTTTAGCACCCGTAGTCTTTGTGTCGGTTAAGGCTATAGTTTCCCTAAAGTAAAATGGACAATGGAAGTAAATGATTAAGTCACTAACTATTATGACCTAAGGGAGGTTAGTTAGGATACGTGTAAGTAATAAACCCACCTATACATTACACAAGTGGCTTCTTAGGGAGTTCTAGGAAAGTGTTCTTGGTGTACGATTATGGTTATGTCTTTATGCATGGCATAGTAGTATTTGTCTACTTGTTATGAATGTAAGACCCCCAAAATGAGTTAGGGTTTCTATAGTCTAACATGCTTCTCTTTTGGGTCTATGGTACTACAATGGTTTCTAAGGTTGTAGTAGTGCGTAAAGTTTGAGGTGAATTGGAAGTCAAATGTCAAGGGACGAACAAGACGTTCGACTACTAGTCACCTATGTGCCTTATGTGTCTGTACGTTCTTATATTTTTATTTGATGAGCTTATGAAGTCTTAAAATGAGTTGTAATAAAGTTATAGGTAGTATATGGAGTTTCATGAAGTTTGGAGGTCAAACGTAGAAGAACGTCTAAGACGTTTGAAAGTTAGCCCTTGAGACTTTCAAGTGTATCTTAAGTGTGCCTTGCATGTTTGGATGTTTTTTACCTGTTCATTTTGGGTGAAACTTGTTTGGAATGTATTCAACATGTTAAGGAGTATATTCACGTTGAAGATGTACGGGTACGACTTCTCAAGGGCTCCGCAAGAGGCCCTGAAGAAGGACCCAAAGGTTGTCGAGACACTGGCTTGGCAGTGTCAATCAATGAGCCAAACGACGCCTTGTCAGTGGACTGATGCACCGTCGATGGGGATGCATTGATGGGAACATATCCTGAAGAAGGCTTAGCCATATGACAATCTCAGATCCAAACTACGGAAGGCGTAGGACAGTCCATTGATGGACAAACGCCCCGTCGTTGGGTTTGTCGATGCAGGCCTTCAATTACTTCCATGCACGCTGACTATTTACGGGGTGAATGGGAAATTCACCCACCATCCTAACCTGACCCAACTAAGTTTATTTGATTTCTTTTGGGTTTATTTAACTGATGAAAAACGTTATTAACCCATTCCCAATTCAATTCATTAAAAATAGTCTTCCCACTAAAACTAATTGAGCTTGGATTTCCATGGATTCTTCATCAATATTTAAAGAATTTATTACAAATTTAGGTATGGTGATCCTTCATCTTTAGTTGTCCTTCAATTTAGAGAGTTAATCTCAACGCTTTAAAACAAATTTCATGATCAAACTTCTTCTTCTTCAATCTAGCCATGGGTTTTTTCTCAAAATGTTTTCAAAGGCTTAATCATGATCAATTTATGATAATGTATTGGTTGTAAAGTAAATTCCAATCCAATTGTTTTATGAACCCATGCCCCTTCTAATACTTGATTTAGCTCTTGCATGGGCTTTGTGATCGTGGCTTGTTATTAGTGGATTTGTGATTCTATTATGTTGAATTGCTTATGTCTACTATTTATTATGTATATTGATGGTGAATTGTGTATGAATTATCCATGTCAATCAATATATGAGGATTTGAATAAGATTTGCCTATGTTCTTCTACGTGTTTAAAGTGATTTCGACTATGCAAAGAACAGTCTAGCTACTGCCTTAATGTTAATATTAGGGATGAATTGTGGGTTTTAATCCTTAATGATCAAATTGAAATTGCATGAATTTATCTAGGATTCTTCTAGTTTATTGATTGATAATATTATGTATGTGAAGTAATCTCCATTTTAGGTTAGATGAAGCACGATTCCTTTTGAGTAATGATCCATTTAGCCACTGCCTAACATGTATGTTATTGTTAGAATATGACTGAAGATCAAGGCTTTGGGGAATCAATAGCATTGCCTATTTCCTCTACTCTCTATTGAATTGATAGTTTAGTGCCTATCTTGGTATCTTGATCTTGAAGTGATTTAAGCATGATTTCAGTATGTTAAATGTATATTTCACTACTTCCCTAGATTTGTGATATTGATAAAATATTATTTTATGATCCTTGGAAGCGAAATTAGTTAATGGGCTATGTCCTTCTACCTTCTGGTATGTTAGTGTTGTGTTGTACTAGTTGTAGCATGTCCTTGTAGTAGCTTATGCATGAATTCATATATTATTATTTAACTTTAGCTACTTCCTTATACTCGAATTGTTGATGAAAGAGTAGTAATGGTCAATGATGACTAAAGGCGAGAGTATTGGTTAGAATCACTCTACTTTTCTATAGAATTGCTAATGAAGCCTTGTATTGCATTGTGTGCTATGGTCCACTTATGGTGGCGATGTTTACTTTATTGCCAATATATATATGTTAGATGATCGTGTCCTTGAAGGAAATTATACTATGAATGTGTGTTGGTGATGAATCACCCTATATGAAGCATATTCCTAGTTTCCTATTCTACCTATGATCTAGGTTGTGTGCTAATGTCATGAGCATGTAAATGGTTATGTCAAGGTTATGTGTACTTGCTGCATATGATGAGGTCCTATAATGCTATATGTGAAGTAATGCTAAAATAGGTGCACGAAGACTAGAGCTTACTGTAAGAATGTGGTAAGTCTTGAATAAATGAGTGTTATTCTATGCTAACCATTCTATGATGTTGTGTGATGTATCATATACTAGGATGACTTGATAGGTTTACTAGTATGGGTAAGGGTATGGGACCTTATCTATGTATTGCACATGTGTTCCTTGGTAGGATAAGTCCTAGGTTGGTCTTCAATGTACATGCATAGGATTCTATGAACATGTTATCAATATGATTATATGCTATGATGTTTAGTACATGATATGACGAAATATTAATGTGCATGGTGTCTTGGTGTGTTCATATGAAAGGATTTCTCATATAGTAATACCTATGGACTTGTTTATTGATATATGAAAATGTATGATATTTATTTGTTATGTAAAAGGTTTGCTCACATACAAGTACACACACACACATGTATGAAGATCTACTCAATAGAGGATCCTTGAAAGGTGTTCTCATGTGTAACCTAAAACTAGATAGGTGCTTGAATATGATATAACCATATATGGAATCAATATGCTAAGAATGTGTCAATGAAGTATAGTAATAAAGGCTTTTCAATGAAGGGAACTTAACTTATCACCGAATGAACTTGACAATCAGAGGTGTTGACGTCCCTTGGAGGAAGATTCACGATTTGTTTCTCATAGAGTGTTGACTTCCCTTATAGGAAGATTCACCATTGGGTCGCCATAAGGTTTGACTTCCCTTAGAGGAATATTAAAATATGGTTCCACATGAGGTGGTCGTTTCCTTTTAAGGAAGGTCCACCCATGTTTTCTCATGAGATGAGGCTCCAATGCCAATGAGCTTGTAGAGAGTTATGTATATCTCTTAGTTCCATAAACTATGCTTGCCACATAGGATTTACAAACTGAATTCGCTCAGTGTTCTAGCATGTGTTACGTTTCTTCCTTTGCTAGGTAAGAAGACCTTACATTGGTGTAAGGCTCTACAACACCAAATTCCATGTTTAGCACCCATTGTCTTAGTGTCGGCTAAGTCTATAGTTTCCCAAAAGAAAAATAGACAATATAATTAAATTAAGACCCTAACTAGGATGACCTAAGGTATGTTTCTTAGGGTAGGTTTAAGTAATGAATCCACCTAGACATTGCACAAGTGGCTCCTTAGGGAGTTGTGGAAGGTGTTCTAAAGTGTATGAATATGATTACGTCTTTATGAATGAAATGGTATTATGTCTATTTATTATGAATATGTGCATGGTATGAGTCTATATGATGTGATCTTGTTTTCATATTTACGATGGTGGTCTTAATGACTATAAGATGAAGGTCTTGTTGGCATAAATGAAGTTGTCTATATGGCCTAGTTGATGTATGAAATAGAGTGTTAAGGCTTGTGCTCTCATGATAGGTTTACTAAGTATGTATCAGGTTATGAGGCTTCACATGTACATTGCACTAGTGAACTTTGTGATTATTAGTAAGGTATCATAAGGTTCTATGTGAAGTAAAATAAGTATATGTGCATAATGACTAAGTATTTACTGTAATGCCTTATGGTCTTGACTTGAATGTGTCTTGTATTGTGCTATACTTCCATTATGGTATATGTTTGCTTATGTAAGATGTAAGTATGGTGTTCCTTGTAATCTTAAGGTGATGTATTGCACCAACTATCACTAGAGGGTTACTTGGGAGGCTAAAAGAAGTTCAGTGTAAAACGGAAAAGTTCACTTTTAAGGCAAATAACTCAGTGTAAAGTGACCCTAAGAGTGGCTTAAATTATTATATAATATTTCGCTTTTGAATATGCCTATAAAAAGCATATGAATGATATATATGCTATTTTATAAAGGTTTTATGAAGGTTTACTCAAAAAGGCATGATTCTGATTTCAAGAAAACATCCCTTTTAAATGCATGTTTTTGCATGGTTGTCATACTTATTGCATTCTTGTACTAACTACATTATTCTCTAATTTTTGCAAGAAGTGTAGTTTATGTATTCTAAAAGTATGTATTAAATGGTGAAGAGCTTGATAGATAATTCCCAAGCTCAGGGAAAGGAATCCTTAAGTCCAAGGATTCCAAAGTGTGTCTTTACTGTAAAGTTATGTATAAGTTTATTTATGTATTATGTTATAAGGGTTGTATCCCTTAAGTACTCTTATGATGTTGAGTCTAGAATAGCAAAAGACACTAGAGTCATTAAATATGTATGATGATATTTTATATATCTGTGAAGTAATGTTCTAGCATATGATGTGCTAAGAAAGTTTTAAATTTTCTGCTAAATTTACCTATTACAATGCGATGAACTATAACTATGGGCTTGTATAAAACCTCCGAGAGGTCAAGTACGCTCTGTTACTTCTAGGTGCTTCTCCCCGGATGTGATAGAACCAAATCACAATAATGTTAAAGGTTGTACCAGAAGGCAATGGACTTCACCAATGGGAGAATTACCAAGTTCTTCGGTGATTCCCACTAAAGCCGCCACATGATCCACTGCAACGCAGATCTAAAAGAAATAAATAGTAGTAATGTGTAGTTTTTAGAAGAGAAATTTTATTAGAATTCAAACATATAAAAAAGCAATATCATATTTTCTTAGTAACTTTTATATTTTGCTCTCATGTTTGTAAGGGCTTTGGAAGACTTGAAGAATAAAGGGCCTCTTCTCCTTTGATTTGGAAGTAGGTCTCATTGATTCTTCTTTCTTTTCTCAATTCAAGAATTTATTTCTTATAACCACTTTATTCCAACATCATTGAGGTATAATTTTATTTCTTGACATGAGGCTAAAAAACCCCATTCTTGGGGTGTGATTTAGCAAATATTAGTTAATATTGTTGTTGTGTTTTTCTTGTTTGTATATTAAATTTATTTTAATGGTGATTTCTTCTAGTAGTTGTGGTTTAATTTAATGGAATTGTAGGTGCAAAAACAAATTCACCCATGTATTTCAGCTACTACGAGAGAGAAGTCGCTGAACCAAGACCGCTAGATTGATGGCCTAAGGAGTGGGCTGACATGAGGTTCAGCCCGAGAGGGTGATCCCTAGTCCCATATCCTAACAGTCAGCTCGAGAGAGTGAGAGGGGTATGGTGTAGGCAGGTCTTCATAGGTCAAATGGGTGTTCGAGAGGAACCCATTTGAAAGGGATAAGTTGCTTAAGAGAGAACTTATTTCCGTATAAAGCTTAGCCTAGTCACTATTTTTCTACAAAATTTCTATCGAAAGCAAGAACCCAACAATTTAGATTAATCCCTATTACAGTCATATCCAAAGAATTCCCTCTTTCATTGCTTAGTTTTCTTATTTATTTTTCTATTTTAAATACTTGTGAACCCCCCCAGTTTGATATTTGACACTTTCATGTCACATCATCAATTTCCTATGTTTTTAATCGTTAATATATTTAGGTACGATTAAATAGAATGGAATTCTAATTCAATAATCATTTTCCTTACCGCTTTCTTGAGACATGACCACATACCTTGAATGGATTACTATATTATTGATGATCGTAGACACTTGAATTCAAAGTAGTGTTGTAGGTCACGACAAGAATCAATAAGATTGAGGAAAGAAAGCAAGGTAGAAGTTGATGAAATCTATCCATGCAGGATGTGTAGAAAACGATGGAAGCCCTCCATATAAAACAACGAAAAAGGGAAAAATAGAAAAATATAGCAAAGATAAAAAATTTGTATTGATTCTGAATTGTAATGTAAATAAAAAGGCTTTCCCATGAGCTAGAAAAAATATTATGTGTGCTATGATTATGCGAGGGATGAGTTTTGAAGATGAAAATATCAACGAGAAGGGAAAAGAAGTGAAATTCGAGCCATGCTTCATTAAGGTAGAAATAACTAAGCCAAAATGATACCCTTACCCTCAGCCCAATTACAAGTCTTTAAAGACGTTTTTGATCTCGTATAAGCTAAGTGATGTGTTGGTTGGAAAACGCGAGCAAGTCTATGGTAAAATCATAAATCTTTATTTCATTGGGAGTGTGAGAGTTTATTTCGATTCCTTGATTGAATCCTTTAATGGCTTTGTGAGAGCATTTAATCATTCTTGATGTGAGGACTTTCAAATCTTCTTGTTGGCATCATTTAATGTGAGCATTGTGAGCTTAAACTCTATTTGATGATAGTTAGTCATATTTTGAAACTTGTAGCGCACAATTGAACATTGCATGTGTGGTTTGAAACTTGTAAGCATTAATGTTGAGTCTGAAGGAGCAGTACTTGTAGACATCCCTACTAGCCTGATCGATCTTGTGTTGTACTTGAGGACATTAAGATGAGAAAATGATCGAAATAGTAGGAAAATCTAAAGAAAAGAAAAGTTGGAGCTCTCAAAAGACACTTGGCAATGCGTCGACGCTCGCCAAACATTCCAGCAGCAGTATCCCTTGGATCGAACAAACCAAGCTCGCAAAATTTTCCAAAAAAATTGGTCCCAATAGTCAAGGCAAAAAGCAAGAAACCATGCACTTTGATGGGTATTCGAGTCGCTCGTCAAGTCCGATTAATATCACCAATTGGCGTCTTCGCTAAGATTTTGGAAAGTTGTCAAAAATGTATAAATTCAGCTCTTAAAAACAGGAAAGGAGTTGACACAATATATGATAGATTTATAGAGCATTTTACATGTTTTTACTTTAATGAAAACTCTTGCAAAATATTTTTATATTTGATTTGAAGAGTAAGGATTCCAGTTACTTTATTGGTATTGAGCATTGAAGATTGTTGCCCAATAGGATGAATAATCTTTTTAGTAATGATTTCTTGCTTTTTAAATGTTTGGCTAAATCTCGTTCCCTTAAGGGTGTGATCATGTTATCGACTACATATATGAGCTAATGGGTATTTTTTAATTGATCTTTTTAATATTTATCTGAAAACGGTTTGATTGTCTATTCATGTTTTCATTGATGAACTGAAGTTGCAAATTTTGTTCTACTTTACCTCTTTATGTTTGCTTGAGAAATATGCATAGAGTAGAACCTATCCAATAACTAGAGTGCACATCTTATATAATGAGAATAGGCATGAACCGACATAGACCATAATAGCTCGGTATGGATTCCGGTGTCATAAGACCCCACACCTTGGAAGGAGTTCTACTTGCCAAAGGTATAACTAAGGACACATCCCGTGTAGGCACATGATTTAAGGGATATCAAGGGCTTCTTTGTACTCTAATCTCATTCTCAAGTAGAGATACTATCACAAGTATATCCTTTAGCTGTTTTGCCTTGGTTCTCATTGAGTAAGATCGTTGACATATAAGTATTACAGAAGCTACCATCACTAAGCGCTACCAACTCATATTATCACTACCAAGAAGGGGTGTACAAAGGTTGTCGATCAAGGTTCATCAGCAAGCTCTTATGACGTTCTTAGAGATTGTTTCATGTCGTTCCAGCAAACCTACCTGTAATTCGAACATTCAAGTCAAGAAGGGGGCACCATTACGGTATACAAGTTAAAGGCTTCTATATAAACCTTTTTTCATATTCACATTAGTCTTTCATAGAAGGGTGCATACTTTAGGTCTACCAATCCTACACTTTCATTCTTTTATTCATTTAATACAAGGGTGCCTAAACCTACCAAGTCAAGAGATAACATTCAAAAAGCTTACATCTATCAAGAAGAGGAACTTAAACCTAACAAATCATGAAACAACCGTCATCGTATCATTTATTAAATATAATTCAAGTACCAAGTAGGGACAAATACGACTACCAACAGAAGATACAACATCATTCCATAAGGCCTCCTCTAAGTCCTTTATCATCATATATTATTTATTAGAGACGAAGTACTTTCAATCATAACATGATATCCTCCATATAATACAATATAGACATTACATGAGTACCATTAAATTATACCTTCACATATACCATATCATCCTTCAATTTATGCACCCACATAAGCCACAGCATGATAATACTACAATTCACATTATAATAATTACAAGGCCATGATCATACCAATTAACAATTAAACACCGCAACCATGAATGGACAATACCAATCAATAACAATTCAATATAAATCCTACATTAAGTAAGAGAATCAGGTCATCTTACACCTTCCAATAACCTCAATCCAAAGATATTGTCAATAAAGACAATCACAAAGGAATATAGGTAATTTTGGAACACCCTTTAAATAAGGTCCATAAAAGTCGCAGGGGCATTTGTGAGACCAAAGGACATAACTAGGAACTCATAGTGATCATACATAGATTAAAATGTCGTTTTAGGTTCATCCTCAACTCTCATTCTAAGTTAGTGATACCCCAATCTCAAGTCAGTCTTAGAAAAATATCTTTCCCATTGGAGTTGATCAAACAAGTCGTCAATATGAGGGAGAGGATACTTTTTCTTGATGGTGACTTTATCGAGTTGTTGATAGACAATTCATATCCTAAGGGATCCATAATTTTTCTTAATAAACAAAACCGGAACTCCCCATGGTGAAATACTAGGTTGAATGAAACCCTTGTCTAATAAGTCTTTGAGTTGGAGCTTTAACACTTTCAACTCCGCCAGAGCCATCCGGTAAGGAGAGATTGAAACGGGATTTGTATCCGGTAACAAGTCAATACCAAAGTCATCCATTGGGGAGGAATCCCGGGCAATTCATCCAGAAAGACCTCCAGAAATTCCCTCACTATGGGGACCAACTCTATTGGAGGAATTTCATAGTCTAGATTTTTTACTCTTACAATATGGTAAATATACCCTTTAGAGATCATTTTACCAACTTTTAAACAAGAAATGACACGACCTCTGGGAATAGAGAATCCCCCCCCCCTTTCCGCTCTAAGACGGGTTCAATAAGAATGTTGAACTTCACTACCCTTGTTGGACAATCAATGGAAGCATATAAATCAATCCATTCCCAAATTACATCAAAATCAACCATTCAAGTTCTACCAAATCCACCGATGTAAATCTATTGGGAAAAGACATAGGACAACTCCTAAAGATTCTTCTATCCACAACAGAGTCACCCACCGGGGTTGTAATTGAAAGTGATTCAATTAAAAAATTGGGTAAAAAATCAAACTTTCTAGCTACTAGAGGATTTATTTATGATAATGTAGACCCGCTATCAAGTAAAATATCGAAATCAATAGAGAACACTAGTAACATAACAGTGACCACGTCAGGAGGCTCTTCTTGCTCACCCCTAAAGCAGAGAGGATAAAAGTGGTTCCTCTTTGGAGATTCGGAACTAGGACCACTTTATTGAGCTTGACCATTCCCTTTTTTTTGGACTCCTAGCATTATGAAAATCCCTAAACTTATTTCCACTCTTTCCACACCCAAAGTAATTCTCCGTCTCAAGAGGACACTCACCTTAATGCTTCTTACCACACTTGGAACAAGTAGGTTTCTTGCTAGGTGAATTTCCACTGCTTGCCTTTGGGGACGTAGGGTTAGACACACTATCCTTGTTTGCCTTAGGAAAATTGGAAGGAACTTGGTGGGAAACCCTATTCATGAACAAAGGCTTGTCTTTAATTTCAAGACTACCTTTGGAAGTACTTCCTTCATAAGACCTGACCCTCTCTCCCTATTCTTCGTTTTTAGTCTAATCTCCTCAACTTGTTGTGCATGAACCATCAACCGAGAGATCTATATTGTTATGTAGCATCACCTAACGACAATCTTCGACAATATCATCGAACACCCCCGTCACAATGTGACTCATCTCATTTTTAGGATTAGACACCGAAGAAGGACCATACTTGGATAATTTAGTGAACTTCAAAAAGTACTCTTGCACACTCATACCTCCTTGATGAAAGTTGATAAATTCCTCCACTTTTGCTTCCCTTTCTTCCTAAGAAAGAAACAATCAAGAAAAGCCCTTCTAAACACCTCCCATGTGATAAGACCCGCTCTCAAGGCCCTATTATCTTTGGGTGTGCAATATTTGAGCTACGTCCTTGAGTTAGAGCGAATCTAGTTCAACTTTTTCATTCAAAGTCAACCCCATCGCATAAAGAATCTTATATACCTCATGAATGAAGTCTTGGGGAACTTCATTCACTTCCGACCCATGAAAAGTAGGAGAATTCATTGTAGTGATGTCCCTCAAGTGGGAAGCCATGGTACTAGCATTTGGTTGAACATGGGGTCTTACCTTCCTATTCGCTTGAGCCATCATGGCTTGAACTCTGGTGGTCATGGCTTGAGACAAAGTCACAAATTCCGACCTTATCCCTCTATCCTTCATAGGTGGAGGAATGATCAGAGCTTGGTGTTGTGAAGGCACTTTATTGCCTTGTGGAAGGACTTGGTTCTCTAGGAGGGACTTCCAACATTAGCCTAATCTTCCTCCATTCTCATTATAGTTGCACGTCTTGTAGTCATATCTTATATCCACAAGAAAAGGATTAGAATAAAAAGGGACACATAGAGTTTCAACCCTCAAGGCAGGACTTTCAAGATTACCAATAAGTGAGAATTCCTAAGCGTCACATAGCCTCTCATTCATAAGTGTGGCGCACTTCATACCCATAAACAAGACTGCACGTAAACGTGTTTCAATGAGACATCAATCATAAGATTATTTCAACATCATGCTCTGATACCAAGTTTGTCATGACCGGGTATCACTCTGTAGACGCAACAGGCATCGTCGTCGTCGGAGAGGACTAAGACTAGCCTCTTAGCATTCGTCATAAAATTTCATAGGTTAAAAATGTAGAAAAATTAAAAATTTTCATACATATCTACCTTGTGAGGTTTATATAGACTTCTCGCATACTACATATAAGGTTTACTTAGACTCCTCGCATATAAAATATACATAAGCTTCTTATTTAGACTACATAATCGAGACACAGGAATTAGACTAATACTTTGTCTTATATTGAACCATCTAAATGAGTACGAAGGTTAGACATAGGCAATATAAAGTCAATCCGTCATTATAGGCTTACATAAATATTCAAATGATAAAGGGATGAACAATGTATTTAAGACAAAACAACTTCAAAGCTAGATCATAAAGAAGGAAACATCCTCAAACATGAGGATCCACCAATAATTGGAGAAAAGAATCCAAGTCTTATTCAATCATCCTTCTATTAACTCAATGGTCAGAACCTACATATTTGTACAAACATAAAAATATGGGTTAATACACTAGTTGTACTAAGTATGGATTTATGCACATAAAACCATTTGAAGACATGAATGAAATGGACCATTTCTTTAGAAACATGCTAAGTCATTTTGAAATCATTAATGCACACACAAGAGAGCATATACAAGACAAGGATCACAACAACACAAGGCATGTTAATAAACAAGAACAATATCATCATAATGACTCATTAGCATTTCATGTTCATTAGTTCATCCCATCAACAAACAAGACCCTCACAAACAATCCCATTCAAAGCCTACAAGTGCAATGCTCATGTGAAGTCCCATGACCCCACACAATCGAGTAAAAAATATATGAGATCATAAGTAATGCCTTGCTTCATAACACATATCATCAGAGGTAGTCATCACCAAATATAGCAACCAACACCATGTTCATCAATGTAACTAATATCATGTAAGAATAATATCATATAAAGTCGACAATATACATTTCATGATATTATAATACATAATAATATATGAACAACCTCCTAGGACATCCCTCAAGGCCAACTTGTGCAATGTATAGATAGTGTCCCATACCCATACCTACACTAAGTCAAACCATTTAAGTCACCCTAGTTCGTGTTCACTTTATTACTTTATTTTACTTTCCTGAACAATCGCCTTAAACTACATAGACCACATAAGATAAATGTGGAATTTGGTGTCATGAAACCATACACCTAAAGAAGGTGGTCTACTTGACAAGGTAGAACCAAAACATTAACATAGCATTTTAGGTAGATCCACTAGCTAGTATACCTATGGGGGTAACATAGTTCAAGAACAAGGGGACATACTTGCGACCCTCTTCATGCACAAAGGAAGTGAAATCCCTATCTCATGACAACTATGGTGAACTTACCTTCCCACATAGGGAAGGGAAACCTCTCATATCTAGTTCACTCAGTGCTAAGATAAAGTCCCTTTTTGAAATATCTTCAAGCCTTTTATTAAAAACCATAAGTTAATGTAGGTCATAGGAGACTAACCCCCTTGTATACCATATCGTTGTGATCATTAGATATTGCATGAATATGTCCTTTCATTACAATCGTTCATTTATGAGAATAACACATTATCATCATCATGTCATAGTAAGGCACATAACTGATTCATAATCAACCTTATACCATCATACCTTAATCATAATCTCCTAATTCATATAGTCAACGCATTTCAATTACATTGATCATTCCATCACTTATCTAATCTAATAACAATTAATATTTCAATTGAGCATCATCATCAAATTCAATCCATCATTATTGAAGTAAGGATTCAAGATCATAAGGTTCTTACCAATTCACCTTCAACCCTTCCTCAAGGTCTTACCATCAAACCAAAAATATTCATCAATCAATATTCTTAATAACATCATATAATAATAATCAGCATAAGAACTAAGTCAATTGTATCATCTCTAACCAATTCAACATCAATCCATAAACTAGGAATAAGGGAAAAAGGTTCAACATTAATTCTTTAAGAATTATATTCAATCCAACAATAAATTACCCTACACAATCCATAAATGAATTAGAATAGTTAAAACAAGTCTAACGATCAATACAATTAATCAATTCCCATCAATTCATTAACAAGATCAAAGATTAGGGGAAATTGGGGAATAGACATGATCCACAGCAAATACCCTTTATTAACATCAATTACTCAGCAACTTACACTTAATTAATGATAGGTAATCACAATTAATCATCAATTTAAATTTTAGAAGAAAACCCATTTGTAGAAGAAACCCCTTGGAATCGGGTGATTTAGAAATCAACTCTCAAAGGACCTCTTGGGGAAGGAAACCACGAGTAAAGAATCCATACCTTATTGAGAATTAATACACGAAATTCCAGTGAAGAATTTGGTATTCTTCTTCAAGATTCTTTCTTCCTTCAATGGAGGATGAATAGACAGAGAAAGTAGAGAGAGGTGAGAGATTTTGGGTTTTGATTTGGGGTTGATTTGAGTGAGTGAATGTGAGGAAAACCTGATAGGAAATAAATATATAGCCATCCCATGAAATACCCAAAATACCCCTCACTTAAGTTTACTATTTAATGAAGTCAAACTTGAATTCCAAATTTCAGATTTTCGTCGGGAAATAAGTCCTCGTCGCAGAGTTGTTCCCCCAAGACTTCCTAAATTAATTATTGAACCAGAAGAGTCTTCTACGTGTTGGCGACGCATACCAAGGTTTTTGGTTCATGTGGGACCTAGTCAGCTTCACGGAGGCACTTCATCTAAGTGAATTTTCTCGCTGCCTTAGAAAGCTTGCTTGGCTAATTTTAGGGTTCCTTTTTAAACCCTAGGGCAATCCTCGGGGGTCGTGCCTTGACCTTTTCACCCTATATACATGATTTTACCTATTTTAAGAGATTCTACAAGTTTTAGACCTCATACAACACCTCAAAACCTTCACGAAACTTAAGGACATTTTACTAGTTTAATTGCACTAGCTTTCGGACATCATGGCCATTTCGTGACGTTTTGACTTTAAGACTTCCTAACTAGTTTTAATACCTTAATTTAGACTTAGAAAGAGTGTTTTAAGGTTTATTTCATCATGTGAAACTCTAGATTAGGTCATGAACTTTCGAAGTGTTACACCACCACACGCCATGGTGCCCTTCAGGGTTCTTGGGTTGGGAGCCGATATTACCCAACCACTAGAACAATCCATGAGCATAATCACAATCTGTGGTTCCCTTCACGACCCTTGATTCCGAGATTTTACGTTACCTCCATCTTGGGAATATTCATCCTCGAATGGGATTCTAGACATCTCACGAAGTACAAGAACTCAAATATAGCAGCCCATGATGCATGGAATCACATAAATGCACATATCCACGGAAGAAACATTAAATCCATGATAAAGCACGTTCAAAACAACACATAATGATGTATATATGAATCACATACTTAAATGCATATAAAAATGTATAAACAAATCACGTTGACTCATTTTCTCAAAACTTAAGCTTTTTGTTAACATGCATATATGAGGAAATCGTGATAATATTAACTAACTTATTCCTCCGCAATGCTTTAATGGAAGTAGCTTTCTTAATTCTCAACCTCTTTATTTGGCGGTAAAAAATCTCAAGCAAAACTTGTTCAAAAAAAATATTCTCCTTAACCCCCAAATTTTCTACAGAAATAATATATGTCAAATCAATAATACATTTCATCATTATGTAGACATGGAAAACAGGATATACCGATGCTAATGCACTAGGAAATTCAAGATAATAAGCGACCTTACTAATACGAAATTGATATTGAACTACATAAAGGGGACTAATTTACCAATCTTACCGAACCTCGTAACTCCCTTCGTGAGTGATATTTTAAAGTAATCACAAACATCTAAGTCAAGATCTATTCTTCTCAAATCGGCATATGAATCTTCCCAACTTTGAGCAATTTGTAAGCTTTCTCTAATAGTTTGAACTTTTTCCATGACCTTATTTACCAACTCGGGACCTATTTGTGAAACTACACTCGCCTCAAAAAGAGATCTACACCTCTTACCGTATAGGGTCTCAAATGGTGTGATACCAATATTTGAGTGATAACTGTTGTTATGCGAAACTCAATTCGAGGCAAGTACTTATCCAAATTACCTTTGAAATCTATCGCAAAAAATTTCAACACATCTTCCAATGTTTGAATGCTACGCTTAGCTTGCCCATCAGTTTGAGGATGCAAGGTCGGGCTACACTCAACACGATTACCAAGGGACTTTTGAAAAGTCTCCAAAACTAAGAAGTGAATAGAGACCACAATCGAAGATAATGGATAAAGGCGCTCCATGAAACTTGAACATTTTTATCAAGTATAATCTAGAATAGTAATCTCCCGAGTAAAAACATCTTAATGGGAATAAAATGAGCCAATTTTATCATTTAGTCTAATATAACCCAAATTTAGTCGTGTTGTCGTCGAGTACGAGGAAAACCAACAATAAAGTGCATATTCAAATATTCCCACTTCTAAGTAGGATTATAAAAGTTTTGGGATAAACCTCCAAATTTACGGTGCTGAACTTTCACTTGTTGATGTAAGACCCCAAAAATAAAATAAGATGCACTAGAGCATCACATGTGTTTAGGTGCGGATAACTTATTCACTTATTGTTAGTATGAGTTTATAGGTAAGTTTGGTTGAGTTTATGGTCAAACGTCAAGGGAAGATCAAGATGTTCGGACACTAGTGTTTTGTGTGCTAGTGTCTTCTAGTGTTGTTAGTTGAAGTTAGTGTATCATTTCAGGCCTAAGTTATGTGGAGATAACTTTTATTTGTAGCACATCTATTTTAGGGGATTAACGTCTGGTTACAACTCCCCAAGGAACTACAAGGGTCCCTTGAGGAGGATCCCGTCTCTTGGCCATGAAGCTGTCAGGCACGTTGACTCACGACCTCAAAGCATGGCCCATCAAGCCACCAATGGCTCATAGATCTTGGGCGTGTACAATGCCTACTAAGGCCTGCAGGTTTTGTGCTTTTAAACCGAACCACGTACCCCTTTAACGGGGAGTGGACCTGACCACGGTACGTGGTCTGGTGTGCGTGGAACACACCTGCAATTTGCATTTCAAATCAGCCAAGCCAAGGGTTGTTTGGTATAACCCACCCTAGGCGAATTAAATGTAGGGTCATTTATTTTAAGTATTTTAAGGTATTTAAAAGGGTATTAAAACATTTTATTTGTATTTTAGAATTCATTATTCACTTATCCTAAAAATCAAAACCCTTACCTCCTAAAATGTTCTCTAGAGAACCCCATGGAAGTTAAAGGTAAAGTTGGAGCTAGGGCTATGGATTTTTAAAGTCTTTCTTTTTCTATTCTCTTTTCTTTTAATCTAATAAGGTATGGGAATTATTTTTGTAAGGTTATCTATCATCTTAGAGCAAATTTCAAAGTGATTTCAAAGTTTATGAACAAGTTCAATTTTCAGTCTAACTCAAGGGTTTTTGTATGAAACAATTTGAAATAGTTAGATATGATATTACTGATGTTAAATTGATGTTTTAGAATGAAAAAAATCCATGAACCCTTTATTTCACAAAATCCCTAAACATGGGTTATGAAGTGGGTTTATTGTTTATGATCTAATGTTGATGGGATTGAGTTTAGATTAAATTGTATTGTTCATTTCTATTGTCACATGTTGGAGATGTTAAGGAATGCTTATTGTGGCTATTCGACGAGTACCAAATTCCCTTACTAATGTAGAATAGATATAGAATTGTTGTTGTATAGTATGGTCCACTTATGGTGGCAGTGTTTACTTCATGTTCTTGTTGTGTGCATGGCCTTGTAAGCCTTATTATGTGATTTATAGTAACATCATGCTATGAAATATATGAAGGTATCATGTGAAGTTTGTTATATGTATTTAAATGTGACCTGGTACAATGTGTTTTGGCACATGAGAATGTATAAGTTTAAGGTATTATGTGATATATGTGTGATCTTGCATGATGTGAATATAATGTGAAGGAGATATTGTGTAATGTGAGTAAATTGTAATGAAGTGTTTGAGTTCCCTAAATGTTATGTATGACGTTGATAGACTATGAAGAGTCTTATATAATGATGTTGTGTCTTGACTTGGTAGACTTAGCTTACTTCCCTTTGATTCATGAATGTTATGTTGATGTGATCTCTTGATTTGGTAGTCTTAGGCATATTTTTCATGAGTAATTAATGCATGAATTACTAGAATCGGTATACCTAAGTATGGTGCCCTTACTATGACAATGAATGACGATTCTAGGCTACGTCTTGAACCAGTAGACCTAAGAATGGTGCCCCTTCTTGATAAGTCTAGATTCTTATATGAATGTAAAACATTGAAGTGGTAGACCTTATGATGGTACCTCCTTCTTTTCCGAAAGTATAGAGTTAGATATGGTGGGCCAGAATGGTAGAAAACTTTATCTAAGATATTCAATTAACTATCCTTATGAACCTTGATCTATAGACCCTTGTGGATCCCCTCTTGGTAATGGTATTATGAGTTGGTAGGATTAGTGATGGTACCTTCTTAAATACACCTATGTGAATGAACATACTCTATGAGAACAAAGGCAAAGCACCGATTGGATATACTTAAGATAGTATTACCTCTACTAGATTATGAGACTAGACTACAGAGAAGTCATTCGATATCCCTTGAACCATGTGCCTGTTCTTTAAGTTCTACCCTTTGCAAGTAAATCACCTTACATTGTTATGACACCAGATTACATGTCTAGCTAGTGTAGTCTATGTAGTTTATGCATATTATAATAATGTGGGATGTGTACTGTAGTTATTGAATGGGTTTAATGACGTGTAGGTAGTAGTATGGGATTCTATCTACACATGGCACTAGTAGGACATAAATATGCTAAAGCGAGTTCTGTAGGTCTTCAAAGACCATTATGTGAATTCCCCTACTTGTTTAGTTGTCTCTTAAATGGCCTACACTTAGTGAAAGTATGTTGCGTTAGAAAGGTTCTTATCAAGACAAGGTCTGAGGAACACTTAGGTGTGCTTGAAAAGGTTGTATGGGCGTCACTTTCATGTCTTAATTATGTATGTCTTAGAGTATCCTTAGGTAGAGAGTTTAAATGATGAAAGTTTTCTTGATGAATGTTCAAGAAGTCTTCTATGTTAATGCTAGTTGAATATGTCTTATATGTGAATGATGACTTTTATTATGTCTCTTAAACTCTTATGATGAATGTTTTTATCAAAATTTCATGAAAGCATGTTTCTATATAAAATGTCCATTTTTGCATGGTTTGATATGGCCTCCATACTTAGTGCTTAATTGTGCTAACCCCTTATTTCCCCCTTTTGACTAACGTTTAGGGAATCGTAGATTGGTTGTGTGGTCGAAGAATAGGTTCCTAAGGTGATTGGAGATGAAGTTTTGGTATGTCCTCATAGATTTGAGGACAAGACCCCATATGTTCCTTTTTATTGTATTTTAGTCTTTATTTTCAATCTTTTATGGGCTTTGTCCAAAATGTTGTACCCCAAAAGTTATTACATGGTTTATGAGACATATTGTAATGTTAGATGTTTTAATGTATTCTGCTTTCTTATTAATGAAAGTATTCTTCGTGTGTGAAGAATGTTTTAAATTCTTCTGTATTTTTAAGTATAGTATGCAAATGAAATATCCTTGTGGCTTTTATGAGACCTCTAAGAGGTTGAATAGGCTGGTTACGACTAGGGGTGCTCTCAGGTTGTGACAGTTGACAATTAGGACATTTAGCCACAAACTCCGCAATATCCTTTTTCACCCCATTCTACCAATATATCTCCAGCAAATAATGGTACATCTTAGTGGATCCCTGGTTAATGGAATACCGAAATAGTGGGTTTAAAATAAGATATGCTCCGAAAAGTCATAAACATTGGGAACACACAAGAAATATTAATATCTTAGACTCCATTTCTCCCTTGGGAGAAATCCTCTATGGACTTCTTAAACACCATTTCCTTTAATTCAATTAAACTTTGATCCAAACCTTTCTTGGCTTTTACATCCACCTCAAAACACGATTCTGAGCCATTGCTAACCATAACACCACCCTCGGTAGAGTTCACTAAGTGAAAACTCAACCAAGCCCATCTACGAACACCTCTAACGAACTCTTTCTTATCATCCTCAATGTGAGCAACACTACCCATTAATAATCGACTAAAAGCATCTTCCACCAAATTCACCTTACCAGGGTGATAGAGAACTCTCATATCATAATATTTCAATAATTCAAGAAACCTTGTCCGATAAAGATTTAGTTCCTTATGATTAAACATATATTGTAAAATTTTATGCTCAGTAAAAACATCCATATTAATACCATACAAATAGTGCTTCCAAATCTTTAAGGAAAAAACAGTTTCCGCTAGTTCCATCTCATGGGTAGGATAATTATTTTCGTGAACCTTTAAATTTCATTGAATCATAGGCAATAAAGTTTCAATTTTACATAAGCACACATCCTAGCCCATATCTCAAGGTATTAGAATAAACAACAAAACTATAAGTCCCCTCCGGTAAGGTCAACACTAGACTGGAGGTAATTTATCATTTAATTCTTGAAAGCTCTTCTCACAAGCTTTGTACCATGTAAACTTAAATTTCTTTTGACTCAATTCTATCAATAGAGAGGAAATCGATGAAAACCTCTCAATAAACCTTTTATAGTGACCTGCCAAATCCTAAATGCTTCTAATATCCAAAGGGGATAGAGGTCTAAGTAAACTCTTGGCTGCATCTTCCTTCTTAGGATCTACCAGAATACCCTTACTTTAAACAATGTGACCAAGAAAAGCAACAGACCTTTGCCAAAACACACATTTCCTAAACTTTGCAAAGAGTCGCTGGTCTTTGAGACGTTTCAACATGATCCTTAAATGATAAATATGCTCATCAACACTTGTTGAATACATCAATACATCATCAACAAAAAAATCACAAATATGTCAAGGTATTGTTTAAACACCCAATTCATCAAATTCATAAATTTTGCCAAAGTAATTTTCAAGCAAAAAGACATTATCAAAAAATCAAAATTACCATGTCGGCTTCTAAAAGTTGTTTTCAGAATATAATCTTATTGCACCATCAATAGGTGATAACCCAACCGAAGGTAAATCTTTTTGAAGTAACTCCCTCTTTGAAGTTAGTCAAACAAATCATCTATCCTAGGAAGAGGATACTTATTCTTAATGGCCACCTTGCTCAACTAACAATAGTGTATACACATATAGAGATAATCATCTTTCTTTCTAACAAAGAAAACTAGAGCACCCCACAGAGAGATACTCAGTCAGATGAAACACATATGAAACAAGTGATATGCTCAAATTTACTCATCAAAAAGAAGTATAAGCGGTCGTATCAAGTAAAGAACCCAACTATGAGGTTGGGGTCGATCCCAGAAGGAAAATCATAGTGTTTGTCATAGGGGTCCATCGAGGGATATTTAGAATAAAATTTTAAAACGTCAGAAACAAAGGTTCTGACAGTGTTGACGGTTGTGCAGGTTGGACCATCGAAGGGACGACGGTTCGTCAAATTGGTCCGTCCAGGGACACTTAGAGTAAACTAGAGAAGTTACGGTTGACGGATTCCAACGACGGTCCATCAAGGAACCGACGGTCCATCGACGGGGTCTCGTACTATATCATTCAGGGACAAAGTGTTGCAGCAGATTTGGTTCCCCTATCTTACTAATTTGAGGTATCCGTATAAGCCTAAGTTTCCCAAACATTTCCCTAGCATCCCATCAATAGTCGGGCATGAACTTTCCTAGTTTAAACATACATTTTCGACAGCCTATCAAACCCTAGGTCAGGAACACAATCATGTAAACACACGCCAATTATTAACAATTAAACTTCATCCCTTTCAATTGCAGTTGTTCTAAGGGACATAGGACTTTTGGGTGTAAGTTTTAGTATTCAAAAGGGTCCAAAATTATGTACCACACGGTTAGACATCAAGGTAATTATGAAAATTAACGACAGTTAATATTTGCAGATCAGAACAACATACCTAACAACTGTAGTAGAGGAATAAGAGTAGGAACACAAGTAGTTGAATAGCAACAACAACTACCACGAACACCAACCGGCAAGGAGACTGAAGAAGATAGAAGATTTGGGGAGAGAATGGATGTTGTGGAAGTGGGGGAGTGTGGGAATCTGATGATGGAATGGGATTTAATGTGTCAGGAAGTGGGGGAAAATTAGAGGAAATAAATAGGGAAACAATTATGGGGGTTATTTGAAGAGGTCGGGTCGGGTTGGTAGGTAAGGGATCGACGATTTCCCTTCGACGGACCGTAAGTCGGTCGATGATACATTGACCCCTCTGTCATCAGTTCCCTAAGTTAAAAAAATTAAAACAACATACCTGGGCACGACGGATCCTACCGGCGGTCCGTCGATGGGTCCGTCGATGGGTGCGACAGACTAATTTTCTGTAGATTTCTGGTGATTTGGTCCCTGCACATTCAACACCCATTAAGCTAATATTTTTGTGTTTTCTGGACACTTTTTTGCATGGACACTACTCTACGGTCTAGCCAACACTTCTAATGAAAAATAAAGGAAAATTCAGATGTGACATAAGTTATAAAAGCAAAAATAATGCAACTATTCCTAGAAAATCATGAAAAACCTATAGTTGTATAGAGGATACATATTCGGTTGCCTCCCAATAAGCGTTTGATTTAACATTGTGGCACGACGGAGGACTCTTGATTACTAATACTTCATCAAGATTATATGCCTTGATCACTTCATTCGTCGTTTCAGCATGCCCTCGATAGATTTTCATTCGCTACCCGTTCACCTTGAACATCACACCTTCCTTGTTCTCCAACTCAACCGCACAATGAGGGAATAGTTGGGTGATTAAATAGGGACCGGTCCATTTGGACTTGAGTTTGCCCGAAAACAAGCACAACCTCGAATTGAACAAAACCACCAAATCCCCAACCTAAAGATCGCGCTTCTCTATCTTTTTGTCATGTTACTTCTTCATCTTTAATTTGTAGATGGATTAACTTTCATATTCCTTCAAGCAAAATTCATCAAGCTCATTCAACCCGTTTAACCTCTTTTCCGCAGCCTCATTCTAATCCACTTTAAACTTCTTCATTGCCCACATGGCCTTATGCTCTAATTCAACTTGTAAGTGACAAGACTTCCCATATACAAGTTTTTATGGGGACATACCTATGGGAGTCTTGTATCTTGTACGGTAGGCCCAAAGAGAATCATCAAGCCTCCTTGACCAATCCGTTCTACTAGCATTAACCGTTTTTGCCAAAATTTTCTTAATCACCCTGTTTGACACCTCAAATTGCCCACTAGTTTGAGGATGGTAAGGAGTATCAACATTATGGCGAACCCCATATTTTTCCAATAATCCTTTTAACTGCTTGTTGCAAAAGTGGGATCCCCAATCATTGATAATAGCCCTTGGGGTGCCAAATCTAGAAAATATGTTCTTTTTCAAGAACGCTATGACACTCATCCCTACATTATTTGAAAGTGCTATCGCTTCTACCAATTTTGACACATAATATACTACTATAAGAATGTAGTTCATCCCATGAGAACTCACAAAAGGGCCCATAAAGTCATGCCCCACACATCAAATAATTCAATCACAAGAATGGGATTTAAAGGGAGCTCTTGCTTTCTAGAAATGCCACAATCTCTTTGGCATCTATCACATGCCTTGGCGAACTCATGAGCATCTTGGTGGATGGTTGGCCAATATTAGACACATTGCAAGATCTTGTGAGCAGTCCGGATACAACTATGATGCCCACCTAAACGCGAATAATGGCATGCCTCCAAAACACTCAACATCTCAACTTCAGGCACACAACGCCGAATAAGCCTATCGGCAGAACTCCTATAGAAGAATGGATCATCCCAAAAAACTTTTTCACATCATGCATAAACTTTTTCCATTCATGAAAGGACAAGTCCGATGGGGTGATATCACTAGCCAGATAATTTGCAAAATCTGCGAACCCTAAAATCAAGTCTTGGGAGGCATCCAGTACATGCTCATCTGGGAAAGTATCATCAATTTCAGACTTTTAACCAAACTCCCTCATTGCTTCATCTTCTAATCAGGACAAGCGATCAGCAACATTATTTTCGGTCCCTTTTCTATCTTTCAACTCAAAGTCAAATTCTTGCAATAGTAATATCGAACGAATCAAGCCCTGTTTCGCATCTTACTTTAAAACCCAATATCTCAAAGCAGAATGATCAGTATACACTATGACCCTCATGCCAAGCAAATAGGAGTAAAATTTCTCGAAAGCAAAGAATACTGCAAGGAAGTCTTGTTCAGTCACGGTGTAGTTCTTTTGGGATGCATTAATGTCTTTACTAGCATCGTAGATGGGATGAAGGTTTTTGTCCCTTCTTTGTCCAAATACCACACACAGAGCAACCCCACTCGCATCACACATCACCTCAAATGGCTTGCTCCAATGTAGAGAAATTATAATAGGTGTAAACACCAACTTTTCCTTCCACTCACCAAATGCCTTAAGAAAGGATTCATAAAAATAAAACTTACACTCCTTCTCAAGCAACTTGCACAAAGGATGTGCAATCTTTGAAAAATCCTTGATGAACCTCTAGTAAAAGCCTGCATGCAAAAGAAAACTTCTCACACCTTTTACAGAGATGGATGGAGGAAGTCTCTCTATCACCTCAACTTTAGCTTGATCAACCTCTATAACTTTGTCTGAAATGCGATGACCCAATACAATACCTTCTTTCACCATTAAGTGACATTTTTCAAAATTTAGCACAAGGTTGTAATCTTCACACCTCTTAAGAACCTCGAACAAATGACTCAAACACCACTCAAAGGAGTCATAACATTGAAAAATCATCCATAAACAACTCAATAGTGTCCTCCACCATATCGGAGAATATTGACATCATACATCTCAGAAATGTGTCTGGTGCATTACATAAATCAAACGGCATTCTGTTGAACGCAAAGATCCCATATGGACAAGTAAAGGTGGTTTTTAATTGATATTCCGATGCAATAGAAATCTAATTATAACCTGAATAGCCACCAAGAAAATTGTAACACCCCTTTCCTGTAAGTCTATCCAACATCTGATCCATCAATGGCATAGGAAAATGGTCTGGACAACCACCCCTTATACCTCCCACAAGGGAGAAGGTGAAGTATCAACGCCCTAAAACTTCTATTGTGTGGCAATTTATGACTTTCGATAAAGAAAATAGTTTTGCTATTTGTAATAAGTGTAAGCAACCTTTTAAACATAAACAAGGTGGGGGTAAAGGTGGAACGGGGAGATTTAATAGACATTTGTTATCTTGTGTGCCGATTCAATATAAAGAAGCTAAAACATTAGCTAATAAAAAAAAGGAATTTCAATTAATGAAGTTCATATTATCGGTAATGCATCGATAGGGGATTCTAACACGGTTCAAGGAACATTAGATCCTTTTAACCCCGCTGGTCCAATAACAGAACGTAAATATAATAAGGAATTAGATCGGGAAAATTTAGCTAAAATTGTTTCTGTTGTGGTTTGCCTATAGTTTTCCTTCAAATCCTGGTTTTATTGAATATATTCAACAAACTTATAATCCGGATTATGGAGGCTTTTCAAGAAATACTGTTAAATCTGATGTTTTTTAATCTCAAGGTAAACGTTGTCAATTTCTTCGTTGTATATTTTGCATATTATATAGTAGAGTGTCTATAACTTCGGACATGGTCGTAGTGTTAATGGAAATGCTTATTTAACTATTACTGCACATTGGATTGATCATAATTGGAATTTGCAAAAAAGAATTATAAGTTATAAACTATGTATAGAGCAAAAAACTGATGCGTATTTAGCTTCAAATATTTCAACTGTTTTAGATTATTACATGATTATAGATAAAATAATGTCTTTCACATTAGATAATGCATCTAATAATACAAACGCTGCTAAAATGTTAAAAGTAAGATTATGTCCAATTGACAATTATGTTTTTCATGTTAGATGTGTTGCACATATATTAAATTTAGTTGTACAAGATGGTATTTCATTATTTGATTGTGGTAGCGTAAAAGTTGAATATGCCGTTACATGGATTTTTCATACAAACAATGCTGTTAGAATTAGGGGATTTAATGAGCGTTGTTTACTATGTGAATTGTCACCTAGAAAAATTCCAAAACATATTAAAACAAGGTGGAATTCTCTTTACGAAATGCTTTCGGTTGATTACAAATATAGAAGACCCATACAAATGATTTTTAATGCTCATAATGCTGACCCATTAGATAGAATTTGTGATGAAGATTGGGAAGAAACTAAAGAACTATTACAATGTTTAAGACTTTTTTATGATGTTACTACCACGTTTTCTGGAATTTATTATCCTACTATTTCATCCGTATTAATAAATATTTGTGCTCTTACAATTCAATTTTGTAAATATAAAAAAACAGATAAATTTAGAGTTGCAATTGAAGGTATGATTGAAAAATTTTTAAAATATTTTTTTTATATTCCTCAAGTTCTTTTAACGCCTACTTTACTTCATCCTGCTTACAAATTACAAGGTGTGCAAGGCCTTGTTGACACTTTTCATGAAACTTCAGAAGTTTTACCGGAAGAAATTACAAATTGTCAAACGTGTAAGTCTAGCATAAAAGTAGAAGCAAAACTATTGTATGAAAAATAAAGAACTACGAAAAATTTTCAAGGAGAAGTTGGTCGAACTTGTAATGCTGAGATTGATTTGTCACTTCCAATTTCAACTTATATGCGAGGTATTCTTTGTCTTAATTCTATTAACCATGATGATTTTGAAGAATATCTTAATCAATCTTTAGAAATATTGTAAATCAAAGATGGCAATGAAGATTATTAGGATGGTGGAGTAGGCGAAGCTATGCATTTCCAACTTTGAGCAAAATGGTTCGTGATGTTCTATCTATTCAAGCTTCATCAGTTGCATCGGAGGCTGCTTTCAGTGCGGCAAGGTTTAAAGTTGGTGATCATAGACATTTATTGGCGGAAGATGGTTTGGAAACAACAGTTTTTTTAGAGACTGGTGCAATGTCGAAAGGAGGAATAAAAATTTGCCAAAGTTAAGTAAAAAACAAGCAAGTTGGATCAAAACACAAATTGAATGCAGTGATTTTGAATTAGAGGCACAAGAAATTCTAGCAAGTTTGCCAACACCGGAGGATATCACCATCGATATGACGCTACAATTAGAATTAAATTTTAAAGGAGAAAACATATATTTTTAGATTACATTCGAGAACTAATTGAAATAGAACCCTTCCAAGAAGGTGGCTGCGTAAAATTAGTTACTCATCTAATATTTGTAACAAATATTAGTTTTATGTATGAGAACTTATTGAAACAGAACTCTTCCTAGAAGGTGGCTGCATAGATTAGTTACTCCACTAAGATTTGTTAATTGTAACTTCTAAGTTCTATTGAATGAATTTGAAGGTTTTAACTTTTGTTCAAGTTTTTTATATACAATTATTGTTTTGCATTTTAACTTTAATATATGCTAAAGTACTAAACTAACTTTAAATTACTTCATTTAAAGTTTACAATTTACATTACTTTAAAATATTTAAATTACAAATTAAACTTCTCAAATTTGAAATTTAAAACTTTAAAGTTGAAACTTAAAATTTGAAACATGAATCTTGAAATTTGAAAATTGAAACTTTAAATTTGAAAATTTATTTGATTTTTGAAAATTAAAAATTAAATTTAAAATTTATTAGCTAAAGACGTATAAATTCAATACAAATATATAAGTATTTTTAAAAAAATCCCCCGTCCCTCCAAATATCATCACATCCCGTACATATAGTGGGACAGGATGGGACCTATTTTTGTCCCCCCAATCCCGATCCCCCAATCCCGGTCCTGGTCCAAATCCCCGCTACCTGTCCCTGTCCTGTCCCGTCCCGCAGTCCCCTTCCCCGTCCCCTTGCCAGCCCTAGGCATGGGGGTCACGTTTTGGGGTACCTCAACTTCTTTCCCCGTTTTGTCTTCTAACTCACCACTAACCTCTACTACCTCATCATCGCCTCTTATCACATTTTCTACACCAGACGGCATCGGTGGGTCAATGATTTGCTTACCACCTGGAGTTGTGACTGCCATACAATGTCCATCAATTTTTAGATTTTGGACAGTATTGCTAGGAAGAGTGCCCGGTCGGCGTGGGTTCACAATCAAAGACAATTGGGCCATTTGCAACTCAAGATGCTTGATCGAGATTACATGTGCATCAACTTTTTGCCCAATACTCGCTAAGTCACTCCTCAACTCTTTAGTGTGATCATCACTAGCATCAAACCTCCTCATCATTTTCTGCAACATATTCTCAACTTATGCCATACTACCGCACATTCCCTAGAAGCAACTTCACGATTTTGAGGTGGAACATAGGGCCCACTCCTATCATTTCTCTTATTATAGTTACCCCGGTTGAAGTTGTTTTCACTGATTTAATTCCCATCTCGGACATAATGACCCTCTCGGTTGTAATTACCACAGTTCCAACCTTGATTTCCTTGACCTTAGAGCCAATTTTCCTTATTTGAGCCTTGGGCGTTTGGTCGAAAACCCCCAGTCTACTCATTTACCTCATAAGAGTCCTCCTCATAGTAATACTCATTAGTCGGCGGTCTGGTTTCGACAAGTAATAGAGCAAGCTTACTTTTTCTGCACCCCCATTGACGTGTTTCAACACCAAACCAAGCTCAGTTCTATTTGAGCAATTTCTTCACGAATCTTATCTGTGGGTGGGTTGTGTGCGGATTACACTGCAAAAGTGTTTCTCCCAGTATCTGACTTCCTATTGCTCCAAGATTTATTACACTTTGAGATTTTCTCTAACTTCTCAGCAATCTCAGCATAAGGACACTCCCCATATGAACGACCACTATCGTATCCAGTATTGCTTTATTATTATCATCTTGTCCCTGATAGAAGTACTCTTTCAGTGACTCATCATTGATGCGGTGATTGGGGACACATCTCAAGAACGAAGTGAAGCTGTCCCAAGAACTACAGACTAATTCTCCCGGTAGTACCACAAAGTTGTTCACCCTATCTTTGTTTTTTAGCTTCTTAGACATCGGGTTGTAACGTGCTAAGAACACATCCCTCAATTGATTCCAAGTGTGAATTAAGTTATAGGTGAGCTCGGTAAACCATATAGCAGAGCCTATCCCTTCAGTGAGACAAGAAACACTCTCAACCCAATTACGTCCATATTCAAATCAGGCCTCCCTGCAGAACTCTTACACACCGACATCACCTTGGCGATGTGAGCATGTGGATCCTCAGAAGGTAGTCTCGAAAACAAACCTCTAGCGAAGAGAATTTGTATCACAGTACTAGTTAACATGAAAGTATGGCCATGGGGTAGGGGAGGTAAGATAAGTGGTCCGTCAAAATCAGTAATTTTATCATATCCCCAATAATACTCTTGAGGGTATGGAGCGGGAGGTTGCCTCCGTATTTCACCTTCCCCTCGATTTTCAGGTAATAATTGATCATGAGCATCAACAGGTGGTCGAATTTCCGGCTTGTGATCATCATCGAGAATACACAAATTTTGGTTCATTCTGCGCACTGTACGCTCCAGTTCGGGATCAGGTGAGAGTATGGGCTCTCCTCTACTTCGCGTACTTGGCATACATGAAACTCAGATCTGCAAGAGATAAAAAACAAAGAGAAAAAGTAAAATTAGGAAATTGTTTACTAAACTTTGGTAATAAGCTTAATGTTCATCTAAAAGCCACATTCCCCGGCAGCGACGCAAAAATATGATACGCTCTAATTTACTTATCGAAAAAAAGTATAAGCGGTTACTTCTATTTAGTCAAGTCCTTTTCGAAAACAAGTAACAAAAAGGGGGTTTTAAGTAACAAATGTAATTAGTTATGTCTACGTAAACAAGTGAAAAGTTCAAATATTTGATTTTTATCAAGTTATGAAATAAACTAGGGCTTAAGTGTTCCCCACAGGTTCCTAACGAGGTAATTCTAGCTATAACAATCCTTTCCTAGTATCTTGCATGCAAAGTGGTAAGTTATGTATCCCTAATTCCTTGGTCTGACAATTTCACTCTGCACCATTTTCTGGCTACGTGTGTATGATTTACTAAAACTTACCTTTACCTCATATTAAGCATCATAATCGATGTATGGTTTAGTTGTTACTTGGCACCAATCGACACTAGCCTATTGGATAGTGTATACTAAATCTACGTTGATAATTCTTTTCTTATTATCTACCTCCTATGTCCGGCAAGTAGCAACAAGGAGATTTCTAACGATTTCACTAATTAAAAAGACTTCTAAACCAATGATTTATCAATACATGCAAGACACTATTCTAGGATTATTATTTTAGCTAGTTTTTACCTTTTTAATTATCCATGGTTTTTACAACCCTAGCTATGGATTAAGTTACCAATGTTCATAATTACACAACTAAAATTGATTAGACAAGAATTGATGTACTTACTTTGGTGAGATTGAAGAAAATCCAAAAAATCACTTGAATTCGAGAAAATAATGCAATAAACAATTCCGAAATAAATAAGTATTTTCCAAAACCCAATATTCAGCAACCAATATTACAAATCAGAAAATAATGAAGAGTCTAACATCAAAAATGAGGTTTTTACCAGTATTTATGATAAAGAAGTCATAACATAAAAAGAAATCTATTTGAGGAAAATTTGCCCAAAAAATGCTTCTGAGTCGACGACCGGACTGACGGACCGTCGAGGCCCCCCGTCGTTCCACACTTAGCTTCTTTTCAGCTGCTTTCTTCTCAAACTCACAATTACCATACACGGACAGGGTGACGGTCTGTTGAGAGCTCGACGACCCGTCGATGGCTTCCTTTTCTCCACACTTAGAATCTTTTTAAGATAGGTATTAGGGATACTCTAGCAATGACGGATGTGCAGGACAGTCCGTTGTTGAGGTGACGGTCCGTTGATATCCCCGTAGCCCCATACTTAGTCAAAATTTCCAGATCTTCCTTCAGCATCATTTCTTTCATACAACAGTGGCCACCTACGGACCTTCGATGGCTCAATAGGTCGTAATTTCTGCAATTTCAGCACAATTCTTCCACGTTTTCATCCTGGACATATTTCCCGCAAACAAAGAGAAAAATACATTAAAACTAATATAAAAAGCCATTAGACACACTAAACTTAAGGAAAAAGCATTGAAGGAACTGGTGAAACCACGGTACATCAGCAGCTCTTTCAATTGATCTTCCTACTCTTTTAGTTCTGCCAGAGCCCTTCAGTTTGGAGGAATAGAAGTGTGTTGCACATTTGAGAGAAGGTCAATGTTGAATCTATTTCTCTTTTGGAAGAAATGTCGGCTAAATAATCTATGAATAATTCCAGAAACTCATTATCCACGAGGACCAATTAAAGAGTAGGGGTTTTAGAATCTAAATCCCTCACCCTAATTAGATGGTAAATGCAACCTTAAGAAATCATCTTTCTAGACTTAATATAAGAAACAAACTGACCTTTAGGCATAGGATTTGCCCCTTTCCATTAAGGATAGTCTCATTCGAGAACTGAAATTTGACTACACGAGTTCTATATCTATAGAATTATAACATGAGTAAAGCCAATACATACAAAGGATAACATCAAAAGTTAGAATATCAAGATTTACCAAGTAAACAAAATTAACTCTTTGAGACAAGGAGATGTGACATTTATTATAGACCCTCTTAGTCAAGATAGAATAACCAACACGATTAGAGACATAAAAGGGATTTTACTACAAATCCAGAAGAATATCAAACCTCATCGCCATATATGGTGTCACAAAATTAAAGGTAACAGCAGGGTCAAGTAAAGAATAAACATAAAGTTTGAAGAATTCTAACATACCGTTAACCACATCGGGAGAACCATCTTGCTAGCCACAAGTCTGAAGTGCATATAATCTATTTTTCTTTGTAGCATTTGAACTCTAACCTCTTGGACCAGATGAAAGAATATGTTGAGTTGTTCGGCAATTATCTCCTTTATTCTTAGCAATTGAAGTATAATCTCTTATTTTGGGGTCCATCTTACCACAACAAAAATAAGCATTGGAACTTGCTAGACATTTACCCTCATGCTTTCTTCCTTAATTATCACAAGTAGGAAATAAGGACCCACTAACATTGTCACTACTAGGGAGCACCCCCTAGAAGTTACATGACGTACTTGACCTCTGTGAGGTCTTATACAAGCCCTTAGACTTCTTTCATTGCATAAACTTAATAAAAATAACGGAATATTTAAAACTTTTCATAGCAAGTCCTATGCAAGAATTATCACTTAACACACACACGCACACACACACACACACACACACACACACACACATATATATATATATAATATCATAAATACATAACTAGACTCTAAGTCTCTTTACCATCTTAAGACAACTCCATAACATAGAATAAGGACACGGCCCTTTAACACATAAAGTATGAGTATAAGCTATTACATAAACTTAAAGAACATCTTGACATCGGCAACCCTTGAATCATAAGGGTTCTTTACTTGATATTGGGAGATCTATCCAGGCTCTTCACTTAAGGGACATCATCTAGCCATCAACGGCTACACTTTGTGTAAAAAGATGAAGAAGAATGGTATTAGTACAAGAATGCACTAAGTATGACAACCAAGCAAAAACATGCATTCAAAGAGGATATTTTATTTGAAATCATACAACATGCCTTTCTAGAAAACTTCATGAACATAGGAACATATACCCACAATATATTCACATACATCATATAGACTGAATACTACTCATTATAGCACATAAAGCCATTTAACATACTATGAAGTATATTCAATACATACAATACCTTACTTCTCTTTTATCTTACTTATTTCGTTAACTAACCCTCAAGTGTACTTAGTACAACGTATCACCAAGAAGTCACCTTACAATAGTCTATTATAGATATGCTTCATAAGCATAAGCACATATTTTCACAAGTCATAAGGACCTCATAGACATAGGCTTCTTATAAGTACCATCACCCTAGACAATTCCTATGTCACAATAGTTGAATGTGTAGGTAGCATCCCATAATACTACTTCCACCAAGTGTACCTAAGAAGTCACCCTTGACTAGGCATAGCATACTTAACAAGTCGTAACACTTTAATTACAACTAGACATAAGACACATTACTTCATAGTATCATATAAGGAATATTTCCTTTACTACAACCTTAGTGATAACTCATGTAGTTTATACCATAAGTAAACCACCCTCATAACCCCTTCAAAAGCTTACTTGTGCAATGTACACATGGAGTCTTATACCCCCATTTATACTAAGTAAACTCATTTAGAATCCATAAGTGCAATTGACACACATAAAATCATTCATATATTGACATACCAAAGTCACAGAACAATGTATTCAGATAACTCATACATAACGTATCATAAGCTTAACTTTCATATAAATACTAATCTTATTATTTCTTGAAGTCCACTTGTGCAATGCATGGGTAAGGGACATAATCCTACCTATACTAAGTAATCTCTTCAAGGAGCAGTGATTAGTGTTCATAATCTTATCTTAGTTCATTTTTAATTTGGGCGACTTAGCCATAACTGACATAGACAATGTGAGCTACGTGGAATCCAACGTTCTCCTCCCACACCGAAAAGAGAGGATTAACACTTCCCTTTGGTGTAACCAACACATCTATTTATGTGGTATCAATAGGCTATAACCTATGGGCACGTAGTTATGGAACATGGAGATTGCTTCTAGAAACCTTGAATTACTAGCCTGGAGGTTTCATCTCATGAGACAACATGTATCTTGGAAATCCAAACCTGCTAAACGTGGAGGTTCTCTTGTTGGAATCTGGACTTACTAAATGTGAAGCCCCAACTATCATTTTTCATGTTCACTTGGTGCTAGGCTCTAACTCCCATTCAAAATATATTTAAGAGTTTAATTCATTAGTTCATAAAGAAGGCTTTAGGAGCATGCTCCTTCATACATAGTATTGCTTAAAGGATTCAAAGATGAGAATGTAGTTTCATCATAGACCCTACTTCATGTGAGAATTTCCTTTCACATGTTCATACAATCATATGTCATGTTTTTGTACATACTATGTGAGATCTAAATTCACATAAACACCTCTAGTCACACGAGTTCATAACTTTATTAATCATATACTTCACATGCATAGAAATTTGTAATGATCCGTAGGAGAACTACCCTTTCCTTAGTCATCATGAATCTATCTTATCCATAGTCATACATGAAGTGTGTGTGTGTACATTGGTCAACATGATCACATAATGGCTATGGAATAGCCTTGAGGAAGACACCCTCTAAAGATCACAACACTTGTACAACCTTCCTCAAGTAGCAAGTCATACATACACATAGAGTACTAAGGACTATAGACTAAACACACTCACATTACATCATAGGCGACAAGAATATTAATCATTATAATAGAAGACTCCTAATATACTTTGATTACACCTTCATGTAGGTCGGGGTCATGCTATAAGCGTATTCCTCAACATTAGACCTCTTGGACAACACCTATTTTTAGCATGATCATTACACATACACAACAGCATCCACACACGTAAATCATGAACCTAGTGTGGAAGACTATCCATATACTTTCCGTAATAACAATTCACTTAGAACATGATATTTGAATCAAGGCTAAATCCTTCAACTTCCTAAACATGAGATCATCACATCAATTCATCTTGCATATAATGCTTTTATGGCCATGATTATCACACATAAGCATTTACAAGATTGTAAAAAACCGCCACCATAGGCGTATCATACTAAACAATGTCAGACAAGGTCAATGTACCATCAATTCTATACAATGTAGAGGAAATAGGGCAAACATACAAATTCTCCATGATTTTATCATCATTGATTAATATCCATAATTCATAAACAATTTCAATGTAAAAAAGTCGATAAGGGTACATTTAGATAAATAAAATCCATAATTCAATCATCATAGGGTCAAGATAACATTACCCACATTATAATCTAAATTGAGATTTGAGAGGATCATGGGTTCAATGTGAAATTGGAGTGAAATTCCAATTAAAACAGTATTAAATCATCAATTTTATCATATTTATGCCTTTGAAATTGTTTTGAGAAGGAACCTATGGCTAGATTGAATGATCAACAATTTGATTGTGAATTCTCTTTGAAAACATAGGAAGGAAGGAACTCCTTTGATGAATGGATAACTAAGGATGATGGATTACCATACCTCATAATATGAAAGGACCACAAAATCTTGATTAAGAATCCATGGAAATCCATAAACCAAGTTGTCTTGAGCTTCATCTCAATTAGAGGTTTCTAGAGAAGATTTGTTTTGAAAGGGAAAGTCTAATTTTGAGAATGATGTCTAATCGGTGTTAATAGCTTATATACTTACTTAAAATACCAAAAAAAAACCTTAAAAACCGTCCATAGACTAAATAGGGAGTGAGATGAATTTCTCGTTCACTCCTTGGGTGGACAGCACGTTGCAGCAGAATGCAAGCACCAAATGACGTCCATGGATGACGGGGCGTCGATGGAGTGGCAGCTTGTCCTGTTCCGTCAATGGTGACTGAGGCTGCACTCTCTAGGAAGCCTTTTTGGTCCTCCTCAAAGAAATCCTTGGGTGTTCTTTGGGGAGTCGTGCCCAGACGTTTTGACCTATAATACGCACATTAACATGTTAAGGACCTACTACATCAATTTGAGCATCAAACAACACTTAAAACATACCAAGGTACACTCGAACACACTAGCACATCGCAAAGCTAACTTTCGAATCCCTTCGACGTTTGACCTCTCAACATCTCCAAATAAAGTATTGACACATCCGGTAAGTACCTCCTAGACATAACCGACATCGTCGTCTTCGGGGAGGACTAAGAATAGCCTATTAGCTTTAGTCATAATATTCTTAGGTTAAAAAGTGCGGAAATTGAAACTTTTCATCTTTCTCTATATCATGAGTTTTACTTAAACCTCATTATTACACATAATAAATTCATAGCGAGTATACATAGACTCCTCATATAAGAAGATCTCATATTCTTCTATGTTTATGCCATGTCTAGACAACACACATAATATAGTCTTAAAAGGGATGTCCCATATTATACCATCTAAAATGAATAGAACAATATTGTCATAGCCCTTACAAAAATGTATAAATGTCACTTAGGGCTTACAACAATATCTTTTAACAACAAGAGTAAAATGAATGTCTTTAGACTATAGCAACGTAACATACGTATAGTGATAGAAAGGTATCATCCTCTAAATATGAGGACATACCCACACTTGGAGAAATGATCCAGGCCTTCCTTCAAAGTGGTCACGAACCCTTCAACAACTGGAACATAAAATTTTTGGGGGAAAAGGGATAAATGGTGTTAGCTCATCACTTGTACTAAGTATGAAATCATATGCACACACAATATCAAAGTCATGCTAACAAGGACATTTGTTCAAAGTCAGGCAAACCTAGTGTAAAAAGCCTTATGCACAACCAAGAACTCATATAGGACAATAACCACATAATCATTAAGGAAATAGCATATTCAACACAAGACCAACATGATCAAGTATAACCTAGTTAACATGATTAAAAACATACTAGAACTTTAACCAACACATCTCCAACATCATGTTATATCAACAAATCACATATAGGAGTTTATGTCATAAAAACACATACAAGGACCTTACTCATTAACCCCATCAAGTTTACAAGTGAAATGACCAAGTAAAGCCCCATAACCTTACTCAATCAAATAACCTCAACCAAGAATTGTAAGCAATAGCTAACATCTCATAATATAGCATCAATAGTATCATCATCATATTTAGCAATATAGACAAATAACATGTTCATACATGAAACAAACATCATATGGTATCATCAACTTACATGGTCAACACATACATTTCATTTACAATATAAGAGCAAAATATAAGAACGTCTTCCAATGACTTCCCTCAAGGCCAACTAGTGCAATGTATAGGTAAAGTACCATATCCCTACCTAGACTAAGTCAAACCCCTTGAGTAATCCTAGTTATATTTCACTTTATTACTTCATTTTACGTTCGAGAACATCGTGTCTTAACAAACATAGAACACAAGAGCCAATATGGCATCCGGTGTCATGGAAGCCTATACCGAAAGAAGATGGACTACTTTCCAAGGTAGTTGCAAAACATGAACATAACATCTATATGGATCAACTAGCTAGTATTCCTATGGGGGAAACAAAGTTCAAGAACTAAGAGATGTATTTGAGACCCTCTTTATGCTACATGCATTGTAGTCTCCAATATCATGAGTACATTAGTGAACCTACCATCCCAAAGTGGGAAGGACACATACCTTGTTAATTGTTGAATATTGATTTAGAAAAGTATTATTATTGAAGCTCTAAAAATCTCTTCGACTTTGGTATTCAATGGAGTTCCTTTGGGAGAGAGAATGAAGAGAGAAGGAAGAGCACTTTGAGTTTTCCAATTGTGAGAGTTAGGTTAGTTTAATTAGGCTTAGGTCTTTATATAATTCATTAACTAACATAACTAGACCTCCCTTAACCCCTAAATAATTAACAAACCAACTAATTAATTAAATGAACTAACCAAAACTCACCAATGAAAAATGAAGGCCCGACCTACATTCCGTAGGTCAGTCGACGGCTAAGGCCCCCTCTGTGCTGAACATCTGTCATTTTTATCAGAGACTTGCCAAAATGAACCCTTAATGAAAATGAATGTAACCATCGATGGAGGAAATATACGCCCCATCAATTGGACCACTCCTCATAGCATGGCCCTCGTCGATGTCTACTGTCTTATACAACTTTTAGCCAAAATGCAAGGCTCCTCCTCAAGGACCCTTGGTTGGTCCTTGAGGAGTCTTACCCGGACGTTTCAACCCTAAATATCCTCTAATACATGTTACACACCCTAACAGTAAATATCATCAAATTCCGACTCCTAAAACAAAGTAAAATAGGGTAAGGCACACTAGCACTTTTTGCACTAGTCTCCGAAGGTCGTGGACGTTCCTTGACATTTTGAATATAAAACTTTTTAAAGGACTTTTATACATTAATATTGACCATAAAGCACTGTTACAACCCTTGTACACTCATGTGAGTCTCTAGATTAGGTTTTAGACTTTCGGAGTGTTACATTATCCCCCCTTAGGAACATTCGTCCCTGAATGACACTAAAAATCATTTGAAGGAAAAGGATAGACTCGATACTAGCAGCCTAACAAACAATATGAAAAATCAATCTGAGTCAAAACTCAAATCAAAACAACATGGCATTTAATCAAAATAACTCGAACTATCAATTACAACATATAAGGGCTTACATCACAACATAAGGAATTTCCTTCTCACAACAACATGGGCTGAAAATATCATTAAAGAGTCAATTATGCAAAAATTTAACCTATCAACATGCTCAATATTATTCCATAAAGGCAACAACATACCATGTACACAATAAATGCAAAAACAAGCAAAAGAGAATATTCATATGAAACTTTCATTTTAGCAAAAACCTTTATCACAAACATGCACATCATTACAAAACAAGCAAAATTTAATTTGTGCATTATTTTCATTATTCGTAATAACAACTAACCTTAATCAACAAAGAGATCAGGGTAAGCGGTCTTCATGTCGGCCTCGGCCTCCCATGTTGCTCCCTCAACTTGGTGGCTCTTCCATAATACCTTTAAGGAATCCACCTCCTTGTTCCTCAACTTATTTACTTGTCTATCAAGGATTTCAACCGGAACCTCCTTATATGAGAGGTTCTCTTCCACACCTTGACCTTCAATAGAAAGAATGGACACGGGATCACCAATACACTTCTTAAGAATGGAGATATGGAACACTGGATAAACCGAAGCCAATTCACTAGGTAATCTAAACTGGTATGCGACGTTGTCAACCCTTTGCAAAATTTCATAATTGCCCAACTAGGACTCAACATCCCTTTCTTATCAAATCTCACCCTCCGTTCATAGGTGTAATTTTTAGATACACTTTATCCCCCTGTTCATATTCTAAATCCCTTCTTCTATGGTCGGCATAAGACTTTTGCCAGCAATAGGCTATTTTCAACCGGTTCCTTATCATATGAACTATCTACAAAGTCTTATAAATCAATATGGGACCCAAGAGTGAAGACTCTCCCACTTCAAACCATCCAATTGGAGATCTACATCTCCTACAATATAAGGCTTTGAAAAGAGCCATAGATATAGTGGAATAGTAACCTTTATTATAAGAGAACTCAACCAAAAACAGATGCTTATCCCAATTTCCCTTGGAATCAATTATACAAGCTCTAAACATATCTTCAAGAGTTTGAATAGTATATTCTGCTTGACCATCCGTTTTGGGATGAAATGCGGTGTTTAGCCTAACCTTTTTACGCAACCCTTTTTGGAAAGACCTCGAAAATTGATTTGTGAAATGTGCACCCCTATTCGATATGATAGATAACGGAATACCATGGCTATACAAAATCTCATCTATGAACATCCTTGAATAATCCTCTGCCAAGTAAGTGGACTTGACGGGAATAAAATAAGCGGATTTTGTCAACCTATCCACAACCACCCATATAGAATTATGTTGATTTTATTTTCGAGGAAAACCTACCTCAAAATCCATATTTATGTCTTCCCACTCCCAAGTAGGAACTTGTATTTCTTGAAGTAAACCACTTGGATTTTGGTGCTCCTCTTTCAGTTTTTGGCAATTTGGATATTTCAATACAAATTCTACTATGTCACTTTTTAAGACTTCGCACCAGAAACTTCTTCAAGGTCATGATACATCTTCGTAGAACTCGGATCAATCGAATGACGAGAACCATGAGCTTCCTCAAGAATCGAGTTTCTCAAGTCATCAACATTGGGTACACACAACATTCCTTGATACCTCAAGACACCATCCCTCCTAAGGAAAATGAATCATTAAAACTTACCAAGAACCGATTCCTTCAGCTCTATCAATGGTTGATCAAGGTGTTTCTTAGACTTCACCTTAACCACCAAAGACAATTTAGAGGTATGATACACCATAAAACCACCATTTAGAGAATCTTCCAATCTAATAACCAAACGAACGAACCTGTGAGCATCTTGAATTAGGTATTTCCTTGCTTCTTCTACATGAAACACACTACCCATGGTCATACGACTTAGAGCATCCAAAACCACATTGTCTTTGCCGGGGTGGTAGAGAATACTCATGTCGTAATCTTGCAACTATTCCAACCATATTGTTTGTCGGAGATTTAACTCCTTTTGATTAAACAAATATTGAAGACTCTTGTGGTCGGTATACACATTAATGTCTTCATGTTTTCAAGGAAAATACCATGGCCGCTAACTCAAAATCATGAGTTGGATAATTCTTTTCATTCACCTTAAGTTGCCTAGAAGCATAAAATACTACCTTATTATGTTGCATAAGAATAGACACTAATCCCACTCGGGATGCTTCACAATACACAACGAAGCTCTTTCAAGATTTGGAAGATTCTTTCACATGCCTCCAACGACTCAAACTTCATACTCTTTTGGATCAATGTAGTCAAGGGATATGCAACGGATGCAAAACCCTCCACAAACCTCCTATAGTATCCTGATACACCGAAAAAGCTTATAATATCGGTTGAAGTCAGTGGTCTAAGACAATTCTTAACCTCCTCGATTTTAGTTTGATATACCTCAACTCCCTCACTAGAGATAATATGACAAAGAAACGCCACCGACGTCAACCAAAACTCACATTTACTGCACTTGTCAAATAAATGGTTTTCCTTAGGCACTTATAACACCACCCTCAAATGGTCCATGTCTTCATCCTGTTTTTTCAAATATACCAATGTGTCGTTAATGAAGACAATGACAAATGAATCGGGGTAACTTTGAAACACCCTATTAATGAGGTCCATAAACGTCGTTGGAGCATTAGTGAGACCAAAGGACATTACTAGAAACTCATGATTACCATATCTAAACCATAATTTTGTTTTTTATATATCCTTGTCTCTAACCTAAGTGGGTGATACCCCAATGTCAAATCAATCTTAGAAAAGTATCTTGACCCTTGGAGTTGATCAAACAAGTCCTTAATCCGAGGGAGAGCATACTTATTCTTTATAGTGACTTTATTGAGTTGGCAATAATCAATGCACATTCTAAGGTTCCATCCATCTTTTTCATAAACAATATCGGGGCACCCCATGGAAAAATATTAGGTATAGTGAAGCCTTTTTCTAGTAAGTCTTTGACTTGAGCTTTCAACTCTTACAATTCGGCCGGAGCGATCTGATAGGGAGGAATTGAAATGGGGTTGGTATCCGTTAGCAAGTCAATACCAAAATTATTTTCCCGTTCGGGAGAGATTTTGGGAAGATCAATAGGAAGTACCTCCGGAAATTCCCTCACTAGGGGGACTAACTCAGTGGGAGGATTTTCGGAGTCTAAATCTTTGACTCTGATAATATGGTATACACACCCTTTTGAGATCATTTTACAAGCCTTTAGATATTAGATAATACGACATGTAGGAATATAATTTCCCCCTTTCCACTCTAAGACAGGTTCATTTGGAAAATTGAACTTGACAATTCTTATTCTAAAATCAGTGGAAGTAAAAAAATCATGCACCCAATCAATCCCCAAAATTACATCGAAATCGACCATATGAAGTTCTACTAATTTAACATGAGTAACTCTATTGGGAAACATTATAGGACGATTTCTATATACACTCTTTTCAATAACCGACTCACCTACCGGGGTAGTTACCATGAAAGTTTCATTTAGGATATCGGGAAAAACATTAAACTTGCTAGCTATCAAGGGAGTAACAAAAGATAATATAGACCCAAATCAATTAAAGCATAAGTATCAATAGAGAATACTTGTAACGTACGCGTCACCACATTGTGATAACTCTCTTTTTCATCCATAGAACGAAGAGAATAAAACCAATTCTTCTTTGGAAAATCGACATTAGAACAACTAGCTTGAGCTTTCCCATTTCTTTTGTCTTGCCCCTTCAAATTAGGGTAATACCTAACCTTGTTTTCACTCTTGCAACACCCAAACAATTGTCCATCCCAACAAGGAAATCACTATAATGTTTCTTGCCACACTTTCCACAAGTTGGCTTCTTGCTTGGTTAACTGGTATATATTCCCTTTTGAGACTTAGGGTTAGATATCCTATCATCACGAGCCTTACGAAATTTGGAAGGAACTTGATTTTAAAACCTCTTCTTGAACCTAGGCTTCTCTTGAATGTCAAACCTACCCTTAGAAGAACCACCTTCATAAGACCTTGCCTTCTTGGCCTCCTAATTTTTCCTCCTTAACGTAGTTTCTTCCACTTGTTGAGCATAAGGCATGATACGAGAGATATTCATATCATCATGAAGCATAGATGAACGACATTCCTCAACCAAGTCTTCGGACACTCACGTAAGAAAGTGACTCATCTCATCCCTCAAGTTTGAAACCAAGGATGGAGCATACTTGGAAAACTTAGTAAAACTTCAGAGAATAGTCGAGTACACTCATACTTCCTTGACAAAGGTTGATAATTCTTCCACCTTAGCTTCCCTCATCTCTCTAAGAAAGAACCTATCAAGGAAAGCAATCTTTAATATCTTCCAAGTCACCGGACAACCCCTTAGTGCCATATTATCCCTCCATTGCACATACCAAGTTTAACCCATATCTTTGAATTGATAAGCCGCCAACTCAGCCTTCTTAATTGTGGTCACACCCAAAGCATAGAGAATCCTATATACCTCATTGAGTAAATCCTGAGGGTCCTCATCTAACGTCGACCCTAAGAACATAGGTGGATTTATTCTAGTGAAGTCTCTAAAATGTGAGGCCATAGTGTTATCATGTTGTGGCACTGAGGTCAAACATCCCTATTCAGTTGGCCATAATGCCTTAGACTTGAGAAGTGATGACATTTGCTTGAGAGGTCCTGGCTTGGGACAAAGTGAGAAAGGTTTTCCTTATCTCTCCATTTGTCATCGGTGGAGGAACAACCGAAAATTGATCATCCCTAGCAACTTCTTCAAGTGGAGGCACTTGGTAGTCTTGTGGAGGCACTTGGTTTTTATGATCTCCCACATTTACTATTTCTTCCTCAGCCCTTCTAGCAGATCTTTTTTTGAGTATTCATACGTAAAACAACGATACAAGGTTAAGTGTAAGCACATAACAAGATTCTAGAGGAACGACATAGGAATACAAGGAGATGAGAGTTTTCTAAACATAACATACTCTCTCATTCATAAGTGTGGCACGCTTCAAAATTATGAATAAGAATCTACATAGACGTGGTTTAATGAGACAACTTTTCTATGGATATTCAACCTGTCTCTTATGCCATGTTTGTCACATCCGAGAAGTACCCCCTAAAAATAATTGGCATCGTTCCTTGAAGAGGACTAAGACTAGCCTCTTAGCTTTCATCACAACATTCATAGGTTTAAAAGTGCAGAAAATTAAAACATTTCATATATCTCTATATTATGAGGTTGACTTAGACTTCTCGCTTACACATCATATATTCATAGCGAGTATACATAAAATCCTCGTATAAGAAGATTACATAGTCTTCTACTTTTATGCCACATATAGACAACATACATAATGTAGTCTTAAAAGGGATGTCTCATATTAAACCATCTAAATGAAATAGAACAATACGGGCATAGGTAGAGTTATAGAATGGTATCATGCTCGGAACGTGAGGATATGCCTACACTTGGAGAAATGATCCAAGCCTTCCTTCAAAGTGGTCTCAAACCCTTTAACGATCGAAACCTAAAATATTGGGAAAAGGGGGACAAAATGGGGTTAGCACATCACTTCTACTAAGTATTGAAATATATGCATACACAATATCGAAATCATGTTAAAAAGGACATTTATTCAAAAATCATTCCAAACTTCTTTGAAAAGACATGCACAACCAATAACTCATATAGGACAATAACAACATATATCAATTAAAGCAATAGCATATTAAACACAAGACAAACATTACCAAGTATAACCAGGTCAACATGATTACCATTATACTTGAACCTTAACCAACACAACTCAAAAATCATGTTATATCAACAAAGCACATGTAAAAAGTTTATATCATAACAACATATATAAGACTCTTACTCATAACTCCAATCATATCTACATGTGCAATGACCAAGTAAAGCCCCATAACCTTAATCAATCTACATAACTCAACCAAGAATCATAAGCAATGCCTAACATCTAATAATATATCATCAATAGTAGTCATCGTATCTATAGCAATATAGGACAATAGCATGTTCATACATGAAACAAACATCATATAGTATCATAAACTTATAAGGTCAACACATATATTTCAATTACTTTATAAGAGCATAAAACATAAGGACATCCTCCTAAGACTTCCCTCAAGGCTAACTAGTGCAATGTATAGCTAGAGTCTTATACCCCTACCTAGACTAAGTCAAACACCTTAAGTCATCCTAGTTAGCATTCACTTTATTACTTTATTTTACTTTCGAGAACACCGTACCTTAAAAAACATAGAACAGAAGACCCAATATTGAATCCGGTGTCATGGAACCCTACACCTAAAGAAGTTGAACCACTTGCCAAGGTAGTACCAAAACATGAACCCACATATATATGGATCCACTAGCTAGTATTCTTATGGTAGAAACATAGTTCGAGAACTAGGAGATGTATTTGGGACATTCGTATGCTACATGAATTATAGTCACCAGTGCCATGAGTACATTAGTGAACATACCCTCCCTATGTGGGAAGGGAAACTCCTAACTTCTAGTTCACTCGGTGCTAAGCTAGAGTCCCTTTTGAAATGTCTTTCATTAACAATCATAACTTAGTTTTGGTCATACGGCACTACTCCTTATATAGTCATAGTCTTTATCTTATCAGGAATTGCATAAGAACATCCTGTAAATGCAATTCACCCATGTGAGATTAGCACATTTACATAACCATATCATAATAAGGAATATAGCCAATTCATCACCAACCTTATATCATTACATCTTGACCAACACCTACAAGCCATAAATCAATACATTTCAATTCAACAGTATGCCAACTCTAATCAATCTTATCATAATCAATACTTCAATATAACTTCATCACTAAACAAAAGTAATCATAATAGAAGTAAAAGTTTGAGCTCACAAGACTTACCCAATCTCCTTCACAAGCCATTATCAATGGTTTTACCAAAAAGAATCTAATTCAACCAAACAATGGGCGTAATATTATAAAATTATAGTAATAAAGCCAATAATGAAGTCAATGGAATCATTATACATCAATCCATCACTAGTTCATAACTTTGGTCAATTTCATCATTTATTCCAAAAACGAGGTTAACTCATCAAGAAATAGCATAATTGAATCATAGTACATAATAATCTAAGTATAATAATAAAAATAAACAATAGACAATACAATTGTGAAGATCCATTCCGTAATAGAAAGAAACCCACATGAAACTCATCTTTTTGAAATCAATTTTGACGGAACTTTTGGGGAATGGAATCCCAAAGTTGAAAGGATCCCATACCTTGTTAATTGTTGAAGATTGATGGAGAAAAGTAGTCTATTTCTTCCCTATAACTCTCGTTGACTTTGGTCTTCAATGGAGTTCCTTTGGGGGAGAGAAAGAAAAGAGACGGAAGAGCACTTTTAGTTTTGGAATTGTGAGAGTTAGGTTAGTTAAATTAGGGTTAGGTGTTTATATAAGTAATTAACTAACTTAATTATACCTACATTAAACCATAATAATTAACTCAGAAAATAAATAACTAAAAGAACTAACTAAAACTCACTAGTGAAAACTGCACGCCCGACCTAAGAGACCACGACCTACGGTTTGTAGGTCAGTCGATGTCCAAGGCCCCCTCCATGATGCACATCCATCATTTTTGTTAGATACTTCCAAAAATGACCCTTCATGAAAATGGATAATTGAAAATTGACCAAGGAAATCGACGCCCCATCGATTGGACCACACCTCGTAGCCTGCCCCTCGTCGATGGTTACTATCTTAGACAACTTTTATCCAAAATGCAAGGGTCCTCTTCATGGACCGTTGTTTGGTCCTTGGGGAGTCGTACCTAGACGTTTTGGCCCTAAATTAACTCTAATACATGTTATATACCTTGCCGCTAAATCTCATCAAATTCTGACTCCGAAAACCCCATCAAATAGGCTAAGGCACACTAGAACCTTTTGCACTAGTCTCCGAACGTCTTGGACATTCCTTGACGCTTTGACTCTAAAACTTTCTAAATGACCTTTATACATTAATATTGACATTGAGAAAGTGTTAAAAACCCTTGGAAAATCATGTGAGGCTCTAGATGAGGTTTTAGACTTTTGGAGTTTTACAAGTATATACATTGCAAATCCCTTAATTAAAATGTTACTAAACATTTTAGGCACATGTGAGGCTCTAGACACCTAAACTCATTTAAGGGTCATAACAAACATTTCCTTATTGAAACTTAGGGACTCTATATATTTTGAACATATAGGTAGCATTGGATGAACCTTGAATGTAAAAACACTATCGAAACCTTGGATGATCGTGTCCATCTATCCTTGCATGAGAGTATTTATCATCACCAGTTTTAGAACTCTTTGTGTCCCTAGATATTTCCTTAAAATTCTCTTCTTCGATCAGTTGATCATGAGCGATTAGACAAGAAATTTCCATGTCATTAACAAGCATGTTGGTACCTGTTAGCCTCCTGCACACTACAAGTATTTTGACAATTAATAGTAAGTTAAATGTTGTTTGTAGAATTTATGAGCAGAGAAACAACATCATCCCAATCAGATCCTACAACAAATAATAACTGAATCCAAAATCAAAGCCAATCAAGATCTCTACAAATTGACTAAATCTCCAAGATTCAAGGAAGACAACAATGCCATATCTCAAATTCCTATGAATCAGCAAGACATTATAAATCAAGGAAATTAGCAAATCCATCTATCAAGACAAATATCATGAAATCAACGAAGACAACAAAACCCAATCGGAAACGCCTCATCTAGAAAGGAGGGATATCCAAAACATAACAGATATGGACATGATCGCAATCCTATCCTAATCAGACTCAATCAAGGAATACCTACAAATCCTTTATTGAATGAAAATTCCTTGGGTTATTCCTTAAAAATAGAATAACTTTAAACCTATTTAAACAAGAGGTATTTCCCTTAGAAAAGTATGCAACTTCACTTGAGCTTAGCAAAGAGCTTTCTTTTATCTGTCATAAAGCTTTGTAAACACGTGACTGATAGAATTTAAAAGAAAATAAAAAGAAAGAATCTGGTTTAGGTATATAAGTACAGGCAGTTTCATGAATGAAATCTTATTTGCATATAAGACAAGATCAATTTAAATTGTTGTAACCAAAAGTCTTCTGAAAGATCTTAAGAAAAACCCTTGAAATTCGCGAGGACTAGACTAGGAACCACAATGGTGATCAGAAAAAGAATAAAACTTTTGTTTCATTTACTTACTGTAAATTATTATTACTGTCTATTATTATACTAACTTGTAGGTGAGTCAACTAGCTATCACATCCACTCGACTAAGACTTAATCCACCCTCCCCTCTCCCCTTGAATATTAATTGGTATCACAACAGGTCTCACATATTCAGAGTTTAATCACACGTGAGCAAAGATCAAATGACACATTACGAAATTGATTTCTTTTTCTTTCAAGATGGACAACCTTCACATCAACCACCATACTTTAATGGGCAACATTACTCTCACTGGATGTACAGATTAAAAATCTTTGTTTCCTCAAATGATCATGAAGAATTGATAGTTATCAAGAAAGGCCTAAAGCCTATTCCCTTTGTGATGGATAAAGATGGTACCAAAAAAACTTTTTATTTAGAATAATTTAAAATCACAAAGGAACAACTAGAGGTAATTCAAACTAATGCTAGAGTTATAAGTTTGTTGTATAGTACACTAAACAAAGAAGAATATGACAAAATATCAACTTTCCAAATTGCAAATGAAATGTGGAACAAACTAGAAGTAACTTATGAATAAACCTCTAAGGTGAAAGAATCTCGAATTAGTTAACTCGTAAATGAGAATGAGTTGTTCAAAATGACCGATGATAAAACTGTAGAGTCCATGTTTTCAACATTCAGTAAAATTGTTTGTGAACTAAAATAATTTGAAATGGTCTACTCAAATTCACTCAAAGTGAGCAAACTTAGGAGTCTTCATAAATCTTGGGAAACTAAAATTGTGATTAGTGAAGATGGAGATCTACAAACCATGATGTATAATGAGATTCGGGAAAACTTAATGGTGTATGAAAAAAATCATATAATTCGACACAACAAGGAGGAAAAGAAAAAGTTGTGGCATTCATTACTGAAACACTTGAAATCAACGAGGAATTTGATGAAAATCAAGACAAAGGAATGGTTCTCATAACTCATGAAGTAAGGGAAATTCTTAAACAAAGAAGACAAAACCCTCAACATGGTTTCCAGAACAATAAATTCAAAGAAATGACGATTAATATTACTACTGTGGAGAACAAGGATATAATAAGTAAACTATGCAAAACGGAGAAGAAAGAAACAATCAAACAAATAAGGATCCAAAGAGTCTTGGAGCATTGGAACAAGAAGAAACAACCGATGATGAATATGATTAAACAGAAAACCTATATTTTAAGTCACTACGTGAAACAACTGAGGTAACAACTTTTAACTATTCAAACAATGATGATTTACAAAACTGTTTGGATATGATCACTACTGAATTACATAAAGTAATTGACGAATACAATAAGCTTGCTCAAGAAAAGAAAGAATAGAGGATTCTTCCTTCTGCAAGTCAAATTGAAGTCGACTTATTAATAGAAGAACTAGAGGAAGTAAAGATGTAATTGAACAGCATGAGAAATTCTCCAAGTCACAGTTCTGTTCGATCTAACAAAACTTTGCTCTACTGAAAAAACACTCCAAATCGTAGTTCTAACGGATCAAATAGATCAATTCTGAATCATTATTCTTCTGATACTTTTTCTAAAGTTATTTGTTTTACTTTTTATGATATAGTTCCTAAATCATTGAACTGTAGAAAATATTCTTTTAGGAAGTGTATTTGGAGACCTAAAACTACTAATCATCAAGGACCCAAAAACACTAGGGTACCTAAAAGAGATTAATTTTATTGTTTTACAGGATCAATCTAAGAAAATCCACAAGAAGGTAATTTGGGTACTTGAGAGTGGATGCTCCAGGCATATGTGCGGGAAGAAAGAAAACTTAAAAGCCATCTAAAGAATTGATGGAGGATTTGTAAGATTTGGAGACAATGCAAAAGGAGAAGTAACAAGAGTTAGCACCATTACTCAATGTTCATCATGTGACTTAGTTGATGTTTATCTAGTTGAAGGACTTAAGCACAATCTTATCAGGATAAATCAAATATATGATGTCGTATTTCAAGTTACTTTCAACACTGCAACTTGCATCATCAATCATTTAGAAAAGAATATCACTCTTGTTTGAGATCGTGTAAATAATATAAATGTGTTAAATAATGTTGATTTTCCCTCTCTAACTTGTCTTACTGTAGTCACAAGTGATCTCTGGCTATTTCATCAGAAACTTGGACATGCATGAATGTATGTCTTGAGGAATTGTCCAGACTTATATTAAATATTGGCCTACCTTAAGTAATATAAGAGAAAGATCACATATGTGATGCATGGCAGCTAGGTAAGAAGACTCGTTTTTCGTTTAAGGTAAACGATATTGTAAGTACCTCTAGACATGTTCTGCTTCTTCATATGGATTAATTTGGTCCCACTCGGACTGCAAGAATTGGAGGTAAAAGGTATGTTATTGTAATTGTTGATGACTTCTCAAGATTCACTTGGGTAATTTTTCATTCTCACAAAAATGAAGCATTCTCTAATTATGAAGCGTTTCGTAGAAAACTTCAAAGAAAAGCATGTCATTTTATTACTACAATTCATAGTGATCATGGTGGTGAATTTTAGAATAAAGCATTCGATGATTTATGTGCTCAAAATAGTTTCACTCAAAAAATTTCTTCACCTAGATTACTTTAGCGAATAGAGTGGTGGAAAGACAAAATCGTTTTTACAAGACACAGCAAGAAAAATGTTACTATATTGAAGTTTGCATGACCACTTTTTGGCTGAAGTCGTTAGTACTGCATGTCACATTCTGAACAGGTGCCTAATCAGACCTATAATAAAGAAGACACCTTATGAACTGTGGAGAGGAAACAAACTGAATAAAATCTACTTCTATCCATTCGGTTGTAAGTGCTTCCTCCATAACAACGGTAAGAATAATCTTGGTAACTTTGATCCAAGAAGTGATGAAGGTATTTTTCTAGGTTATTCAATTTCTAGCACGACTTTTAGAGTATTTAGTAAAATAACCTTAAGTGTTGAAGAATTTGCTTATGTGGTACTTGATGATACTAATCCAAGACTGCAAGAAATAGAAAATTGTGAAGACGAAATTGTCCCTATCATTCTAATCAAAACCATTCCAAGGGATATGACTGAAACTAATGTTGAATAGCTTTCTACTACATAGACAGAACAAACATTCCCAGAGAATGGAGACATAATTCTAGCTATCTTGAAAACTTCACTCTGGGAAAACATGATAAAATGCAGACAAGATCTTCTCTGCGAAAAGAAGCTTCTTTTGTTCTTGTATCCTAAATAGAACAAAACCAAATAAATGAAGCTATAAAGTATGAATAATGGATACAATAAATGAAAGACAAGCTAGATCAGTTTAAAGAAATCAGGTATGGACTCTTACAGAAAGACCAAAACATTGCTCAGTTATCGGAACAAAATAGGTTTCTCACAACAAACTGGATGAAAACTGTATGGTCATTCGTAAATGGCTATATTGGTTACTCAAGGATATTCTCAAGAAGAAGGTACTAATTATGACAAAACCTTTGTTCCTATTGCAAGGTTAGAATCTATTCGTATTTTACTCTCCTATGCATCCTTTAAGCATTTTAAATTGTTGCAAATGGATGTAAAAAGCTCTTTACTAAAAGGCTTTATAAAAGAAGAAGTATTTGATAAGAAACCTCATATATTTGAGAATCCCTCATGTCCGGACTTTGTTTACAAACATTTTAAAGCTCTTTGTGGTCTCAAGCAGGCTCTAAAAGCATGGTATGAGAGATTAAGTTCCTTTTTACTTCAAAATAATTTTGAAAGGGGAAAAATTGATACAACTATTTTTATTCAAATAAATGAAATTGTCACAACCCGAAACCATAACATAGAAGTTAGGGTACAATCTTGGATTGTAACCGGCGTCGTTGACGTCTCGGAGGTCTAAGACATGCCCTTTCATATCATTCATTGCATACACATTATGAAGAGTAGTGCGGGATTAAAAATTTTCACAAAACATAATATAGTCTTCAAAATCTCTTTCATATAAAAGTAATAGGAAATACTAAGTCTCAATCTCATAATCTTAAGACACAAAAATACTTGGGACACGGCCCACACTTCAAAATACAAATATAGAAATACTTAGTCTATTAGAATACTTCAATAAGAAACGTAATAGACATATATGCCCTCTAGTCAAGTGAGGACATACATCAACTTCTCTTAAACGATCTTCTAAGTCCAAGTCTTCACTTCTCAAAGCTCCTCACCTACCAAAAACTATATAGATTGATAAAAGCATGGACTTAATACAACCACATGTAATAAGTATGGCTTTATGCATAAAAATCATGAAAACGGACATTTATTGGAAATATGTATCTTTTCATTAAAATATTATATTATAATCATAAGAACATCATTAATCAATTAAGGAACACATAAGAAAACACTTAGCCAAGAATAGCATTTTTAGAAGTCACTTTACAGTAACCTCATTAATTGTTATAGTGAATTAATTCACCATACAGTGAAGCACTTTGTTCATTATTTTAGACACCCTTTAGCATGTAATCCTCTATCTCAAGGCTATTCTAAGATTCACTTAAGTCACACAAAGAGAGACCTCCCATACACCCTCTCTAGATGTGCCTAAACAACCCTTCATATTACTTATAATAAGTCACATACACACTTAAAAAGTTCATGAACATCAGGGTAAGATTATTCTACCAAAGGTGACTTCTATGTTTCACTTGAGTGAGTTGTGAAGCGACCGCCCATACAATCCCTTGCACACACACTCAAGAGATTCTATTGATTCCCTAGTATAGAATCATTCTCACTAAATCACCAACACATAGATGATATGACATTCTCTTCCCAAAGGCTATCAAAAGACCTAATTAAGTAAATAAAGAAGATAACGTCCATAATGACCTCTTCAAGATTATCTAAAAAATCATTAAGACTACCTAAGTCTTAGATCATGTCCACAAAATCAACCAACTTCCCTAACTAGAGTCATCCCCAAGACTTCCAAAGATAAGACATAAGAGATCATCCCTTATGCCTTGTTCACACTTTAGCTACGGAATCCTTAAGTCACTTTAGATTAGGTACTCATTTATTTAAGTACTCCTTAACATATGTTTTTAGTTCATTAGTTAATTAAGACTCATACATCACATAAAGGACATTCAGATAACTGTCTTAGACAAGACCTAGGAACTCCACATAACACCTTTAAATTCTATTGTGCAATGTCTAGGTAGCGTCCCATACAACCACCTAAACTCCATAAACTCATCTAATGCTAATAGATATTCCATATGATGAGAATACACAATAATTGACATATACCATGATAGATAGACATGGAATCCGGAGTTCTATCTTACTCCGATGAGGTTGTTCTACTTGCCAATGGTAGAACATTGGACACATCCCATGTAGCCACATGGCTAAGAAATATGAAAGGCATACTTTGTAATCTAGTCTCAAACTTAACTAGAACTATTTTCCCTTACCATACTCACGCGGTGCTAGCCTTGATTCTCATAGAGTAATTCATACATTAGGTTCACATAAAAGGATTACATAACAAGTTCATAACCCAATCACATTTACCCTACCAAGGAAGGTCCACTAGGGCTACCTCAATGGCGAAAAGAAACTCATGATGAATTTCCTAAGAGTTAGTATGATGCCATTCCATCAAACTAACCTTAAGTCCCTCATTCCTTTACTTTCAAGGATACCATTACGACTTCCGCTTCAACAATCTTAACCTTACTTTTAAGTCAAGGTTTTCACATAATAGACTCTCATATCATCATTTAATGTCACATCTCATTCATATATTTAAGACTAAGAGTTTTAACATCCTAAATAAAGACATCACATATTCATAATCATATATACATCAAGCAAGTGACACAAGTCAACCAAGACAAGATTCCACATACTTCACTTTTAACTCATAATGCAAGTCATTCTAGAAACACCTAGAAACAATCTAATATTTTCAAGTCATTCTATATATCTTCATAACATCCTTAATGTACTCCATATAGACTCACAAAGCCAAGTAGGAATAACCAAGACTTAACCCTAACACTATACTCATAATGTCTAAGTCATAGTCTAACATGATCACTTAAGGCAACATAAGTAGAAGAACACACATATGACTTCACATGAAGATAGATAATGTTATGCTTCACATAATAAACTACACAAATAGCCACATTAATTAAAGTAGTTTACAATAAGGCCATGCTCATCGTATTGCATAAAGTAATGCCGACAAGGCCACATCAATTGCTAGTAAAACACATAACACCGCCATTATAAGTGGACCATACCAATCACAATAGAATCGAAGTATAATTAATATCAAATTAAATAAAATTGGGCATCATACCTTCATCCCTTCATCCAAACTTCAATTCAATGTCAAATCAAGCAATTCAACATCACAAGGCCGTTACCCATGGCCATGAACAATAATTCAAATCAATAACCATAAAACTCAATGAATCTACTCAATTTAATCTAGGTTTAAAAAATCTAAGATCAATTATATATCAATTTAATACAATTATTATATCATTAGAATGCCCATAAGAAACTACATAACAATTGAACAATATTAGCTTAATATCAAGTAACCCGATAAGTAGTCAAAACTAGGGTTCATCAATTTAAATGGGTTCATCGGTAATTTAGGTTAAAATCATCAATATAATATCAATTAGATAATAATTCAATGCTTAGAAATAATTTATGCAAGAACCCATGGTAGAATCCCGAAATTGGACAATTCACTTAAACAAACTTTGAAAAACATCTTGAAAGTTGGGCTCCTTGATGAAACAAGTTTCAGAGATCAAAAGAAATATCTCAAGGATGATAATTCTTCACTTTGATGAAGAATTTCAACTCAAAGCGCCACACCAAGCTGTTTTCTTCAATTTGGACTTCATGGAGTATTTCGGATTTTTCTAAGAGTTTTGGGTTTTCAATTTTAAAGAATGAAGTCTTTAAGGTGTTTACCCTTTATATATTTAATTAAAATGCCCAAAAGACCCCTAATAAACCTCAAATGAATTAATTTAGAAGTTGGGTGAATTTACCAATTCACTTCCAACTTGGCTGCAGCCTGCACAGGAAGACAGGTCGCTCGACACCTGCTCTTGACAGGACGTCACCACCACTACGAGCCGTCACTGGCAATCGTCAGCGGTTACAGTAGCCTGGCAAGGCTTAATTATCTCCATTTTTTAATTCCCCACAGACGACACCCTTTTAAGGGGCATCAATAGGCCTACGAGCCGTCGACTGCTCCGTCGTCTGGGGTCTGCCTGGGACTATTTTGGCAACAGTTTTGGGTCCTTCCTCAAGGACCCTTAGATGGTCCTTGGGGATCATTTACCGGATATCCAACCCAATTACGAGCTTATATAAGTTTAACACCTCTCACATGAATTTCATACGAAACGAACACATAAAACTCAACGAAACACGCGTAGACGTACAAGGTCACTTCAAGACATATTTTTCGAACGTCATGGATGTTCTTGGTCATTTGATCTCCAAACTTCACAAAACTTTATACACTGCCTATACATTCTGAATTAAATCAATTAATAACCTTAAAACATCATGAATCACACATAATAACATAGAACCACATAAGAGACATTTAGGTGACGTAGTCGTTGAACGTCTTAGTCGTCCCTTGACGTTTGACTTCCAACACACCTAATACTTTAGATACTTCCTCTATATCACATATTAGAAATATTTAGGACCTTATAACATCAATACCAACATGTTAGGCTCTATTTAACCTAGTTCATCTTCGGGGTCTTCTAATCTTCCCCATTTGGACAACATTCGTCCTCGAATGACACTTGCCACTCTCCGAACACTTTCAAGATTATAGATGCACTGAAATCTAATAACCATTCCATAAAACGCATATTAAAGAAGAAAACATCAACTTCACAAAATCAAGAGATTCACAACACAACAAGGAACCATAAAACAATTCTATAACTCATTATGCTACTAAACTCACATTCTTCAATCCAAATAGTAAAAACTCATTTTATATTAAATATCATGCCTATATATATCAGTTCTAACCACATTACAAAAAATTTAGACCCAAGAATCAAATAGTTATTTTTACAAAAAATATTACAGTAAAATATTTCTATATGCTACAGTGATTTTTATGAAATTTTCAAATATCCAAATTTTAGGGAATTCATGATATAAACATGATAATATGCAAAGTAACACCATATATACACATCTTACAACATAATCAAGGCTTCTTAAAACACACAATGCAAGAAGTCAATGAAATTCAATTTGAAACAAACTCCTAAACATCATGCACAAGCAACAATTTCACTGACTTCTATCCCATCTACAAACCATACTCCCACACTTAGAAGGAACTCATATCTTAACAAAAGAAAGAGAACTTACCCACATCATCATTACTCTCCTTCTCATCCCACTTCTCCACCCTAGAACCGAGTGCAAACAAATGCCTCTTTGTTGAAACATCATGCACAAGCAACAATCATAGCACGCAAGACTTTGTACACTCCATCAAGAAACTCTTGGTGATCCTCATCTACCTTAGAGCCAAGAAAGATAGGAGGATTCATCCTCACAAAATCTCTCAACCTAGATGTAATAGTGCTCTCCACAACCCTAGGCATCATAGTCAAATTAGGTTGCATAGTCACGGCTCGGGCTATAGCAATCAATGCCTCTCTAATCTCCCTATTAGACATCAAAGGAGCCTCAATACCTCCTTCCACATTAGGAATAGGATCACCTTGGGGAGGCACTTGGAAATCTTGAGCAACTTGAACTCCTTTCCCACCTTGAGGAACTTGTTCAACTTGCTCAACTTGAGGGGGAACCTCCTCATTCACCCTGTCCTCTTCCAACCTTCTAGCGGCCATTCTTCTACTATTCATCTCCTAGAAAACACAAGGAAACTCATAAGAAGGATAATCATAACATTAACTCTACCGCACGACAAAGGAGTAGAAATGAAGGGAAACACTATCATCCTATAGCCTCTCGCCTATAGATGTGTCGCGAATCACATGGATGGTCAATACTCTACTAGACGTGACATGATGAGACTTCATGATTCCTAATTCTACTTTCACCATCCTATGCTATGATACAAATACTGTCACAACCCAAAACCATACCCTAAAAGTTAGGGTACAATCTTGGATTGTAACCAGCGGCGGCGACCTCTCGAAGTTCTAAGACAAGCCCTTTCATATCATTCATTGCATATACATAGTGAAAAGTAGTACGAAATTAAAACTTTTCACAAAACATAATATAGTCTTCAAAATCTCATTCATATAAAAGTAATAGGAAATACGAAGTCCCAATCTCATCATCTTAAGACACAAAAATACTTGGGACACGGACATTACATCAAAATACTAATATAGAAATACTTAGTCTATTACAATATTTCAAAAAGTAACATAAAAGACATATATGCCCTCGAGTCAAGTGAGGACATACTTCAACTTCTCTTCAACGATCTTCTAAGTCCAAGTCTTTACTTCTCAAAGCTCCTCACCTATAAAGAACTACATAGATAGATAAAAGCAGGGAGTTAGTACAACCACATGTACAAAGTATGGCTTTATGCATAAAAATCATGAAAATGGACATTTATTGGAAATATGAATGTTTTCATTTAAATATCAAATTATACTCATAAGAACATCATTTAGAAATTAAGGAACACATAAGAAAAAATTTAACCAAAAATAACATTTTTAGAAGTCACTTTATAGTAACCTAATTCACTGTTACAATGAATTAATTCATTGTACAGTGAAGCATTTTTTTCATCATATTAGACACCCTTTAGCATGTAATCTTCTCACTCAAGTCTATCCTAAGATTCACCTAAGTCACACAAAGAGAGACCGCCCATACACCCTCTCTAAATGTGCCTAAACGACCCTTAGGATTACTTATAATGAGTAACAAACACACTTAAAAAGTATCATGAACATCAAGGTAAGATTCTTCAACCAAAGGTGACTTCTAAGTTTCACTTGAGTGAGTTTTGAAGAAACCTCCCATACAATCCGTTACACACACACTCAAGAGATCCTATAGACACCCTAGGGTAGAATCATTCTCACTAAATCACCAACATATAGATGATATGACATTCTCTTCCCAAAGGCTATCAAAACACCGACTTAAGTAAATCAAGAAGATAACGTCCATAGTGACCTCTTCACGTTTACCTAAATAATCCTTAAGACTACCTAACGCTTAGATCATGTCCACAAAATCAATCAACTTTGCTAACTAGAGTCATCTTCAAGACTTCCGAAGATAAGACATGAAGAAATCATCATTATGACCTCTTTACACTTTAGCTAAAGAATCCTCAAGTCATTTTAGATTAGGTACTCATTTATTTACATACTCCTTAACATAATTCATTAGTTTGTTAGTTCATTAAGACTCATACATCACATGAAGGACATTCAAATAATGGTGTTAGACAATACCTAGGAACTCCACATAACACATTCAAAGTCTATTGTGAAATGTCTAGATAGCGTCTCATACCACCACCTAAACTCCATTAACTCCTCCAATGCTAATAGATATTCCATATGATGAGAATAGGAAATAGATGACATAGACCATGATAGCTAGACATGGAATCTGGAGTTCTATCCTAGTCCGATGAGGTTGTTCTACATGCCAATGGTAGAACTTGGACACATCCCATATAGGCACATGGTTAACGAATATAAAGGGCATACTTTGTAATCTAGTCTCATAATTAACTAGAACTACTTTACCTTACCATACTCACTCGGTTCTAGCCTTTGTTCTCATAGAATAATTCATACACTAGGTCCACATAAAAGGATTCCATAACAAGTTCATAACCCAATCACATTTACCAAACCAAGGAAGGTCCACTAGGGATACCTCACAATGGAGACAAGAAGCTCATGATGATCCTCCTAAGGATTTGTATGATTTCGTTCCATCAAACTAACCTTCAATCCATCATTCCTTTACCTCTAAGGCTACCATTACGGCTTACGCTTCAACAATCATAACCTTACCCTTAAGTCATGGTTTTCACATAATAGACTCTAATATAATCATTTAAAGTCACATGTCAGTCCTATATTCAATACTAAGAGTTCTAACATCTTGATGAAGAATTTCCACTAAAAACGCCACACAAGTTGTTTTCTTCAATTTGGACTTCAATGGAGTCTTTGCGATTTTTCTATGAGTTTTGGGTTTTCAATTCGGAAGAATGAAGTATTTAAGGTTTTTACCCTTTATATACTTAATAAAAATACACAAAATACCCTTAGTAAACTGCCAATGACTTAATTTAGAAGTGGGGTGAATTTACCAATTCACCCCTAACTTGGTAGAAGCCTGCATAGGAAGACGGTCGCTCAACTCCTGCCCTTCACGGGGCATCACCACCACGACGGGCCGTCACTGGCCACCGTCGGTGGTTAAAGTAGCCTGCCAAGGATTATTTGTCTCCCTTAGTTAAGTCCCGATCGACGACACCCTTTGTCGGGGCGTCAACAGGCCTACGAGTCGTCGACTACTCCGTCTTCTGGGGTTTGCCTAGGACCATTTTGGCAACAATTTTTTGTCCTTCCTCAAAGACCCTTAGATGTATCTTGGGGATATTTCGCAGAAGTTTCTAATTATTACGATTTTACATAAGTTTAACACATCTCACATGAATTTCATACGAAACGAACACAATAAACTCGACGAAAAACGCCTAGAGGTACAAGGTCACTTCAAGGCATATTTTTCGAACGTTAGGGACGTTATTGGTCATTTGACCTCCAATCTTCACGAAACTTTAAACAATGAATATGCATGCTATATTAACTCAATTAAAAACTTTAAAAATCATGAAACACACATAATCACAATGAACCACATAAGAGACCTTTAGGTTTCTTAGTCGTCGAATGTCTTAGTCGTCCCTTGACGTTTGTCTTCCAATACACCTAATACTTTAGATACTGTCTCTATATCACATATTAGACATACTTAAGACCTTATAACATCAATACAACATGTTAGGCATTAGTTAACCTACGTCATCTTCGAGGTCTTATAGAAATTTACAATCTCATAGTAAAAATTTATGTACATGATGTTATTTTTTTTAACTCTAATCCCTCTTTGTGTGATAATTTTGCAAATCTTATGAAAGGAGAGTTTGAGATGAGTCTAATGTGAGAGCTCATGTTCTTCCTTGGACATCAAATCAAAAAGTAAAAAAATGGTACTTTTATCATTCAAACCAAATACACAAAAGAACTGATAAAGAAATGTGGACTTGAAAAGGGAAAAAATTTTGAACTCTTATGAGTCCATCGACATGCTTTGAAACAGACGCTCCAATAAAAGGCATGTATGAAAAATGTATCAAAGCATAGTTTGGCTCTTTACTATATCTCACTGCTAGTCGTCTCGACATCATGTTCAGTGTTTGGAAATGCACCCAATTTCAGTCCTCCCCCAAAGATTCCCATCTCCCCGCAGTAAAAATCATCATTCTCTATTTGATCAGAACTACAGATTTAGGACTATGTTATCGTCACTCACCACATTTTGATTTAATTGAATTACCGTATTCCAATTTTGAAGCTGATAAAAATAATAGAAAAACCATAAGTGGAACATGTCAGATTCTGGATCAATCCCTAATATCATGGCATAACATATATCAAACATTTGTTGCTTTATGTACCACAGAATCAGAATACCTTGAAGTAGGAAGTTGCGGTATCCAATTATTATAGATGATACATCAATTACTTGATTTCTATATATCCTATGATGTTGTTCCTATTTTTGTGATAATACTAGTGTTATCAACTTGTTTAAATATATTCTGCATCATTCTAGAGCCAAGCATACATACATTAAACATCATTTATTCATGATCATGTTGAAAACGGAAATTTAGTGCTTGAATTTGTTGATTCTGAAAAAAAATTAGCAGACATTTTTAAAAAACCTCTTTAGGAAGAAAGATCTTGTTTCCTTCAGGAATGCCTTGATGTTCTCCATTTTAAAATTTTATTTGTCTATTTGTTTTTTTATATGATTACATGCCTTTGTTACCTCATTATACCTTGTAATCACTTTTTGCGTCAGTACAACCTTCCTTTCCGGTCTCTTCAATCTTGTATAAAACCCTTCAATCCTCTCTTAACACCTCGTCTTCCCCCAGTTCTATTTATTACCCCCTTTCTTTTTCTTTTTTTATCTTTACCGTCTCTTTTCTTCTCTTATCTTCTCTCCCCTCCTCTTTCTCTCACTTGGACAAGAACTCGTTCTATGGCGTCCAAGATCACTGATTTAGGGAACACCTCTGATCTCTTCAGGTGTCACACCATCTCACTCTCATCGGACTCTTTCAAGGATGCTACACACTGGTCCTGCTCCAAGAAGACCTTCCACCTCTAACAAAAGGGATGCAAAGAAGCACCGGTCTTCTCTTTTCGTATCTCTAATGGGTACGACATGCAAACCTTCTAGGGAGTGGAAAAGAAGATTAAGTTTGAGGCATTCCAGAGCAGACCCATTGTCCCCAGAAGATTCACCAATCTTTGTCAACTAAACGATTCTCACTTCTTTGTAGGTACTTTTCTGTAAAACCAAAACGTGCCTAATTTTTTATTTTATGTGGTAATGATTTGTATCAAGATGTTATTCAATTTTTCTATGCGAATATTTGTATTTTGGCTGATAGTGGGGAACTTGAAACCCTTGTTCTTGGTAGTCAAATAGTTGTTAATGAACGTTTGTTGGAGGATGTGTTTGGTACTATGTTTTAAGGAGATATTCCTTACATGAATAGTGTGAGGCCCTGTGCCTATGAAGTATATGTGGAAGGTGCTTAAATTGTCGTGGATGAACCCGACTCTTACAATTATTATTTTGGTCCTTTATTGCTATTTTTTGAACACCGTATTCTTGCTAATATTGCGGCTACTACCCTTATTCCCCGAAAGGGTATCTTAGCAACATAACGACACATGATGTCTTTGTCCTTTACTGTTTCTTGAAAAAGTAAAGGATCAATTAGGACTCATGGTTCAAAGAATACATGTTTGAAAGTGCTACTGACCCTAACGGGACTACCAATTTATCGTATGGTATCTTGATCTCTCGCATCTTGTTGTATCGGCTTGTCGATATCTCTTCCTTCATTCCCCTCGAAATCGTCGCTACATATGATGCCCACACTTTCTCAAGTATGGCTATCTGATTGTTGGAACCACATGGCTTAAGAAGGAATCAATCAAGGCAAGAGCTGAAACGGTCAAACCTACTGGGTTCTGTTGACATTGCCGCCATTCTTTTTAAGGACTGTGGAGAAATAAAAGTATGACCCATTGCATTGGAAGACAAGTTCGAGAACCTTGTCAGCACCACAGAAAGACTTGTCCAGCTCAATTACCAACACTAATGTTGGTAAATTGCATCTTGCAATGACTTGTCTCAAGAAGGATGGAATTTCCACAGTGCATCAGCTGATGAAGCAAGTTGACTCCATGAAGTTAGGAGTCAGCTCCTCACACAATGAACTGGTTGTGAATGTTCAAACCTCGTACTCTTATTTTTGCAATGAATGTTGAGCGCTCTTACAATGGTTTTTGTAGGAATGTGCTCAACACCCTTAATTACTTTCTTGGTGATAATTGATTGTGCTCGATTGATTACTTTGGAATTTTATTTTCAATATTGGTGTGTCCCTATGACTTTCGGATTTTGTACTCAAGTAGTGGACTTTTTACCTCTCTACTACTTATTTTGCATGTTATATTATTTAATTGTTGTCTATCTTTAATTGTTTTTTATCATTACAAAGCGGGAGAATCCTTACCAAAGAAATAGTCCATTAGATTTAGGTGCACTCTATTAAAGGGGAGCTTAAATAAAATCTCAACATTCTAAAGATGTGCAAATCGACACGGGGAGCTTCAGTAAAGTTTTATAAACCTTTATATCGAATATTATTTATGGACAACTTATTGTCATTATCAAAAAAAGGCAAGATAGTTAGCCTCCAACAAACTACAAGTATTTTGATAATTAGCAATAAGTTAAATGTTTTTTGCAGAATTCATGAGCAAACCATTGTCGCAATAAGAGCCTACAACAAATAAGAATTGAATCCATAACCCAAGACAATCAAGATCTAATGAAATTGACTAAATCCCAAAGGTTCAAGGAAGACAAAAATGCCATATATCAAGCTCCTAAGAATCATCAAGACACTATCAATCAAGGAAATCAATAAATCAATCTATCAAGATAAGTATCCAGAAATCAATGAAGATAGAAAAACCCTATTGGAAACGCCTTATCAAGAAATGAAGGATATCATGAACATATCTTACATGGCCATGATCAAAATCCTATCCTAATAAAACTCAACCAGCGAATCTGTACAAATCATTGATTGAATAAATGTCCCTTGGGTTATTCCTAAAGAAGAGCAAACCTCTACGCCTATTTAAACAATAGGACTGTCACTCAAAAAAGTATGCAACTTCACTTGAGCTTAGCAAACAACTTTGTTTTATCTTTCATAAAGCTTTGTGAGTGATAGAATTGAAAAGAAAAAGAAAAAGAAAGTAAATGAGTGTAGGTATAAAAAGTAGTGGCAGTGTCAAGATAGAAATCAGATTTGCATATCAGAGAAGATTTATTCCAAATTGTTGTGACCAAAGATCTTCTCAAAGCTCTTAAGGAAAACCTTTTAAACCCAGGGGGACTGGACTAGGAACCACAACAGCGATCCGAACCAGGGAATAGTTATTTGTGTCATTTTCTAAATGAAAATTATTATTACTGTCTTTACTATATTAACTTGCATGTGAGTCATGTAGCTATCAGAGGAAGTCGACTAACAGAAATTTAATTCGCCCCCTCCCTCTTGAATATTAATAACATATTCTTTAACCACCATTTTGGGCACACCCGAAATGAACTTACTCAGATTTGCCCTTGGATCGCCAACCTTAGTAGGAGCATACTTAAAAATTATGTGAACTTCAAAGCCTATTTATTTACACTCATGCTTCCTTGAAGAATGTTTATAAAATCAAGCACCTTTGGATCTATTATTTCAAGGGAAAAATAACCTATCAAGGAAAGAAACCTTAAACTTCTCCAAATCGAGAGGACCCGCATCTTTCGGTCTCCCTTCTTTCCATTATTTGTATCATATTTGAGCAGCATCGTTAAGTTGATAAGCACCCAACTCCGCCTTTTCCATTGGCTTCACTCCCATGATCATCCACACCTTGTAAACCTTATCAATGAACTTGAGGATCTTCCTCAACACTGATACCATAATACTCTGGAGGATTAACTATAGTGAAGCCCCTCACCCTAGATGCTCATGTATAACCATTTGAGTTTATGAGAATGCAACCTCCGTAGTGTCTTAGGTCTTCATGGCATGGGACAACAGTTGAAAAGCATCCCTAAACTCTTTATTTCTCACTTCCTCAGCCAAACGGACAATCAGAGCTTGACGAGCTTGAGGAGTAGCTTCTTCTTTCACATTCTCCATCATATTCCTTCAAACATAAGCTCCTTAAGTGTCCATATATGTAGCTCATCAAATAAGGATTTGCAGAGATACCTTATATAGTTAAACTTTATCGCACGACTTAAGAGTAACAAGGAAATGGAGTTGACTAAACATCTTGTATCCTCTTATTCATAAATGTGGTGTGCTTCACACTCATGAACAACACTAAACTCGATGGTGGCGTACGAGAAATCCTAGTGTCATTCTAAACCTTGTTCTCTAATTACCATCCCAATGTACCTCCTATGTGTACCATGGCGTATAGGACCTCCTGAGGCCCCGTAAAAGCCACTTCTCACTCATAACATCAGAAATACAATAAAAAAAGATAAAGATCAAGATTTCAAGAATAAAGGTAAATCAAAAGTCTAAACATTTGTCTTATTAGCAATCAAGTACATAAGAATGAAATTCGGATCTAGACCATACATCATGTCGAAAATCTCAAAGTATGAAAGAAAACCAAAAATAATGAAACACCATCCTCGAAGCATGAAGACTCACCATAGCTAGGAATATCTTAAGTCAACCTCTAGCCACGAAACTAAGAACCTAGATTGTAGAACCCTAAATTTGGGCAAATGTAGGAAAGAGTATGTGTTACTACATACATCTATCAAGTATGAAAGCCATTCATATAAACATTTAATTAATACTTGAATATGCCATTTTCATTAGAATGTTATTATTAAGATAAAAAATGATATAATTGGGTTATAAAGAATGAGTCATAAAATATCATCGATCCAAGTGAACGTCATCTTAATATATATTTCTGATTCTTGTCAAAGTAACCTTGGTACATCATACCTTTAATTGTTTGTGGGCAATATCATAAACTAACATATATGACCATGAGATCTATCATCATGCAGTCTCATGTCTGCCCCGCACCGAAAAAGGGTTAGATACTTATGAACTTCTAGCTATTGAGGATCAACTAGCTAATGTTTATCTAGAAATTCCAGTATTGTCACATAGTTACGGGACATAGTGTTCACCACTCGTCCACTAAACTATACTCTTAAATTCCATGGAATACTTCTTAATCATATTCATCTTAGATCTTAAAGGAACATGGGTAATCGTCTCTTGTCATTAGTTCATGTGACACAGGTGATCGCCTCTTGTCTTTAACTTGTAGATCATGGGTAACCTCCCCTTATCTCATCATTACACTACACCATTTTAGGCCTACGGCTACACTAAATCTGAGCAACTCTTGAAAAGTGTTGCCTAAAATATTTTTGGGAACACTTTTATATGTAGCCTAATTTTTTAACTTTTCGTAACGATAATATTGGCAACACTTATAAAGTGTACCATTTAATGATATAGACTACACTTTATAAGCGTTGTCATAGTATGAAATAAATGGCAACAATTATGTATATATATGGCCACACTTTTAAAGGGTCCTACTTTTATAATTGTAAAAACAACACTATAGAAGTGTGGCCTAAAATTTTTCACTAAAATATTTGATTCCCTCCAACATTTTCAACTCCCCCTCCCATTATTTTTGGCCAAAAAAAAATTAATAAAACATTATTAAAAACTTTTTTATGTGGCAATTGGAAAAGAAATTGGGGTTTAGAACACAACGCTGAAGAGTAGAACACAACGCAGGTTCTTTCCTACATGAAAAAGCACACAATTTTTCTTCTCCAAAACTTTAAATCAAAAAGTAGAAGATGGAGATCGAAGAGAGGACGTTGAAGACTGAATAGAAGAGCTGAAAATGAAAAGAGATGAGTTAATATTCTCTTCTCCAAAATCTGAATAGATGAGTTGAGTTGAGCTAATGCTGATGAACTAGGGATCGATCGAGGAGCTGAAGATTGAAGAACTGAAGCTTAAAACAAACTTCATCAAGCGTAAGTACCAATTTCATACAGCTTAAATTGTTTTTCACTCTCTTCTAATCATCTAGTACTAAAAATAGTCAATTAATTGAATTTTTGTTTTGTGTTTAGAAGTAATTGATTAGTTTGGGATTTTTATTGCTAAAGAATCGAAGAGAACTGCGATTTCTCTGAACATGAACTGAAGAAGATGATTTTCCTCTCAGCTTCGTTGTTCAAGATTGGAGAGCTGAAGAAGACGATTTTCTTCAAAGATTTCTGGGTAAACTGCTATTCCATCAGATTTCCTTTTGAAAATTGAAAGCAAATGCTTCACAAATCAACTTGCCTCATGTCTTAAAGCTTTAGGTTGTTGGAATAGAGTTTATCAGGTAAGAGATTTTACCTTCAAAACTCTAAATTATATGTTTAAGATTTTGATATTCTTGTGTGTCAGTCAAAAATTTGTTTATAGGAAATCTGTCAAAACGCGGCTGGGTCGACGGACCTCGCGATGGGATGTCGTGGTCATGACGGTCCATCGTGGACCTCGCGACGGGCCGCCGTGGACCTCGTGATGGGCCGTCGTAGTCATGAGAGGCCGTCGTGGTCATGACGGGCCGTGGTCATGACGGGCCGTCGTGGTCATGACGGGCCGTCGTGGTCATCCGTCGTGATCATGACGGGCCGTCGTGGACTCCGTCGTCCCATACTTGCAAGTTTCTTCTGCTACTTCTCTGATCTTCATGACGAACATGCAGGACGGACCGTCATGGCTACGATTTGTTTACTAGAGGAATTGATATTCAAGCAGTTAACGTTGTTATCAATTCTGATTTTCCAAAGAACTCAGAAACATATTTGCACAGGGTATGTATAGCAGATCTTTGATCTTGCTTATTGACTTATATATTGTTTTTGCTATTTCATCATTGGTAATTTATTGTTAGTGGCTTTGGTTTGAATTGAGCTAAGGTTTTGTTTCTCTTGACCACTATTCATCTTGCTTGTTTGGTATGGTTGAAGTGTAGTTTTGCTATGTCAGATTTAGTTTCCTTGTTTGATCGTGTCGAACATATTGAATACACAAGGAAAATAATCTAATTTTCTTTAATTTTTGCTGCTGCTGTAATCTACAATCTGGACTTGTCTCTCTTTAGTTGTTGTTAATGTATTTGGTTTAAATTGAGCTAAGATCTTGCTTCTTTTGTTTCACTGTTTTTTTGGCATTTGTATAGAACATTGGCATGGTATGGAATCTGCAATCTGCAGATTTGTTGTTAATGTTTTCTGTAACTGCTGCTTCTATATATAAATATTTCTGTCAGTAAAGTCTATTTTCTTTCTTATTATATAGAATATCCATGTTATAACCAGAACTTTTGACATCCTAGTAGAAGGCATGCTTCCATAACTACAAACAAACAAGCAAATAATTATTAGGAGAATCTAATTGTTTGTGTCTCCTCATTAATTCCTTTTTTCTTTAGTGTTCGTGTTAGTTTGCGTGCATCATGGTTATTGTATAACACCAAATATTTTATATTATTTCCTATGAAGTTTGAACCCTAATGCAATTTTTCATTGTTGTTGAACTCATTTTGAATTCTAGACACCTAAGGTAAGATCATCTACTTTGAACATTAAAAGACAAGTAGGCATCTACTTTGAACATCAAAAGATGCAATCTAATTTTCTGTAACTGCTGGATTTCTTGCCTCTCTATATTGTTGCAATCTGAACTTCTTACCTCTTCTATATAACTGCCAATATCTTATTTTTGTGTAGGAAAATGGAGGTGATCAAATTTGAAGTGGATGATGAAGAGTTTTTGAACTATTGTAAAAGTTTAAATACATATTGTATTTATTGTGTACACATTTAGAATATTGATGTATAAGTATGGGTATGTACGCAACACATACTATCTTTTGGTTGTACATGAAATATTTGTCGAAGTTTATTTGAAATATATAGCTTCAATTGAATGATTAATTAGTTCATTTTGTGTTTTAAGTCACTTGTATGTATGTAAATATATTATATATATTTGTCCTACATGTAGGCTTATAAATGTTGAAGTTACACTTTGTAAGTGTTGCTCTAGGTAGATAAAAAGTTACACTTGAAAGTGTTGCAATAGATGACCAATAAAAGGCAACACTTTTTAAGTGTGACCAATAAATCTGAAAAGGCAACGCTTTTAAGTGTAGTCTAACAAAAAATAGGTGTTTCTAATGCACGTCTTCAAAGCTTGCCCTTATACCTATTTGGCTACGCTTTATAAGTGTAGCCAAATATGACAACATTTACAAAGGGTTGCCTAATGTCAAAGGTTACGCTTCTTTTGGGCAGCCCCTAAAAAGTGTTGCTGAATGTCCAAAAGTATAGCCTTTTATCAAAGGCCACACTTTTTGCTAGTTTAGGCTACACTTACATGGTGTTGCTGTAGGCCGAAAATGGTGTAGTGTTAACATAAACTCTTACTTATTGGTTCATTTTAGGTGAGATGAATTTTCAACCCTAAGAACCCTCATTATAGGAGAAAAACTTTCATAATTCATGCTTACATGCGTATATGCTGATTCCTTTCAACGACACAGAAATCGCAACAACATTGATACTTCACTCTCAAAGCATCCTTAAAACATTTTACATCAATTTCATAAGAACATGCAAAATTTAAGAAACTCTTCATTCATAATCTAAAATTCATACCATACCATCATAATTTGGAAAACATGGGAATTACATGGATTCATGGGGAATCGTCATAAAACATTAGAAGTTCATCAATTCTTGCATAAAATATCATAAATGCATCAATTTAATCGATTATAAAGAGAACCCATAATATAGAAGAAAACCCTAACTCAATTTGGGATTTCTAACTTCAAAAACAGGAAAATTTGGGAACTCCATAAATGGAAGGTATCCATGGATGAATACTATCATACCTCAGTTCCAAATTGTTGCCTTCAATAATGCAATTGCAGGATTTCCTTGGAACCCTACATTGAATTCTTCTTTTTCAAGTTTCTAGAGACAGAAAATTTTTGGAGAGGAAACAATTGCTTTTCTTTGGTAAACTTAAGAGAATGACTTGAATGGGTATGTTTAGAGGCTCTAAGGGCTCGTGGGAGGGGATCCAATCTTATCCAACAAGTAAAAGCCTCCATGAGCACCACTACGAGCCATGGGATGATTCACTGTTCTTGAAGGGGTCCATCTCTTAGTGGAGTGTTGGTGACCTCCCACTTGACTCTCTTTTCTATGTTTCTTAATTTTGGGATGTAACATGTATTTAATTTCTTCTTTACAACTTAGCTAGAGAAAACTGATTTAATTAAGGAATTCGAAGAACTTCTCGAAACATAATAGTTGATTGGGAAATGGCTATCGTAATTACAACCTATCATACCCATTGAGATTCAATAACTTTAAGAAATTAATAAATACCCAATTAAGTGAAATTAGCATTCTATTGCTCACGCTCAAATATTCCTCTCTAATCGTTCAAATCTCGTGTTAATTGCATTTTGTTAACAAGTGGTTAATAAATCAACCTTCAATATTATTAATTAAAAATCTTTGATTTACTTTATCTTTCTTAGACTTTTACTTCTAGTAAAGACTAGAACACCTCCTTAATTAATAAATGAATTCTTTCTTCTGGGATAGATCCCAACTCATCCTTAGGTTTATACTTGTTAGAGACCATCTACACTTTAGATCAAAAGAAGTGTTATTTTGCATTATCAATCCCATAATCCTGACGGATTCATGGAATATATAATGCTATTAGGAATAGAACTTGATGAGTCCAGAGCAAGATAATGCATATCCAAGGCCTAAAACCGTCAGTAACCTCCCAAGTAACCTATATCATCATCCAAAACCAAGATTGTGTTGCTAGACCTCAAACCACGGATTGCCTCCAAAAACACTACTAATATCATCCAAGTCAAAGAATGCATAGCTCATATTGTCACATCTGCGAGCACCCCCTAGACGTAACCAGCGTCGTCGTCCTCTTTGAGGAATAAGACTAGCCTATTAACTTACATCATTAAATTCATAGGTCAAAAATGTGGAAAATTTAAAAAATTTCTGTATCTATCTTGAGGTTTACATAGACCTCTCACATACACATAATATAATCATATTGAATATACATAGACCCTTCGTATAGGAAGATTACTTAGTCTTCTACTTTTATTGCACATAGATATATAAGACATAACGTAGTCTTAAAACCAGATGTCTTATCTCATAACCATCTAAAATAATAGTACATCAATTAGGCATATCACATACATCAATGTAATTAAGAGACAATAAGTTATACAATATTTAGTACTCAAATGAAAAGGAAAGAACTACAAGTCTTATAACGAGAACAACATCATAACCTTGATAGTGGCATTGCCCTAGAAAAGTGAGGACCTTCCCAACTTGGATGAGTGAGAATTCCAAGTCTTCCTTCAAAGTCGTCTCAGAATCCATTCAACAAACGGAAACGAAACTTTTAGGTAAAAAGGGATAAAAATGGGGTTAGTACACCACTTTTACTAAGTATGAGACCATATGCACACATATCATAAAATTATGATATAAAGGATCATTTCATTAAAGTATGCAATTTACTTTGAAAAGCCTTATGCGCATTTAAGAAGACCATGCGAATATCTGAGACATATTTATTCAGTCAAGATCGTGTACATCACAAGACCAACAATACTAAGTCTACTCAAGCCAACATGCATATCCACATAATTTGAACACACAGTAAAGAAAACCCTATTATCACGCTATAACATAAATAAGCATGAATAAGAGTTCATCATAACATAACCAAAGCAAGACCATGACACATGAACCCTCATTATGTCAACTAGTTCAATGACTAAGCAAATCCCCATAACCTTACTCAATCAAGTGAACTCCACAAGAACCATGACCAATGTCCGACTTCACATAGCATATCATCAATAGTACATATCAGCATACTTTAACCATAGAGACCAAACACATATTCATAAGTGAAACCAATCATCATATAAGAATCATCTATGTGCCAGATCATCATATACATATCATGTACCATTATAAGCATATACATATATAAGAACATCCTCCTAAGACTTCCGTCAAGGCTAACTAGTGCAATGTTTACGTAGAGTCCCATACCCCTACCTAGACTAAGTTAAACCACTTAGGTCATCCTAGTTAGAGTTCATTACTTTAGTTTATTTTACCTTTTGGGAAAATCTTGCCTTAACCGACATAGACAACATGAGCTAATGTGAATTTGGTATCATGGAACCCCGAAGGTAGGCGGACAACTTGCCAAGGTAATACAACAACATGAACACAGCAACTACGTGGATCCACTAGCTAGTATTCTGATGGGGGCAACATAGTTCAATAACTAGGAGATATATTTGGGACCCTCTTTATGCTACGTGCATTATACTCTCCAGACTCATGAGTACATTAGTGATCCTACCTTTCCTACGTGGGGAGGGACACTTCTCACACTTGTCCACTGGGTGCTAAGATAGAGTCCCTTTGAAATGTATTTAATGTCTTGTTAATCATCATAAATTAACGTAGGTCATTAGGTATATCCCTTATATAATCATCATCACCATAGCTCAATATCAATTGCATGACTATTTTCCTTTCATTACAATTCATATAAGTGATGTTAGCACATTTACATAGTCACGTCATAATAAGGAACATTGGTAAGTTATCATCATCCTTATAACATTTACATCTTAGCAAACAAATCACAATCCATAGTTGAAGACATTTCAATACAACATCATTACTTAAGCAGAAACAACCATAATGAAATTCAAGAATAGGGATCACAATACTTACTCAATCCTCATCACAATGCCATCATCAAGGTCTTACCATCAACCTCCAACTTAACCCGAAATAGTAAAATAACATTATATAATAGTAACAAATATAATAACAACCAATTGAATCATTATACAACAACCTCTCACTAGTTCATAACCTAGAATTAGAGACTTAGATCAAGTTGATAGTTAAATTCACCATCTAAGTCAATTACTCAAGAAATAGAATGGTAGGACTACAATTTTTCTCAATCTATTCATAAATTGGAACAATGAAATCATAGAATATTAATTCACACATTAACCAAGCAAATTACGTCAACACTAGATAGTTTAACTCAAGATCACAACCTAGGGTTAAGGGGAATAGGTCATTTTCTACAAACTAGACCAATGGATTAATAAATAACATAATTGAGTTATTATACATGTTGATATATTCATATTATCAAAAAGAAATCATAAACAGAGCAATTCACAAGATCAATTTCATATTGGATGAAAATCCAATTGAATTTCATACTTTTGAAATCAATTTGATGGGACCCTTTGGGGAAAGAATTCTCAAAGGCGAAAGAAATACCATACCTTTATATTTCATAAAGATTGATGGCGAAACATTAGTCTTTAAAATCCCTTGAACCCTCTTTACCTTGAATCCTATGGTGTTCATCAACTTGGCAGAGAGAAAGAAAAGAGAAGGAGGAGAATTTGGGTATGGGAATTATGAGGGCTTAGGTTACTCTAATTATGTTAGGGTCTTTATATAGGTCATTAACAAAATTAATTATACCTAAATTTAACCCTTATTAATTAACTTACAACCTAATTAATTAATTTAACTAAACTAAAAACGAGCAACAAAACTAGGGGACTCACAGACGAGACAACCTCTACGCCCCATTTGTAAATCAACACCAATCGTCCTGTTGGTCCGTCGTTACGTTCAGAGACTTATCAAAATTCCACTCTAAGCCAAAAAATTAGAGTCCATCGTCGGAGTCCATCGATGCCACATCGATTGGTCCCCAAATCGTCAACTGGTTTCGTTCGTGGACACTGCCTCTTGGCAGCTTTTGCCACTAATTTCGAGAGTCCTCCTTAAGGGCCCTTGGTTGGTTCTTAGAGAGTTGTATCAAGACGTTTCGACTAGAAACTAAAGATAATACGTGTTAGACACGTCCCTTACAACATAATCATAAGTATATAATTACAGGAGTTTAAACATAACTTGACATAGGATATCCTTGAATCTTAAGGATTCTATTTTTCTTGAGCATGGGAACACATAAAAAGCTCTTCAATCATAAAGACATCCTTTTAACCATCTATAACCTACATTTTGTGTAAAAAGTAGAGAAGGATGGAGTTAGTACAAGAATGCAAAAAGTATGGCAACCATGCAAAAACATGCATTTAAAAGGAACATTTTCTTGCAATCATACTTCATGCCTTTTTGAGAAAATCTTCATAAAACCTTTGTACAATAAGCATTTTATCATTTACATACTTTATATAAGCTTATTTAATGGTCATAATCATATAAAATCACACATTGCATTTAAGGCATTTTAGAGCCACATTAAAGAAAGTTATTTCCTTTTTTACACTGAGCTATCTCGTTTTACACTGATTCCTTTTCTTCTTACTTTATTATTCCCCCAACTAACCCTCTAGTGTTACTTGGTGCAATGCATCACCTTAAGTCAACAAGGAATTCATACATATAATCTACAGATGCAAAATATATACCATCATAGAAATACAGCACACCACAACATACCTTCAAGTCAAGATCATAAAGACATTACAGTGAACTTTATTCAGTTTGCACATATACTAATGTCACTTCACATAGAACTTTATGAGACCTTACTCACAATCCCAATCTAAGTTTATTAGTGTAATGTACATGTGAAGCCCAATAACCTCACACTTACTTAGTAAACCTATCAGTAGACCATAAGCCTTAACATTCAATTCCTACATCAACTTAGCAAGTGAAGATACTTCATTTATGTCCACAAAACCTTCATCTTGTAGTCATTAAGACCAACATTATACATATACAACAAGTCTACCGCATATAGACTCATACCATGCATTTCATCACAACAAGTAGACAAATACAACAAAATCATGCATAAGGAACATAAACATAGTCATATATATTAGGATACCTTCCTAAGACATCCCTCAAGAGACACTTGTGCAATGCATAGGTGAAGTCCTATATCCCCACCTACACCACGCAATTACCGTTAGGTTATCCTAGTTAGGGTCCTTAATTTACTTCCAATGTCCATTTAACTTTAGGAAAACTATAGCCTTAACCACACTTAGACCATGGGTGCCAAACATGGAATTTTATGTTGTAGAGCCTTACACCAAGGGAAGGTTTTCTTACCTAGACAAGGTAAAACATTAACACATGCTAGCATACTAGTGAAATCACTTGATATATCCTATGTGGAAAGCATAGTTTATGGAACTAAGAGATATATATAACACTCTACATGCTCATTGGCATTGGAGTCTCTTCTCATGAGAAATCATGTGTGAATCATACTCAAGGAAAGTCAATGCCTCATAAGGAACCATAGGTGAATGTTCCTCCAAGGGAAGTCAACACCTTATGAGAACCAAATGGTGAATCTTCCTTCAAGGAAAGTCAACACCTTGCATTTTCAATTCACTTGGTGCTAAGCTAAGTTCCCTTTATTTAAAATACTTCATTAACATCTTATAAAATGTGGTCCTTTTGAGATTGACTCATCATATGCTTAGCTCATAGGTAATACATTAGAGTTCATCAACCTATATTATTTGAGAAACCCTTTAATATTGACATAGCATATGTAAGCACCTATCTAGTTTAGGGTACACTGGAGCACACCTTTCAAGGCCCCTCCTTTTACTAGATTATTATACATGTGTGTTTATACTTACATGTGAGCAAACCTTTCACATAACACATTCATGTCACACATGTTCATATATCAATGCATAAGTCTATAGGTATAACTATATGAGCAATCCTTTCATAAAAATACACCATGACACTATGCACATTCATACTTCATCATATCATATACTTAACATCATCGCATATAAGTCATATTCATAACATATTCATAGAATCCTATGCATGTACTTAGCAGACAAACCTAGGAACTATCCTACGAAGGTACACATGTGCAATGCATAGACAAGGTCCCATACCCTTGACCATACTGGTACACCTATCAAGTCATCCTAGTGAATGATACATCACACAACATCATGGAATGGATAATATAGCACAAGGCTAATTTATTCAAAATTTACAAGGTCATTATAGTAAGCACTAGTCATTATGCACCTATATTAACTTTACTTCACATTTATCATTATATGACCTCATCATAGGCAGCAAGTATACATAAAATTAACATAATCATTTACATTCTCATAACAATATCCATAAAACCTAGATAATAGCTAGAATAGGAAACTAGGCATATGATTCACATAGGGTGATCATGACCAACACACATTAATATTATAATTGCCTTCAAGGCAATGATTGCATCACATATATATTTACAATTTAGTAAACAAAAAAAAAAAAAAAAACCACCACCATAAGTGGACCATACCACAAAATGCCATACAAGGCCAATTCTATCAACAATACTATAGAGAAGTAAAGAAGTAGAGTTATTCTTACCAATTCCTCAACCTTTTATCATCATTAATCAATATACCTTTTTAATCAACTATTCATATATAGGGCAGTAACTACAAGTATCTCTTTATAGACGAAATCATACATTCATACCCTATAGAGTCTATATTATAGTGAATTCCAATCTGTAAGAAGTAGAGATCAAGTTCTTCAAGTAGCAATCAACTTTGGGAGAACAACACATAATCCATCATCATTACACATTATATGAAGTATCTAAAGTACAATTAATCATAAACGAAGTCATGCATAAGCTACTATAAGATCATGCTACTAACATCTACACTACATCATCAATTCACTAGCAAGTAGAGACACATAGATCTCTTATCAATCTTCCTTTCTTTGATAATAAATTATCCATACTCACAATTCATCAACAAAATGAATATAATGCAGTAGTCAAAGAGACCATAACTTAAATGAAATTCTACTTCAATTGCAAAAAAATCAAGATTACAGCGAGCATGTAGAAGAACATAAGCTAGTCTTTCGAACCATCAGTCCTTGATCCACATGAATCACTCATCAACAATTCACCATTAATATAAAATATACACATTATACACAGGTAATTCAATGCACTAGATTCATAATTCAACCGATAAAAAGTCACAATAACAATGCCCATACAATGGCTAAAACAAGCATTGAAGGGGAGCATGGTTTCATCATGCAATTGGATTGAGATCCACATTACAATAATCATATTCACATACATTTATCATTATTAAGCCTTTTAAAACTTTTTGAAAAGGAATCCATGGCTAGATTGAAGAAGAAGAGATTTGATCATGAACTTGCATTGAAAAAACATTTTAAGAAACTCTCTTGATGGAAGATTAACTAGAGATGAAGAATCACCATACCTTAATGTAGAATAGAACCTCTAAAACTTTATAAAGAACCCATGGAAATTCAAGACCCAAACAGTTCTTGAGCTTCACCTCAATGGAGGTTTTACAGAGAATATTTTTAGAGGGAAATATAATTTGTATGAATTGAATTGGGAATGGGGTTGTCACGTTTTTTATCACTTAAATACAACCAAAATTAACCAAATAAAATATGTAGGGTCAGGTTAGCACGTGGGGTGATTTCCGTTCACCCCATAATGGGAAAGCGTGCATGCAGTTAAATGCAACCTGCATCGACGGCCAGCCATCGAAATCCGTTAGGTCCTCGACTGTCCGTTGGTGGCCTACGTGTTTTGGTTATAAGGCTTTCATTTGGCTTATACTTCTCCAGGATTATTCCCAATCGACTCTTCATCATCGACGGGGCGTTGGTGGACTGATGGACCGTCCCTCAGCTTCGTCGATTTACACTGCCAAGGTAGTGTCTCGACATTGAATCTCAACATACTGCCTATAAACATAATAATAACTCATATAAGTACCTCATAAGCTCATGAAAAACACATAAGCACATAAAAACACATAAGGCCCCTTGGTGACTAGTCTTCAAACGTCTTGGTTGTCCCTTGATGTTTGACTTCCAAATGACTTCAAGTCAATCATGCATTCTTAAAAACACTTAATGAACATGTTAACAATGTTATTGGCTCATGTGAGGCTCTAGACACCCTTACTCATTTTTGGGGTCTTACATACAACACAAACGAGTACCAGGCATGGCTAAGATAACGGTCTTCACAAAACAATCAAAGCCTTAATTGTAGGGTGATAAACAGTTCATGCACAATATAACATTAAAATCTAACATATCAAGTACAATAAGTTCATCGAAGGTGTCACGCCCTTGGATAGTCAAAACAAAGATTGAAAGACCTTATCTAGTACTAAAGACTCACCCATGGGGTTTGATATACGCAACAACATTACCATGGAACATAAACTTATATTCAACCAAGAATCATAATACATAGATAAAATAGGAAGAAGTAGATATTGATTATATAAAGATGAGCAAGCTTATGATATAAAATAAATGTACCTATGATAAAAGTGTTTGATGCCTTAGTCTCCGCCATTAATAGATCTACATATAGATGGAATTTTCCACCTCTATACTGAGCATTAGACATGCCTTACTGGGACCTACCCGTTGATCCTTAATAACTAGTCTATTTGATCTTGACCTTAGGCACCGCCTCTAGCTAGAGGGGCTACTGGTGCAACTATCCCAGTTGGGTGTGGAGCAAGTGAATCATCCCATACCCGCGACAAACACTAGACCAATGTTCAAATCCAACATAGTTATATCCACCTAGTAAATATCAACTCAGAAAGTAACGACCACCACAACTTCAAACCCTCAAATGTGAACCCTTTAACTTTGACCGTTACAAGCATCATCCTCACTATATGGGTTACCATGTAAAGACTAAATTGAGACTTGAATAGGCTGATTAGATTGACCATGATGAAACCATTGGTGTGGTGTGTCGATTGAGTTTCTAGGCCTAGAATTGGAATTGTTGTAGATTCCCTGACGTTGATGACCTTTGTCGCTGCCCCTATTTAGTAAGATAATTTTCCATTACATCTAGTAAGAAGCATCGACCAAAACCATAAAATCAGTCTCAGTCTGCAGCTAGTTACTAAAACCATGGAGAAAGTATCAAACTCAGAGCTAATGGTCAAAAGTATCAAATCGTCAACCCATGTTATAAGCATTGACCCCTCTCATGTTAAGTTTTAAATATCATAGTAGCATAGTGGGAGAGATGAGAAACCTTATCTCATACTCTAACATAATGATATAGCCCTTCTCCAATCTAAAATACTAATCTCAAAGTCTATCTTTGTTACTCGCAGAATAAACCTAGCAAAAAAGCCTCATAAATTAAGCTTAAGTAACCAAAGGTGACCCAAATAATCTAGTATTAAAGTAAGAACACTACCATTGCCTGGCTAACCCATCAAGTTGATAAGCGGTTAAGTCAGCTCGTCTCGACTACGCCGGTCCAATGAATATAGATACTCACAATATAACTTCATAAACTCTTAGGCATCCTCCCTAGTCGACCCTAAAAACCACAGAAGTGATATATCAATAACACTCTGAGCATATTCTACTCTTCAAGAAGCATAATATCAACCATAATAACCAGCTGGTGCTTGTATTACCTCAAAACAGGGAATCTCTACAACAGGTTGACCCTACATTGCTATTGCAAATGGAATTGGGGTCTGGTGCATACCCTTAAATATTGTAAGCAATTTAGTAATGAATTTCTAAAGCTCATACTCCTAGCTAGTTCGAATGGTGGTTAGGCTTGCCTCGACCCCACCAACTAAGGATGAACTAAATATGCATGAGGCTTCGTCATTGTCTCCAGAGTCCTATTCCTATCATAATATGGTGTTGAAGCTCTAGTACAATGGAGAAGTTATCCTTTAATTGTAATACTCCGGAAGTTCATGACTTAGTCTAGATACTCACTTAATGAACCAATCCTTAAAACATTGTTTCTAAGCATAAACTAATGTATTGAAATTAAGTAGTAAGTGTTAGATCCTAAACGTTAAGGGACGACCATGACCTCTTGAAACTAGTGCAATTGAAATAGTAAATGTCCTAAGGTTTTGTGGAGGAATCAAAGTGTTGTATGAATTTAAATCTTTAGAAATACTTTAACTAGTTAAGATCATGTATATATGGTTAAAACAACCAGGTTCGACCCCTCAAGGACCGCCCTAGGGGTCCTTGAAGATACCCCACCCTTCGCCAAGCACGCTGCCCAAAGGTTGCAAGAAATAACACTATGGAGAAACCGGTCCTTGTCCCGGACATAGTTCACAATGGTAAAAAGTCAAGGTCCATGTCACGGACCACGTAACGGACTCCTCTATCTCAAAAATTAATTTTGGAAAACTTGTGGGAACAGTTATGCGACACGGATTCTTTCTACACGAAAAAATTGAAATTAGAATTCAAGTTTGACTATACTAAAAGGTCAACTTAAGTGAGGGGTCTTTTGGGTAATTTTTGGGAAGGGATAGATATTGATTTTAAATTGGTTTTATCTCACATTCACTCACTCAAATCAAATCCCCAAATCATATCCCAAAAGCTCTCACCTTTCTCTACTTTCTCTCTCTATTCAACCTCCATTGAAGAAACCAAGAAGCTTAAAGAAGAAGAACTAATTACCCAAGTTTCTACTCCAATTTATTAATAAATACTTAAAAAGGTATGGATTCTTTCACTCTTGCGATTCCTTTCCCCAAGAGGTCCATTCAAATTATATTTCTAAATCATCCAATTCCAAATGTTTTTCTCTACAAATGGTTTTTCTTCTAAACTTTAAATGGAAGATTGATTATGACGAATTTTGATTACCTATGGCTAGTTAAGTGTAGATTTTTGAGTAATCTATGTTGATTAATGGGATCTTTTATATGGTCCATGTCATTTCCCCAATTCCCCCAAATCATAGATCTTGATTATGAATTGAGTGGAATTGATAAATGTATTGATTATTAGGCTTATGTTAACCATGATATTTCATTCATGGGCTTCCTATGGTCATGTATTGTTGGGATTGGATCTATTTCTTGATAAATTCATGAATGAATCCTTTTTCCTAACCCTAGTTATAAATTGGACTTGTAGATGATTAGGATTGTTGGAATTGATTATCATATTGTTTAATTCACTATATTATGATGATGATGATAAGTGGATAATTGGATAGTTGTGACGAATTTTGGGTAAGATCTTGAAAGAGGTTTTGGAAGCTATTTTGCAAGACAGTTATGATAATGAGTTCTTTACTTCAATAATGATGGTGTATTCTTGATGATGATATTCAATTGACGTATAATTATGTGAATAGAATAAGAAGATATGATGATTATGATGCCATGTTATGAGTATGATGGATTGTGAGATCTTGATAGGGGTATGATCATCTAAGTTTGAATGTGATTCTCTTGTGTGTCTTATAATTATATAATTATGATGATGATCTCACTAATAATGGTTTGTGATGAAAGAAAGTTCTCATCGTATACCTAATGAGCTAATGACATGATTATATAAGGGGTTAGTCTCCTATGGCCTATATTAAGTTTTGATGATTAAGAATAACTTAAAGGCATTTCAAAAAGGGACTTTAGCTTAGCACCAAGTGAATTAGATATGAGAGGTGTCCCTTCCAAATATGGGAAGGTAGGTTCACAATGGTTCTCATGAGATGGAGATTACAATACAATTGTACATAAGCGGGTCTCTAATATGTCTCCTAGTTCCTTAACTATGTAATCTCCATAGGAATACTAGCTAGTGGATCCACCTAGAAGTGTATGTTCATGTTTTGGTTCTACGTTAGCAAGTAGAGCACCTTCTTTTGGTGTGGGGTTTCATGACACCGAATTCCATGTTTAGCTCACATGATCTAATTTTTTGTTAAGGCGATTGTTTCTGAAAGTAAAATGAATAAATAAAGTAATGAAGTTCAACACTAACTAGGGTGACTTAAGGAGTTCTTCTTGGTGTGGGTAGGGGTATGGGACTCTACCTATACATTGCACAAGTTGGCCTTGAGGGGAATCCTAGGTGGTCGTTCTAATGTTATTATGCACTTATGATATCATGAAATATATATATGTTGATCCTATATAATGTTGCTCTTATATGATGTTGGTTACATTGAAGAACATGATATTGGTCTAAATTGCTATAAGTGATGATGATTAGACATGATGGTATGTATATGAAGCAAGGCATTACTTATGGTTCTTTTTCTTGTTTACTTGATTATGTAAGGTTATGGGGATTCACATGAGCATTGCACTTCTCGGATTGGGATGGGATTGTTGGTAAGGGTCTTGTATGTTGATGATATGAACTAGTGAACATGAAACATTAAGATGACTTTATGTAGATGTTGTCTTTGTTTATGAACATATATCATGTTGTTCTGATCCTTGTATTTTATATATTCTCTTGTGTGTGCATAAAGGCTTTCAAAAAAACATAGCATGTTTCCAAAGAAATATTCCTTTTTATGCATGATTTCAAATGGTTTACTTACATATATCCATACTTAGTACAAGTGGTTGTACTAACTCATATTCTTTATTTTTCTACTAGTATGTAGGTTGGGGCCTTTGAAGCTAAGAAACCATTTGCAAGAAGTCTTGGACATCTTTCCCAAGTTATTGTTTAGTCCTCAATGATTCGAGGATGGTTCCACCTATCTAGCTTAGTAGGGTTTTTATGCCTAAAGACATTTGTTTATTTCCTTTATCCTTTTAGACTATTGATGTAAGCCTATAATGGAATATTGTACTTGTAATGGCTATGTACAAATGTTGTACTCCTTTTAGATGGTTTATATGTGAGACATGATATTAGAATCTTATATGATTTTTTTTATGCTTAGACAGAAGTCTATGTATAGTTCCTAAAAGAGGAGTCTATGTAAACTTCATATATGATACATGAGAAGTCTAAGTACACTTCACTATGTAAAAGTATTAAATTTTTTGAATTTTTGACCTATGACATGGAATGACAAATGCTACGAGTTAGTCTAAGTCCTCTTCGAGGCCGAAGACGCAGGTTACGTCTAAGGGGTGCTCCCTGGTCTAGAAAAACTTTGTATCAGAGCATGTGATTGAGTAACCTTAGGTTGATGTCTCACTAATCCACGTCTATGTAGAGTTTTGTTCCTAATTGTAAAGCACACCACAATTATGAATGAGAGGCTATGTGATGCTTAGGAAATTCTCATCTTCTTGGTAATTCGATGTCGTGCATCAATAGTCTTAACTCTATATGTCATTTTTCATCTAACCCTTTTTATTATTGTCATAGTCCATGACTACTATAAGGTCAGCCATAAGAAGAGTCAAAGAATATATTACTAATGCGGGATCTCCTCCAAAAGACAACCAAGATCCTCCATATGGCAATAACTTCCCTCATCAAGAACAAGTTCCTTTGGGTATCCAAGCTCCGGTCATTCCTTCGGCTATGACGGATGAAGATATAAGGTCGGCTTTTTTAATTTTGTCTCAAGCTATGACTACTCAAGCACAAGTCATAGCAACTCAAGCTCAATCCATGACAGCTCAAGCAAACTAGAAAGTTGGAGCCCGTGTGCACCAAATTGCTAGTACCGTGACTTCTTGCTTGAGGGACTTTACTAGGATGAACCCTCCTATGTTCTTTGGGACAAAGGTGGATGAATACCCTCAAGAATTTCTTGATGAGGTCTACAAGATCTTTTATGCTAATGGGGTTGAGTTCAAATAAGAAGGCCAAGCTAGGCTATTATCAACTCAAGGGTGTGTCTCAACATGGTATACCCAATGGAGGGATAATAGGCCTTTGAGAGCGGGTCATATAATTTGGGAGGTGTTTAGAAGGGCTTTTCTTGATAGTTTCTTCCTAAGGGAGAAATGGGAGGCTTAAGTTGAAAAGTTCATCAACCTTCTTCAAGGAGGTATGAGTGTACTTAAGTACTCATTGAAGTTCACTCAGTCGTCTATGTATGCCTCTTATTTGCTTTTAAACCTCAGGGATGAAATGAACCACTTTCTAAAGGGAGTGTCCGGTGATTTGGTTGAAGAGTGTCGGCTTAAGAGGAAGATTTCTCATTTGATGGTGCATGCAGAAAAAGTCGAAGAGAGTCGGCTAAAGAGGAAGATTAAGGATGTTAAGAGGGCAAAGTCTTATGAAGGTTATTCTTCTAAGGGAAGGTTTAAATTTCAAGAAAAATCCTAGATTCAAGAAGAGGTTCTCAAATCAAGTTCCTTCTAAGTCTCCTATGGCTCGTGATGATAGGGTGTCTAACCCTAAATCCCAAAAGGTAAGAAGTGGTGGTTCACCAAGCAAGAAACCCACTTTTACAAAGTGTGGTAAGAAGAATATATGTGAATACTTAGTACGGACGTATAATTTATTTGGTAAGGGGTCAACAGAAGAGGAGTGGTCAAGCTCAAGAAAATTTTTCTAATTCTGATGTACCACGGAAGAACCGTTTCTATGCTCTCTTCTCTATGGGTGATCAAAAGGAATTTACTGATGTTGTAACTAGTATGTTGCAAGTCTTTTCCATTAATGTCTATACGTTACTTGATCGCGGTGCTACTTTATCACTTATGACACTTTTACTGGCCATGAAGTTCGATATATCTCCCGATATATTAATAGAACCATTTTCGGTTACTACCCCGGTGGGTGACTTGGTTATTACTAAAAGATTCTGTAGGAATTGTCCTATAATGCTTCTCATAGAGTTACTACGGTAGACTTGGTAGAACTTGATATGGTCGATTTTTATGTCATCTTAGAAATGGATTTGTTGCAAGCTTGTTTTGCTTCCATAGATTGTAGAACGAGGGTAGTCAAATTCAATTTTCCTAATGAACCAGTCTTAGAATGGGAGGATGGAAAATTGAACTCCTTGAGATCGTATCATTTCGTGTCTTAAAGCTTATAAGATGATCTCAAAGGGGTGTCTTTACCATATAGTAAGGGTCAAAGACCTAGACTCCAAAGCTCCTCCATTAGAGTCGGTCCACTTATTGAAGGATTTTCTAAAAGTCTTTCTCAATGTATTGCTTGGAATTCCTTCAAAACGGGAAATTGACTTTGGTATTGAATTGATTCCGGGTAACCCTATTAAAATTCCTCCTTATCGTATGCCTCCGGCAAAATTGAAAGATTTGAAGGCTCAACTCAAAGATTTACTAGAAAATTGCTTCATTCGACCTAGTATTTTTCCATGGGGTGCTCCGGTTTGTGAAGAAGAAGGATGGGTCCATTTGGATGTTCATTAATTAGCGTCAACTCAATAAGGTCACCATAAAGAAAAAGTATCCTCTCCCTAGGATCTATGATTTATTTGATAAACTACAAAGTGCGAGTTAATTTTCGAAAATTTATTTGAGGTCGGGATATCACCAACTTAGGGTGAGAGGTGAATAGATTCCCAAGATGGCTTTTTGAACTAGGTGAGGTCACTATGAATTCCAAGTTATGTAATTTGGGGTTAATAAATGCCCCAGCGGCTTTCATGGACCTAATGAATATAGTGTTCTGGAATTACGTTGATGCCTTTGTAATTTTCTTTATTTATGACAACTTGGTATATTCTAAGAGTGAGGATGAGCATATGTCCATTTCAGGTTGGTATTGCAAGTCCTCAAAGGAACACAAATTCTATTCTAAGTATAGTAACTGTGAATTTTTGTTGAGATCTATTGTGTTTCTTGGTCACATCTTTAGTGAGGGTATAGAAGTCGATCCGAGAAAGACAAAAGCAGTTAAGAATTGGCCTAGGCCTTTGGTTCCAACTCACATAAGATGTTTCTTGGGTCTTGCGTCTATTGCATCTTCTTTGACACCATTAACCCAAAAGAAGGTGAAGTTTGAGTGGTCGGAGGCTTGTGAAAGAAGCTTCCAAGAGTTGAAATATAAGCTAACCTCCGCTTTGGTGTTGACCTTACTGGTGTATTGCTTCCCGAGTAGGTTTCAATTGTGTCCTTATGCAACATGATAAGTTGATATCTTATTCCTCTAAGTAACTCAAGGTGCATGAGAAGAAATACCCAAATAATGATATTGAATTGGCAACCCTGGTGTTTGCCTTGAAAATATAGAAGCAGTAGTATCTCTATGGGGTACATATGGATGTATTTACCAATCATAATAGTCTTCAATATGTATTTACTCAAAGGAGTTGAATCTCCGACAAACAACATAGTTGGAATTATTGAAGGATTACGACATGAGTTTTCTATACCACCCCGGCAAGGCCAACGTGGTTGCAGTTTCTCTAAGTCGTATGACTATGGGTAGTGTGTCTCATGTGGAAAAAGAAAAGAAAGACCTAGTGAAGGATGCTCATAGGTTGGCTCAGTTGGGTGTTCGGTTGGAAGATTCTCCAAATCGTTGTTTTATAATCCATCATAACTCTGAATTGTCATTAGTGGTTGAGGTGAAGTCTAACCAACATCTTGACCATTATTGATGGAGTTGAAGAAACCGGTTCTTGGTAAGTTTAATGAGTCATTCTCTCAAGGGAGGGATGGTGTACTTAGGTACTAATGAAGGTTGTGTGTGCCGAATGTAGATGATATAAGGAAGAGAATTTTTGAAGATACTCATAGTTCCTGATAATTTATTCATTCGGTTTCCACCAAAATGTATCGCGACCTTCAAGAGGTCTATTGGTGGGATGGTTGAAAAGGGGACAACAGAATTTGTGGATAGATGTCCAAATTGACAACAAATTAAAGTCGAGCATTAAAATTCGGGTGGTTTGACTCAAGTAATGCATGTTTCCACTTGGAAGTGGCAAGATATTAATATTGACTTCATAGTGGGTTCGCCTCAAACACGTAGGCAAAATTACTCAATATGGGTTGTTGTGGATAGGTTGATTAAATGCACTCACTTTATTCTTGTTAAGTCTACTTATTCGGCGGAAGAGTATTCTAGAATTTACATTAATGAGATTGTGAGCTTACATGGGATCCCTTTGTCCATCATAGCTTATAGAGGTGCTAAATTTACTTCTCGTTTTTGGATGTCTATTCAAAAAGGGTTGGGTACTCAAGTGAAACTTAGCACCACTTCTTATCCTCAAACGGATGGTCAAGCGGAGCGTACCATTCAAACCTTAGAAAATATGTGAGAGCTTGTGTAATCTATTTCAAGGGAAATTGGTACGATCACCTACCATCAATTGAGTTCTCTTATAATAATAGCTAACATTCGAGTATTTTAAGGGCACCATTTGAACCACTCTATTGTATGAGATGTAGGTCTCCAGTTGGGTGGTTTGTGGTTTGTGAGTCTTCTCTCTTTGGTCCCTCTATTATCTATGAAGCTTTAGAGAAATTCCGGTTGATAATAGATAGGTTGAAATCATCCTATAGTCAGCAAAAGTCTCACACCGACAATCGAAGAAGAGATCTTGAATTTGAAGCAGATAACTGGGTGTACTTGATAATTTCCCCTATGAAAGGGGTGATGAAATTCGATAAAAAGGGGAAGGTAAGTCCCCGGTATGTGGGTCCTTATGAGGTTTTCAACGGGTCAGAAAGGTTGCTTATGAGTTGAAATTACCTAGTGAAGTAGCTTTGGTTCATCCGATATTTCATGTCTCCAAGCTCAAAAAATGTGTGGGTGATCCAATATCTATTCTCCCTATTGAAGGATTAGGGGTGAATGAGGACCTCTCTTATCAAGAGGTTCTGGTGGAAATCCTAGATTTTCAAGTTACAAAATTTAGGAATAAAGAGGTGGCCTCCGTATAAGTTCTATGGAGAAACCACCTAGTTGAGGGAGCAACATGGGAGGACGATGACGACATGAAGTCCCGCCATCCTCATCTTTTTCCTAATTGAGGTTAGTAGTTCCTCTTAAAAATGAATATAATGAATAATATGAATTTGGCTTATTTTTAAAGTATGTGCAAGTTTTGGTAAAGATTTTTGTCAAAATGAGTTTTTCATGAAGGAGGATTTTTTTGTCTTACTTGCACTTATAGGAATTGTAAGTATTTTGATGTTGAGATTGTCATATTTTAATGTTGTCCTGAGAAGAAGGATAGAACGTTAACTCTTTGATATTCATGTTGGGCTCATGTTGATATTGAGAAGGTAGTTCTTTATTATATGTTATGAAATGATGGGCTCTTATGTGTTGTGAATTAGGAATTGAGTTGTTTGTGTAATTCCATGTTATTTTTTGAATGGAGTTTTGAAGTACTCCTATGAGTTGTGACTAATTATGATTTTATGTTGTTGTTGGTTGGGCTGCTATTATTGAGCCTATCCTCTCCCTACAAAAAGATTTAAGTGTCATTCAGGGACCAATGTTCCTAAAAGGGGGATAATGAAACCCTCTGGAAGTTCATTACTTAGTCTAAAGCCTCACATGATGAACCAAAACGTAAAACAATGTTTCTAATCCTAATCTACTCTATTGAAACTAAGTAGGAAAATTTATTGCCTAAACGTTAAGGGACGACCATGATGTCAGGAAACTAGTCAATTGAACTAGTAAACGTTCTTAGGGTTTGTGGAGGTTTGGAAGTGTTGTATGAAGTCTAAAACTTGTAAAAATACTTTTATTAGGTAAATCATGTATATAGGATCAAAATGTCCAGGTACGAGCACCCAAGGACCGCCTTAGGGGTCTCTGAAGGGAACTCACCCTTGGCCAAGCAAGCTGCCCAAGGCAGCAAGAAATAACACTATGGAGAAACCAGTCCGCGTCGCGGAAATGGTTCACCAAGGGAAAAAGTCATGGATAACGTAGTGGACTCCTCTGTCTCAAAAATTAATTTTGGAAAACTTTTGGGAACAGCTCCGCGATGCGGGCTTGATTCCTGACGAAAAATCTGAATTTAGAATTCAAGTTTGACTTCACTAAAGGTCAACTTAAGTGAGGGTTCTTTTGGGTAGTTAGAGGAGGTCTATATATTTGTCACATCCGGGTTTAACCCCTATATTTAACCGATGTCATTGTCCTTTTTAAAAGAATAAGACTAGACTCTTAGTTTCATGTCATTGTATTCATAAGTTGAAAAATGCGGAAAAATTTAAAACTTTTGTTATCTCTACTTTGAGGGTTATATAGACCTCTACATACACATAATATATATTGGAGGTTTACATAGACCTCTACATACACATAATATATAGTCATATCGAGTATACATAGACCCTTTATATTGGAAGGTTACATAGCCTTCTACTTTTATTGCAGATATATATATAAATGTAGAAATAGTCTCAACGATTGTCTTGTCTCATACCATCTAAACGGATATCACAATATGGGCATAGCCCTTACATCACTTCAAAAAGAACATGTATAGGTCATACGAAAGTACAATATTCAAATAACAAGGAAAGAAATGATAGAGTCAATAATCTCATAAAAATATCCAAAGCTAGAAGATGGCATTGCCGTAGAAATTTGAGAACCTACCCAACTTGGATGAAAGGAAGAATCCAAGCCTTCAACAATATCTCCTTCCAACTCTTCAATGATCAGAACCTAAGATTTTTGGGACAAGGGAATAAAAATGGGGTTAGTACTCCACATGTAATAAGTATGAGATCTTATGCACATACACAAGCAAAACATGCTAAAAGGGACTTTTTATCAAAGCATCTAATTCTAACCCTTTAGGGGCTTAATGCAAAGTCAAGTAAGTCATATTAATCAACCAAACATGCTTACTATCTCAACGAGTAATACTTATCCCAACACACTTGAAACCATTATTTACTACAACCCGAACATCAAGGAATAATATCACAAGAATGAATAAGAGTTAAATATATCATAATAAGCAAGACAACTACTCACAAGTCCTTATCAAGTCAACAAGTGCAATGACCAAGCAAAACCCCATAACCTTACTTAATCAAGTATCCTCAACAAGAAAACATAACCAATGTCCAACTTTACATATCATAGAGTTTAGGCTTGCATTCATCATGTATTATCATTATAACCTCAGGCATATTCACAAATGAATTAATCAATATATACTATTAACAATGTGCCATGGTCATCATATATTGTCATAACATAAACATACATAAGAACCTCCTCCTAAGACTTCCCTCAAGACTAACTAGTGCAATGTCTAGGTAGAGTCCAATACCCCTACCTAGACTAAGCTAGACCCCTTAGGTTATCCAAGTTAGATTTCAAGTCCTTTAATTCGTTCTACCTTTTGGGAATATCTTTCCCTAACCAACATAGACCACATGAGCTAGTGTGGAATCCGATGTCATAAAACCCTACACCAAAAGAAGGCGGACTACTTGCCAAGGTAGTACCAAGACATAAAACATAAAAACTACGTGGATCCATTAGTTAGTATTCTTATGCGGGCAACATAGTTCAAGAACTAGGAGATTTAGTTGGGACCCTCTTTATGCGCCATGCATTATAGTCTCCAATCTCGAGAGTAATTTAGTGGTCCTACCTTCCCTATGTGGGAACGGACACTCCTATATCTAGTTCACTCGGTACTAAAATAAAGTCCATTTTTATAATGGCTTTAAGCCTTTAATTATCATTCATAACTTAATTTAGGCCATAGGGTATGCCCCTTGTATAATCATCATCATTAATAGCTCAATAAGAATTGTATGAGTATAAATCCTTTCATCACAATTCATATAAGTGAGGTTAACACATTAGCATTTCATAATGTATTAAGGCGCATTGATAGTTTTCACCATCCTTATATCACATACAACTTAATCAACCCACAACATATTCAAGACATTTAAATTCAACATCATACCACCCTATAATCCTAGTATAAGGCATACTCCAATGTAATATCATGACTTAACAACAATTAATCACAATTAGAAGTAAAGATAGAGATTCTAAGACTTACCAAGTTCTCCTCATAGTCTATAATCAACCCATAACTCAACCCAACTTGGGGAGTAACATCATCACACAACTATAACCAATAGAATAACAAGGCCAATTGCATCTCTATAACACAATTAATCTTCAGATCACAACTTGAGACAAGGTACATAGGATCATTTCAAATTATAATCCATAGCCTAAATCACATCTCAAAAACTATCATGATAGGCCTATAATTCATTTTAATTCAATCATAATAACACCATAGTATAGTAATCAAATTAACAACCAACTCAATTGAATGATTACAACACAATATAGGTCAAGATCACTACCTAGGGTTAGGGATAGAGGATCATATTCTTAAATTTAGACCAAACCATCAACAATTACAATAAACAAGTTGAATTGCATGTCAATCTACTAAATATAACAGTAAGATTTAATTAACAACTCAATCAATGACTTCAATTTCGTAATTGAATGAAACCCATAAGAATACTCAACTTTTTGAAATCTACTTTGAAGGAACCCTTTGAGGAAAGAATCTCAAAGGTTAATAGAACTCATACCTTAATTTTTCTCAACAATTTGATGGATAATCCACCTTTTTTCACAGCCCCTAAACCCTGGTTCTTGCTAGCCTTCAATGGTGTGTTCATGTAGAGAAGGACATAAGAGAGAAGGAAGAGAGTTTATTTTGAAAGTTGTCTTTAGGTTAATGAGTGTTGAGGGTATTTATAGTGGGTCTTAATTATCTTAATTAGTCTCCCTTTAATGTCTAACTAACCTTCAAATCACTTAATTAATTAAATGAAATCATTTAAAATTTAACAGTGAAACTCGACCCTAATCGACGAGACCCCGACCAATGGTACGTTGGTGAGTTGGCAGACAACCCCCCCCCCCCGTCCTGCACTCCGTCGTCTCGATCGGAGACTTTGCAGACGAGGGCTTCCTCTAATTTTTCTATGTGTGGGACAATGGTGGCATCGATGCCCCGTCAATCCACACACGGACCGTAGCCTGCACCTCCGTATTCCGTCGATGATTATAGAAACTGTGCAGGTGAAGGGACCTTCTCCACCAATCTAAGTTTGGGATGACGGTGGCATCGACACCCCATCGATCCACACACGAACCGTCATCTGTCCCGTCAATGAACACTGCCAGGCAGTGGTGCATCAAACTGCAGGGGTCCTCCTCAAGGGCCCTTGGTTGGTCCTTGGGGAGTCGTACCTAGACGTTTCAATCATGAAATAACTCAAACACCCATTCGCTATCTTTCCATCCATTTTCGTACATTTCCGACTCCTAAAAGTTAGTCAAAAAGACTTAGGCACACTAACATCCCTTAGAACCAACTTCCCGGAAGATTTTGGATGTTTTGGTTTTTAAACCTCCTAAATATTTTATGTTCATTAAAAATGGACTTAGAAATAGTTTTTAGACTTTATGACACCTATGTTAGGCTCTACAATGAATCTTGGACTTTCAAGGTGTTACATTATCCCCCTCTTAGGAACATTTGTCCCCAAATGACACTAAAACTGTTTGGAAGGAAGGAATAGACCCAAGACTAGCAGCCCAACCAATCAACAATATCCATTACACATAAATCATGTCACTTCAACAAGGTAAATATCCAAAAGTCATATTACCACACCTAAGGCTCAAAACACTTCATCATGAGGAATTTCCTTCTCACAACACTTATGATCTCAACATACATCACATGAGTTAATTAGCACAACATTCAACATAACAATATGCTACCTATAATTTTATGAAGACTCACCATATCAAAATGCACAACATAAATCAAAGAAAGAAAAAAGCAAAATTTCAAGTTTTTAATAGCAGTACTACAGTGACTTCACTGTAGAACTTACTGTGAGGTTTTCAAAAATGCCATTTTTTAACACTTCACCCAAAGATAAAGAAACTTCAATTTCTAATCATATTTATGTTATTAAAAAGAATGACTAACCTTTATTCTCAAAAAGATGAGGGTAATGGGACTTCATGTCGGCCTCGTCCTCCCATGTTGCACCCTCTACTAGATGATTTTTCCATAACACCTTTACGGAAACCGCCTCTTTATTCCTCAATTTCTTGACTTGCCTATAAAGAATTTGAACCGGAACTTCCTCATAAGAGAGGTTATCCTTGACAGCAAGACCCTCAATTAAAGAAAAAATGAACTCGGGATCACCGATACACTTTTTCAACATAGAAACATGGAAAATCGGATGAACCGAAACCATTTCACTAGGAAGTTTCAATTCATAGTCAACCTTACCAACCCTTCGCAAGATTTCATAGGGACCCACATAAAGGAGACTCAATTTCCCTTTATTGCCAAACCTAACCAGCCCTTTCATTGGTGAAATTTTCAAATACACCTTATCACCTTGTTCAAACTCCAAATCCCTTCTCCTATTATCGGCATAAGACTTTCGCCGACTATAGGTCGTTTGCAACCGGTTCTTTATGATATTAACATTTTCAAAAGTCTTATAAATCAACTCAGGACCAAGAAGCGATGGCTCAGCCACTTCAAACCATCCAATATGAGACCTACACCTCCTACCATACAACGCTTCATAGGGAGCCATGGAAATGGATGAATGAAATCTATTGTTATAGGCAAACTCCACTAAAGGTAAATGCCTATCCCAACTCTTTTTAAAATCAATAATGCATTCTCTAAGCATATCTTCAAAGGCTCGTACCGTGCACTCCGCTTGACAATCCGTTTGGGGATGAAAAGCGGTGCTCAACTTCACCGTAGTACCTAACCCTTTTTGAACGAGCTCCAAAATCTAGATGTGAATTATGTGCCCCGATCTGATATGATGGATAGGGGAACTCCATGGCGGCACACAATCTCTTCTAGGAAGATTCTTTCCTAATCCTCCACCAAATATGAAGACTTGATGGGGATAAATCAAGTTAATTTAGTCAATCGATCCACAACCACCAATATGGAATCATAGGACTTTTGGGTCCGGGGTAAACCTACTATAAAGTCCATGTTGATGCCTTCTCAATTGCAAGTTTGAATTTGGATCTCTTGTAGTAAGCCACCCGGCTTTAGGTTTTCGGCCTTTACTTGTTGGTAATTGGAACTCTTAGCGACAAATTCCTCTATGTCCCTTTTTAGACCTTCCCACCAATATATTTCCCTTAGGTCATGGTACATTTTTGTCGACCCCGGATGAATTGAGTAGCGGGACCCATTTGCTTTTTCTAAGATACTATCCCTCAACCCATCTACATCAGGAACACATAGTCTCCCTTGGTACCTTAATAGGCCATCCCCCCTAAGGAGAATGATTCATTCAACTTGCCAAGAACAGATTCTTTCAACTCCATAAAGGCTAAATCAAGGTGTTGTTTGGACTTCACCTCAACCAATAAAGATGACTCAGAGTTATGATGAATTATGGTACCCCCATCCAGAGAACTCTCCAACCTCACCCCCAACCTAGCAAAGCTATGCACTTCCTTTGCTAGGTCCTTTTTGGCTTCATCAAGATGGGATATACTACCCATAGTCATCCGACTTAGGTCATTTGCCACTACATTAGCCTTGATGTGGTTATAAAGGACACTCATATCATAATATTTCAACAACTAAACACATATTGGAGACTCTTATGATCGGTATAAACATCCATATGAACCCTATACAAGTAATGTCTCCAAATTTTCAAAGCAAACACCACTGTCGCTAATTCATGGTCTTGAGTGGGGTAATTTCTCTCATTGCCTAGAGGCATAAGCTATCACCTTTCCATTGTGTATAATCAGACACCCCACACCCACTCGAGATGCGTCACAATACACTACAAAACCCTTCGTACCCTCCGGTAAGGTCAACATCAGAGCGGAAGTGAGTGTATCTTTCAACAATTGGAAGCTCTTCTCACATGCCTCCGACCACTCAAACTTTTTACTCTTTTGGGTCAAAGAAGTCAAAAGAGACACAATGGATGTGAAATCATCCACGAACTTGCAATAGTAACCCGCTAAACCCAAGAAACTCCTAATATCAGTCTGAGTCAATGGTCTAGGCCAATTTTTCACCACTTCCGTTTTCCTTGGGTCTACTTCAAGTCCCTCACTAGAAATTATGTGCCCAACAAAAGTCACCGATCTCAACCAAAACTCACACTTACTATATTTGGCATACAATTGATGTTCTTTAAGGGTGTAAAACACTACCCTCAAATGACCCATATGATCATCCTCATTCTTCGAGTATACAAAGATATTGTCAATGAAGACAATGACAAACGAATAGGTAATTTTGAAATATTCTATTCGTTAGGTCCATAAATGCCGTCGGAGCATTCGTGAGACCGAAATACATGACAAAGAACTCATAATGCCCATACCTAGTCTGAAAGGCCATCTTCGGTATATCCTCCCCTCTCACCCTGAGTTGATGATACCTCGACCTCATGTCTATTTTGAAAAGTAACTCACCCCTTGGAGTTGGTCAAATAGGTCATCAATCTGATGGAGAGGGTACTTATTCTTAATGGTGACCTTGTTGAGTTGGCGGTAATCAATACACATTCTCAAAGACCCATCCTTCTTTTTGGCAAATAGCACTGGAGCACCCCATGGAGATATACTAGGCCTTATAAAGCATTTGTCAAGAAAATCTTTGAGTTGAGCTTTCAACTCTTTCAATTCGGCCGGAGCCATCCGATATGGAGGTATTGAAATGGGATTTGTTTCCGGTATCAAATCGATACCAAAATCAATTAGGAATTCCGGGAAGGTCATTAGGAAAAACCTCCGGAAATTCATTCATTATGGGGACCGACTCAATAGGAAGAATTTCGGAATCCAAATCTTGGACTCTTACTATGTGATAGAGACAACCCTTTGAGATCATTTTACATGCTTTTAGACAAGATATGATGTGACCTCTAGGAATAGAATTTCCCCCCTTTCACTCAACAACTGGTTCATTTGGGAAGTTAAACCTCACCACTCTTGTCCTACAATCAATGGATGAACAACATGCATGCAACCAATACATGCCCAATATAATATCAAAATCAAGCATATCGAGTTCTACTAGATCAACATAAGAAACTCTATTGGACAATGAAATAGGGCAATTTCGATAGACTCTTTTAGGAACAACCTACTTTCCATCAGAGTAGACACTAGAAAAGGCTCATGCAAAATATCGGGTAAAGCATCAAGCATTTTAGCTTCTAGATGTGTAACAAAGGACAAAGTAGCACCCCGATAAAGTAAAGCATACACATCCAGAGTAAAGATTTTTAACATACCGGTCACAACGTCGGGAGTGGTCTCTTGCTCACCACTAGAGCGGAGTGCGTAGAAGCGGTTTTTCTTTGTAGCATCACTCGAACCACTTGCTTGAGCTTGTCCACTACCCTTGTCTTGACTCTTCATGTTTGGAAAATCTCTCATGTTGTGACCACTCTTGCTATAACTAAAGCAATTATCCGTTCCCTCAAAGCACTCACAATAGTGATTTTTACCACACTTTCCACAAGTTGGATTCTCCTTTGGTGAATTAGTACCTTTTTCCCTTTTGAATTTAGGGTTAGACACCCTATTACCACTAGCTCTTGGGAATTCGGAAGGGCCTTGATTTGAACCCCGCTTCTTAAATTTAGGCTTATCTTGTATCTAAAGACTATTCATTGAGGAGCCTCCATCAAATGACCTAGCCCACTTAGCATATCTACTTTTTCGCTTAGATCTTCCCTCCTCAACCCTTCTTTCATATACCATAAGACGGTAAATGTTCATGTTGTCATGTAGCATGGCCGATTTGCACTCCTCTTGTAAGTCCTCCGACACCCCCGTCACAAAACGGCTCATTTGGTCTCTAGAATCGGAGACTAAAGAAGGAGCCTATTTGGACAACTTAATGAATTCCAAAGAGTACTCATCAACACTCTTCCCTCCCTGGTGAAGATTGATGAACTCCGTCACTTTCTCCTCCCTCATCTCTCTAGGGAAGAACCGATCTTGAAAAGTCGCCTTAAAGATCTCCAAAGTTACCGGACCTCCCTTCAGTGGCCTATTATCCCTCCATTACACACACCATGTTTGAGACACATCCTTGAGTTGATATGAGGCCAATTTCACCTTCTCACTTGAAGTCACCCCCATAGCATATAGCAACTTATATACCTCATCAAGGAATTCTTGGGGGTCTTCATCAACGTTTGACCCATAGAAAGTAGGAGGATTCATCTGAGTGAAGTCCCTTAGATAGGAAGCCATAGTAGTGACTTATTTATGAGGACGGGAAGCAACATCCCGATTGGCTTTAGCCGTCAAAGCTTGGGCTTGAACCGTTGCGGCTTGTGCTGGAGTAGTCATGGATTGGGCCATTTGAGCAAGAATAGCCCTCCTCTCCGCCTCCGTCATAGGTGGAGGATTAGCTAGGGCTTTATCAACATTAGCATTCTCCTCAAGTGGAGGAACTTGCTCATCATGGGGAGGATCTCCCACATTAGCAACTTCCTTCTCAAGTCTTCGTGCCGCATTCCTTCGAGTGTTCATGCTTCCTATTAGCACAATAATAGGATTAGATGCAAAGACCATCATAAGTATACTCTATTGGCAGGATATAATATTTTCAACAATGAGAGCGATTCGTAAGCATCATATAGGTTCCTACTCATAAGTGTGGCGCGCTTCATAATTATGAATACAAACCTACATACACGTGGTATACAACCAAAAAAATTGGCTTTTACTGATGGACAAAATCCGTCGCTAATCTATGATATTCCGCCGCTAAACAACATTAGCGATGGAATAGCGAAGGATTATTGTCTTTGCTATATCGCTCATTAGTAATCTCTTTGTGACGAAAAATGTGTTTGGTCACAAATTTAGCGACAGACTAATCCGTCACTATATTTATAAATTCGTTACTAATTTCACAATTCTTTTCATCATTTTTCATAAATTCATGACAGATTTTTCATCGCTAATTTGTCGCAACATAATCTGTCGTTTGAGCCAGCACATTTGGCACAAAACAAGTTCGTCGCTGGTCCGTCACCATATTTGTTGCTAAACTTTTTCTTGTAATTTTTATTTATTTCAATATGCTGCTAATATAATTCAAATTAAAAAAAATATCAAATACCCCAAAAATACTAAACATATAAAACATACATGGTATAAATAAAATATATAGAATATCAAAATCTCATATTTTTGATTGAAACATGCAAAACAACATATCAATTGTTCTCAAAAGAATCTACATTCATTAAATATTGTTACTGCAAAATTTGTACTTTCAAGAAAAGCAGACAATATAATAAAAAGGGATACAATTCTCAAATGAGACTAATTAAGGATAAACCTCGTCCTCATTAGTAGTAGCTGAAGGAGACACTAAGGATGCAACTGTTGATGGGTTTTCAATGGGAGTACACCCTTCTAGTACTCTCCCCATAATAACAGGAAAAAGTGATTAGTAAGTGCAGAAAGCATTTTCTTTACAAACTCATCCATATTTGTTATCAGTGTTGATCGAGAAATTGATGGAGGTACTGATAATGAGGCAAAAAGATTTTGCCCGTAGTATCTTTTTTCTTCAGAACCGAGACAGTACCATATATTTCTCTTCTTTTCTTCCCCACAGCTTGATAGAATACTTCATATTAATCAATATTAGTTTGAGACACTATTTTTTCCCACAATATTTCTTCATATTTTTCCTGTATTAAAAGTAGAGGGGAAAATGAAAGCATTAAACATTAAGAATAAAAAGTATTTTGAAGGCAAATACAAAAATATGACTAATTTTTTAAGCATTAGCATTAATACACAAATTGAGTCTTCAAATTTCAATCTATGAAATTTAACAAACTATGAAATCTAATATATTTCAATGGGATCAAGTGAGCATATTGTGAGAGATCATGAAATCACTTAGTTGCTAATGATGGAAACAACTATACAGTCGAAAAAAACATCTATAAAGTTCTAGATCCTAATAGGAATGTGTTTACCCTACCTAGTGTCAAGAAATGGATTAGCAGCCCAATTTGAAAAATCAGAATTCATCCAGTGATCATGATGCATTATCCACATTATTCATATAGAACGATCAACTTCATATGAACATACCAATATTTTAACGAAATAAAAAAACAGATGGATGATTTAGATGAAAAATCCGTAGAAGTTTCATTTCATGCATATGAACCAAATGATCCAAACTAATAAAACAACTCAATTCATACCTAACAAGTAATATACACTACAGATATCAATATTTTATGTTTTGATCTTTCACTGCTCAATTATTAATTAGTATTCAAAACAAATTGCTTAAGCCTTTCAATTTCACTAAATAATGGAGTTTTCAAAAGCTGCATAGAAGTTGTCCCGTCATTTGGATTCTCTCTAAGATAAGGAAGAACAATCTCCTCAAACTCCCACGAAAACAACCTTTTCTTTCATTTAGCAAAATCCATCACTTTCTTGAGTTTCTTATCCCTCTTTATCATCATATTTTAAAGTGATTTTTGAATTTTCTTCATAACTATATAAGAAGCTTCTACAATATAATAATAGTGTTTTTGGTGAAAAACATCCTTACACTATCCGTATCATTTAAGATGCATCCTTGAATTATGCTTGTTAACAAAAAAACATCCTTAAAGTGTAAAAAAAATTGACAGTTTTCATCTTGTTGTTAAGGTCCGACAAAAAACTAACACCTACCCTTTGACTGCAATTCACATGAATTTTTTATCCTAAAATTCCCAAATTACATAAAAATAATGTCGAGATGAGAATACTAAACAAGAAAGAAACCCTCCCATCCCCCATACAGAATTGAAGACCAAAATACAAGTTGATGATCAAGTAGGAAAGACAACTGTAGAATGTGTAACTGTTCAGCTAACACATCAAGTTTAAATAGAGGAACAAATAAAATTTAGTCTTATTGCAAATATTTTGGTAACTAACAGGTTTAATGGATTGATTTAAAAGTAATACATTCATTACACTTTCTAAACAAACATATTATTAAAAGCTATACCTTGAATTCTCAAAAATAACCATCTCATGTATCGTTTGGGAAACTTTTCCAATTGATTCCATTGGAATCGACAGCATTTCTAAAAGACTTAGATATGAAACTCGAGCATGTGTTAGAAGGTTCCAATCTAAATACGTTTGAAGACATTATTTGAATAGTTATCATTAAATCAAAAGTACTATAAGTATCTAAAACTATAAATATAAGTTCGTCGGAAAAAAGAATACTCATATTATATAGCTGCTGATTTTTCAGAACCATTATTTATTAACTATATAAGTTATTATCCTCTTACTCTCAACTATAAGAACTTTCATTATGGTCACTTTAAATGCAAATTCTGCACATTAACTACACAACAAGTTGCAGAATTTAGAGGCTGCAAAGATTAACTACACAAAAAGTTGCAGAATTCAAAGGCTGCAAACATTAACTACACAACAAGTTCTTGAAATTTTATTATCTTGGATTTGTTTCATAAAAGTAAGATCTTTAACTTAACAAAAAATTAACACATTGCCAACCACTTATGATAAGAGGTTATTTTCAGCAAATCTTTATCACCTAAAAAATCCTTGATATTCTTTATGACAAAATGAATAAATTATTGATGTGCTCTATTTCCTCACAAAGCTTTCAGTAATATTTTTATCGCCTAACGACTTGCGGAAAATAAAGTGAAAAAATATGTATACCATATTTTTTCTTGTTACAACTGGTATAAACAGAAATCTTTGTGCCGATATAAATTCAAGCAATACCATTCATATTGAGTTCAAGGATCGTGGACAGTAATGTGGATAACATATTTCCACTCTATAGGTGTAATAAACCATCAGTTTTTTACAAAGTCATATTGATGCTTTTGCTTTGTCTATCTGCAAGACAAATCATATCTTAAGCACTGCTTACGATTAATAAGCTCTATCTTTGCAACCTATTCAGATACATTGTCCTTAACGATTCATGTCATTTATTTTAATTTGGTATATCTTAAATGATTATCCTAACATTTATCATAACATAGTCATAGACCCATATTTAAAGTCAGCTTGAATTTCTTTATCGCTTCGCTAAGCAACCAAGCTCATCTACAATATGGAGTGCGTATTGTTCTTTTGTAAATCTTCCTTCCGGGCAGATCAATGGAAGCACTTTTGGCAAGCTATAGAGTGATCAAACTAAGGAACCTCTCATGAACCCACCCCTTCCATTCCCTATTAATTGTTTAGAATATTAGCTATGTCCCTCCCTGGCCTATTCTGCGCTGCCCCGTTTATGTATTGCCCTGCCCTGCCCAGTTAAACCTTTTATTTGCCCTGCCCTGCTCTTGAGCCTCCCCATTGTCATCCCTAGTAAACTAACATTATTTATTATTAGAAAAACTTATCCACCCAAAATTATAAGCAAAAAAAATTAAACTAACACATTTTTTTGGAGAAAAAAAAAGCTACAATGGGAGTAAGGAAGGGGGAAGAAAAAAAGTGGTACCTTTTAATAGAGACAATCAGATCAAATACCACTAGTCAGAAACAAAAAAAAAGCTATCTGCAGTACAAAATAAAACATAAATTAGTGTGCAATTTACTTCACAAAAAAAAGTATATTATTTTTAAAATAAGACATCAACACTAAGCACGATGCAGCAGAATTGGAGTTGTTAGATTAATGTTACACTTGGTTATTAATGTGAAAGAGTAACTACATTCTGCAAATTTGTTTCTCGTAAGATTCGTATCACGAGGCACACTCTCAATGCAGGAAGAGCAGGCAGACTAGAACAAACTTAATTGTTGGTTAGCTCAAAGAAAATAAAGGTTGCATTCTTTCCGGGTGTAGTTATCCTATTATTTGCTATAGTAGTAACAAACGGGTCGTCACTAAGACATTGAAAATCAGATGTGTCCATATATCAAAATATCTTTCCAGTGCACTAGAAAGAGACAGTAATAGTGTTGTTGCACACATAAGTGGTGACACTAGGATGTTACATTAGATGTTGAGAAAAATCATAGAGGAAAGGGGGCAAATTGGGGTGGAAGTTCTCGTAAACCGCATACTCAAACGCTACACAAAATAATTAACCTGTAATGCTAAACAGTTTTCTATTTCAAATATATTAGTTTTCATCAAGTCTCTAGAGAAGAAAACTGGAACCTCAAGCACTCTACAAAATCGTTGAATTTTTTCTTACAAAATCCTATTTTCAAAAAAATTCAACCTTAATTCCCCAAAACTAGAACCTCACAAAACCCCATTTCCCCAAAACAGAAACCTCAAATACTGCACATAAATCGGGTGTTATTTTAGACAACAACTATTGTACCCAAACCAAAATACAATACTCAACTAAACAATTAACTTATTGAACTAAAAGAGTACTTACTTGTTAATGGAATATTTGATTTAAACTTTGAAGGAAGATAGAGCTGAAACGAGAGAAAAAAGGATAATAAGACAATTCATCGATTGAAGATGGAGAAATGAAGAATAATGTGCTCACTACATTGATCAGAGTTGGAGAGGTTGAGAACTCACTTTCTTTAGCTGAGAGTCCATTGGAGAGATTGAGAGCTCACTTTCTTCATATGAGAGCATAAATGTTGAAATTAAACTTTGCCCCACAATATATGACATAAATAAATTATGAAACGGACTTAGCAACGATTATCATTCGTGTCTACCAAATAAAGACATTTATGAAGATTAAATTCTAGAGATGAAATTTTATATCGCTATATAATATAATTTTATAAAAAAATATATTTAAAAATTTAGCGTCAGATTGTTCATCACTAATTTCGTTGCAAAATGTTAATTAAATTTCTCAAGACTAATTTGTTGCTAAATCCGTAGGAAATTTTTGGCGCCAAATTTTCGCGTTGATATTTAGTGACGTAAAAAATATTCCATCGCTAATCCGTCACTATAGCATAAATCAAAAAAATCATTGTTATTTTAGCAACAAAATGGTGATTTTGTTGCTAATTTGTCGTTATTTAGTGATGGAATATAATTCGTCGCTGAAATTCGTCGCTAAATGTTATTTTTTTAGTAGTGGTAGAGAGAGAGACATACTCAACGGTATTCAACCGCATGCTCTGATACCAAGTTTTTCACATTCGAGTTTACTCCCAAGACGTAATCGGTGTGTATGTCCTTTTTAAAGGACTAAGACTAGCCTCTTAATTTCATGTCATTACATTCATAGGTTGAAAATGCGGAAAAATTTATAACTTTTATTATATCTACTTGGAGGTTTACATAGACCTCTACATACACATAATATATATTTATATCGAGTATACATAGACCCTTCATATGGGAAGGTTACATAGCCTTCTACTTTTATTGCACATATATATATATATATATATATATATATAA
>NC_028646.1:68972584-68974020 GCF_001406875.1 Solanum pennellii
GTTCCAAAACACTTAAACTCTGAAAATCCGGGTACTGAGATCGACTCTCTGAACCTTGTGACGGACCTGCAGGACGGACCGTCATAGACACGACAGACCGTCACAGCTTGCATAACCTAACTGGGTCGGATTTCTACTAAAAGTTTTAAAGGGGTGTTTTGGACTATTCATGACAAACTTTATGAAATTAGTGGGGTAAGTTTAATAATTTATTTACTTGGAGGGTTAAAGGAGATAACCTTGGGAAAAATAATGGGTTACTTTTATCATAATGAATTATATGATAATTAGGGTAAAAGAAAAGAATCTAGAGAAGAAAAAGAAAAAGACAGAGAGGGAGAACGAGCGAGAGAGGAAGAACGAAGAAGAAAGCAAAGGCGTTGGGGAGATAGCTTGCTCGATCACGATTCTTCGGTGGAGGTAGGTTATGGTTTATGCTATGTGATAGTAAACTCTTAATAGCGATTGATATGTATTGGGTGGTATTGTAAAGTCTTCTATATACTTGATTGTGTGTTTGTATGTTGTGATCGTATAATTGTGGTGATTAGAATGAAGAGATTGTTGAACCTTTAATCCTATATCCTCTTTGTTAAGATGATGCTTGACATAAAGAAAGCTTGATAAACTTAAATAATGAGATAGATGGATCGGAGTGTCACGTTCCGACACATAGGAATAATGGATCGGAGTGTCACGTTCCGACACGTAGCATTAGGGGATCGGAGTGTCACGTTCCGACACGATAAGAATAAAGAGAAGAAATCTTGAATTATGATAATATACTAAAATTCGAAGAACCTATTTCCCAAATGAGTATGGTGTGGAGGTTTGAGTCCTCATAGATGTGCTTGGTGTTGTTGCCAATGGTTCTTGTACTTGTTGATTGTCACCTGTTGAGTATTGTGGTTGGTTTACATTATTATTCCATATATATATTGCTTTCTATTTGGAGTTGGCCGACGATACCTACTCAGTACGTGTTCCTTGTACTGACCCCTACTTTTATGTTCTTCTTGTTGTTTTGTGGAGTGCAGCAAGTGCACCAGTGACTTCAACTCGTCCGCAACTCTAGTCAGTCTCCAGCACGTCAGATTTCAGGGTGAGCTATTGTTCCTAGCTCAGACTGGATTCTCTCATTCACGTCTTGATGTCCTCGAAGCTCGGACATGGACTATCGTTTTACTTATTTTAGTTCTTAAATACTTTTAGACTTAGAAATTTGAGGATAGATGTTCTTGATGTGATGACTTCCAGATTTTGGGGATGATAAGTATTATACTTTAGAAGTTTAATTATTGGTTATATTAATGAGTTTTGGCCTTCCGCATTATATTTTGTTCATTATGGTTGAAATATTGGTAACGTTGGGGTTTAGATTTGTTGGTTCGCTCACATAGGAAGATAAGTGTGGGTGCCACTCGCGGCTCGTTTTG
>NC_028646.1:68978367-68979337 GCF_001406875.1 Solanum pennellii
GCTAGAGAAGTCCGCAAGTTGAGATCAAAGGAGATTGCATCCATCAAGGTTCAGTGGAAGAATCGGCCAGTTGAAGAGTCCACTTGGGAGAATGAGGCTGATATGCATGAAAGATATCCACATCTTTTTACAGATTCAGGTACTCTTTCTCTCCCTTGTTTTTCTATCCGTGATCGTTCGGGGACGAACGATGGGTAAGTTGGTATCTATTGTAACAACTTGTTTAGTAGGTTCGAGCAGTAAAAATTATTTTGAAAATAACTCACTGGGTCGACGGATCAGGCGACGGACCGTCATGGTCACGACGGGCCGTCGAGGGTCTTCGTTCCAAAACACTTAAACTCTGAAAATCTGGGTACTGAGATCGACTCTCTGAACCTTGTGACGGACCTGCAGGACGGACCGTCATAGACACGACGGAGCGTCACAGGTTGCGTAACCTAACTGGGTCGGATTTCTCCTAAAAGTTTTAAAGGGGTGTTTTGGACTGTTCATGACAAACTTTATGAAATTAGTGGGGTAAGTTTAATAATTTATTTACTTGGAGGGTTAAAGGCGATAACCTTGGGATAACTAATGGGTTACTTTTATCATAATGAATTATATGATAATTAGGGTAAAAAGAAAAGAATCTAGAGAAGAAAAAGAAAAAGTCAGAGAGGGAGAACGAGCGAGAGAGGAAGAACGAAGAAGAAAGCAAAGGCGTTGGGGAGATAGCTTTCTCGATCAGATTCTTCGGTGGAGGTAGGTTATGGTTTATGCTATGTGATAGTAAACTCTTAATAGCGATTGATATGTATTGGGTGGTATTGTAAAGTCTTCTATATACTTGATTGTGTTTTTGTATGTTGTGATCGTATAATTGTGGTGATTAGAATGAAGAGATTGTTGAACCTTTAATCCTAAATCCTCTTTGCTAAGATGATGCTTGACATAAAGAAAGCTTGATAAACTGAAATAATGAGATAGA
>NC_028646.1:68981858-69008332 GCF_001406875.1 Solanum pennellii
TGAAATTTCTTTAAGCCTTAAATTATCATTTATAACTTAATTAAGGCCATAGGGTATACCCCTTGTATAATCATCATCATCAATATCTCAATAAGAATTGTATGAGTATAAATCCTTCACAATTCATATAAGTGAGGTTAACACATTAGCATTTCATAATGTATTAAGGCGCATTGATAGTTTTCACCATCCTTATATCACATACACCTTTATCAACCTCACAATATATTCAAGACATTTCAATTAAACATCATACCACCCTATAATCCTAGTATAGCATACTCCAATGTAATATCATGACCTAACAACAATTAATCACAATTAGAAGTAAAGATAGAGATTCTAAGACTTACCAAGTCCTCCTCATAGTCTATCATCAAGGTCTTACCATCAACTCATAACTCAACCAAACTTGCGGAGTAACATCATCACACAATGATAACCAATAGAATAAGAAGGCCAATTGCATCTCTATAACACAATTCATCTTTAGATCACAACTTGAGACAAGGTACATAGGCTAATTTCACATTATAATTCATAACCTAAATCTTATCTCAATAACTAGCATTATAGGCCTATAATTCATATTAATTTAATCATAATAGCACCATAGGATAGTAATTAAATAAACAACCAACTCAATTGAATGATCACAATGCTATGTAGGTCCAGATCACTTCCTAGGGTTAGGGATAGAGGATCATATTCTTCAACTTAGACGAAACCATTAACAATTACCATAAACAAGTTGAATTACATATTAATCTACTCAATATAACCCTAAGAATTCATTAACAACTCAATCCATGACTTCAATTTCGTAATGGAATGAAACCTAGAAGAAAACAGAACTTTTTTAAATCTATTTCAAGGAACCTTTTGAGGAAAGAATCTCAAAGGTGAATAGAACCCATACCTTAATGTTTCTCAACAATTTGATGAAGGGACCTTCTCCACCAGCCTAAAAGTGGGACGACGATGGCATCGATGCCCGTCGATCCACACACGGACCATCGTCTATCCCGTTGATGCACACTACTAGGCAGTGCTGCATCAAACTACAGAGGTCCTCGTCAATGTCCCTTGGTTGGTCCTTGGGGAGTCGTATCCAGACGTTTCAATAATGAAACAGCTTAAGCACTCATTAGCTCCCTTTCCATCCATTTTCTTACATTTCCGACTCCTAAAAGTTAGTCAAAAAGGCTAAGGCACACTATCATCCCTTTGAACCAACTTCCTGGATGTTTTTGGACATTTTGGTTTTTAAACCTCCTAAATGACCTATATTAATTTAAAATGGACTTAGAAATAGTGCTTAGACTTTATGACACCTATGTTAGTCTTTACAATGAATCTTGGACTTTCAATGTGTTACAATATTAATTTTACATCAGTTTTAACTCACTTTCACTCACTCAAATAAAATCCTCAAATCAAAACCCAAAATCTCTCACCTCTCTCTACATTCTCTCTTTATTCAACCTCAATTGAAGAAACCAGGAAACTTGAAGAAGAAGATCTAATTCCCTAAGTTTCTACTCAAATTTGTGACTAAGGACTTCATAAGAAATGGATTCTTTCACTCTTGATATTTCTTTCCCCAAGAGGTCCATTCAAAGTTAGTTTCTAAATCACCCAATTCCAAGGGTTTTTCTTTACAAATGTATTTTCTTATAAAGTTGAAATTGATGATTGATTATTATGAATTGTCATTACCTATTCCTAATTAAGTGTAGATTGTTGAGTAATTGATGTTGATTAATGGGATCTTTATGTGGTCCATGTTCTTTCCCCAATTCCCCCAAATCTTGCATCTTTCTTATTAATTGATTTGAAATGATAATTGTATTGATTATTAGGATTGTGCTAACCATGCTATTTCATTCATGTACTGCCTATGGTCATGTATTGTTGATATTGGATCTATTTCTTGAAGAATTAATGAATGAACCCTTTTCCCTGAACCTAGCTATGAATTGGACTTGTAGATTATTAGGGTTATTGGAAGTGATTATGTTATTGTGTAATTCACTATATTATGATGATGATGAGTGGATTATTGAATGGTAGTGATGAATAGAGGGTAAGATCTTTAAGGAGGTTTTGGAAGTTATTTGGTAAGACCTTTATGATTATGAGTTCTTTACTTCAATAATGTTGGTGTATTCTTGATGATAATATTCAATTTAAGTATGATTATGTGAATAGAATAAGAAGATGATGATATTATTATTATGATGACATGTTATGAGTATGATGGATTGTGAGATCTTTATAGGGGTATGATCATTCAAGTTTGAATGTTATTCTCTTGTATGCCTTATTACGATATGATTATGATGTGATGATGTCACTAGTGATGGTTTGTGATGAAAGGAAGTTCTCATCCTATTCCTAATGAGCTAATGACATGATTAGACAAGGGGTTAGTCTCCTAGGACCTATGTTTGTATGATAAAGAATGAGTTAAAGGGATTTCAAAAATGGACTTTAGCTTAGCACCGGGTGAACTAAATATGAGAGGTGTCTCTTTCCAATGTGTAAGGGTAGGTTCACAATTGTTCTCATGAGATGGAGATTACAATGCAATTGTGTATAAAGAGGGTCTCTAGTATATATCTTAGTTCCTTAACTATGTTGCCTCCATAGGAATACTGGCTAGTGGATCAACCTAAAATGCTATGTTTATGTTTTGGTTCTACCTTGGCAAGTATAGTACCTTCTTTCGGTGTAGAGTTTCATGATACAGGATTCCATGTTTAGATCACATGGTCTATTGTTTGTTAATGAGATTGTTTCCGAAAGTAAAATTAATGAAGTAATTAAAATGAAAACTAACTAGGGTGACTTAAGGGGTTCTTCTTAGTGTGGGTAGGGGTATGAGACTTTTCTTATACATTGCACAAGTTGGAAATGAGTTTATTCCTAGGAGGTTGTTCTTATGTTATTATGAACTTATGATATCATGAAATGTATATAAGTTGATCCTATACCATGTTGCTTTTATATGATGTTGGTTACATTGATGAACATGATATTGGTCTAAATTGATATATGTTATGATGATTACATAAGATGGTATGCATATGACGCAAGCCATTACCTATTGTTCCTTTTCTTTTTTACATGATTATGTAGGGTATGGGGCTTCACATGAGCATTGCACTTGTTGGCTTGGTGTAACACCTCTAAAATAGATTAGGTGAAGCTAGATCCTAACATATGTGTAATGAGTTGATAAGGTCTTAAAATGGATAATAATAGTGTTTAGAGGCAGTGTTTAAAGTTTGTAAAACTTTGGAAGTAAAACGTCCAAGACGTTCGAAATTTAGCTTTGAGACGTACTTGTTTGTTCAAGTGTGCCTTTGCATGTTTTATGTGTTGTGCGGAGTTCAATTTGGTTGGAGAGGTTCCTAACATCCATACGAGCATGTTTAGGTTGGAAACTTTTGGGTACAACTCCCCAAGGACCTCCTTAGGGGTCCCTAAGGAAGACCCAAACCTTGGGCTAGCAAGCTGCCCAAGGCAGCATCAATTGTGCATGGAGGCAACAAGTCCGCGCCACGGGCTTGGTTCATCAAGGACTAGATTTTTTTCATTATCACGTGTCACATCGCGGACTCCACTGATTTAGAATTTATTTTAAAATTCTTGCAGGAGAAGCTCCGCGTTGCGAACTTGTTTTCCGATGATAATATCGAAAATTTAAGTTAAGTTTGACTTCCCTAAAAAGGTCCAATTGATGTGAAAGTATTTTGGGTATTTTGGGAGTCGGTTATTTATGGTTTTTAAGTCATATTTAGCCTTTTTCCCAAGACAAAACCCCATTACCCGATAAGAAAATCAAAATCCAAAACTCTCCTCTTCCAAATTCTCTCAAACCTCCATTGAAGGGAAAACTCAAGGTCAGATAGAAAGTGAATTCTCAAGTGATTTATTCTCCAAATTTACTAGGATTTTCATCAAACAAGGTATGGTATTTTATACTTAAACTATCTTTCTTCAAGGATCCATATTTAAAAGGCTTTTCTAAGATTTTTAAAAACATGAAATCTTCTAAAATGAATTCTAGCCATGGGTTATTGCATAAAATGATTTCAAACAATTATTTATGATTGAATTAATGTTAATTTAATGATTTTACATCAAAATTCCTATGAACCCATGCAATTTATGAAATCCTTATTTTGGCTATAATGTGGGTGATTTGATCATGGTGTGATCTTATAGAATTCTTACGTAGATTATGTTGGGCTATTGAAATATGAATAGATTAGGGTATTATTGTATATAGGCTGATTTATTTTATGATTTTTGTATTGTATCTTTTTGGATCAATTGTATGGTTTGATTATTGGTTTGGATTAGTGTATATGGCTATTGGTAAGAGCCTTGTGAATTGAATTGGGTGGAATGGATAAGGATTGTAGGTGTTGGTGATGGAATGGTAGTATGTTAACCTAACCTCTTTTATATTGTGTAGTATAGGTGTTTCAACTGTGATGTTTGGTATGGTCCACTTATGATGGTGGTGCTTATGTGCTATACTTGTGAAGAAAGTGGCCTTGTCGACATTACTTTCATGTAAATTGTGATATTATAATGTTATAACTTGTGAAGTTGATCAATGTGAAGTATGATTATGATTATGTATATGTGTTAAGTGAAAGCATGTGTTATCTTATTTGAGTCTAGGTGAACATTATATACTATAGTGATGTCTTCATGTGTGTAAACTTAATGTTGAAGTATGATGCTCCCTAGTTGACTATATAAGTCTTATAATGAATTAAGTTTATGATTCTTAACGAATGAATAAGGTTACTTGTAGTGAATTGGCTATCCACATGTGCTTCTTGAAAGTTATTATGTATGTTTTAAGATGATAATGTGTGTCTTGCTCTGGTAGACCTATGTTCCTTGCTTGATACATGAAGAATGTGAATATGAACTCTTGACTTAGTAGGCTAAAGCACCTTTGTCATGTTTGCATATGTGTGATTGAAACATGACTATGAACATGGTTAAAAGGATTATTTACTTGGAACCTTCAAACTAAAAGAAGGTTATGATATCCTTGGAGTTGAAAGCAATAATGGTATCCTTCTTGTGTGAATCATGGACTTAGGGATAGGTTGGTTGGAACAGCATGAAACCATCTCTATGAGAGTCATTGAGCTATTCTAGTAATCATTGTATGGAAGCCCTAGAAGACCATCTTTTGTAAGGTGTATTATGATTTGGTTATTACTACTATATTGTAGCTCTCCAAATTCCCTTGTGATTGAATTACTCTATGAAAAAAAAGGCTAGCACCGAGTGAGTATGCTAGAGGAGTAACTCTATTTAAGTTGAGACTAGAGTACAAAGAAACCATTGATATTCCTTAACATGTTCCTACATGGGATGTGTCCTAGTTCTACCATTGGCATGTACAACACCCTCCATCGGAGTAGGTTTGACTCTGGATTCTCTACCTAGATAGTATGTCCTATGTAAGTTATTGCCTATTCTCATCATGTGGGGATACATTTTAGTATGGATAAGGCTTACAACGTTTAGATAGTGGAATGGGACGCAATCTAGACATGGCACGAGTAGGCTTTGAAGGTGCAAGGGTGTAGGTTCCCTAGGTCTTTTCCAAGACTATTATCTGAAGTCCTCTAATTTCTTAAATGAATCTTTATTGACTTGATGAATTATTATGACTTGAGTTAATGTAATTTAAATAAATATATCCTAGACAGGATAGCTTTGGGGGTTGCTTAAGTAGGCTTGAAGAGGGCATATGGGCGGTCTCTTCATGTTTTTCTCAAGTGAATCTTAGAGTAACCTTAGGTGGTGACTTGAATGATAAATAGTGAATAATTATCTTAGGTAGTCTTAAGGATTATTTAGGTGTGCTTGAAAAAGGTGCATGGGCGGTCTCTTCTTGTCTTACTTAAGTAAGTCTTAGGATAACCTTTGGTAGGAGTGTTGTATGCTTATGTGGTTTAAAGTATTATGATTTTATTATGTGGGTTACTTGGAATGTGACTTATATGTGAAGTTGACATTAAATGTGGTTTCTTGAACTTACTTTATGAATGCTTTCTCCATAAAGAGCATGTTTTGTACAAATGTCCTTTTAGCATGATTCTATTGCATGTCACCATACTTAGTGCATTGTAATGTACTAATTTCATATATTGTCTATCTTTAAAGGTGTAGGTGGCAATTGAGAGGATTCCTTTGAAGTGAAACTTGGATATTAGCATTCCTTTCAAGCAAGTGTTGGTATGTCCAACAATTGTTCCGAGGAAATAACTATGTTTGGTTTTCGTATTCAACGACATTGTAATAGACTTAGATATTTTTTTGTATTGTCTATGTATGGGTTGTACCAAGATATTCGTGTGTCTAATATGGGTAAACATGACTTAGCATTTTCTATGTTTTCTATCAAAGAGATTTCAATATGATGTTGTGAAAAGTTTTAATTCCGCACTACTTTTCATATATGTTTATGCAATGAATGATAACTAAGGGCTTGTATGAGACCTCCAAGAGTTCGAATACGCCGCGTAACGACTTGGGGAATGACATTTCTTCAGGGTATAGCCCCGGGTCATTACAAACTTAGTATAAGAAAATAAGGTTATGAAGTAGTCTTAGAAATCCAAAGTCTCATTAAAGCCACGCCTGGTAAAGTATTGTTCATAGATGTGAGTCGCGACACATCTATGAGCAAGACATTATAGGACGATAGAGTTTAACTTTCTTGTGTCGTGCCAATAGAGTTGAGGTTATAAGTTTATATGAGATGACTATAAGAAGAATGGTTGCAAGAAGGTTGGAACATGAAGGAGTGCATGACGGAGTTCCTCAAGGTGGACTAGCTCCACAAGGAGTTCAAGTTCCTCAAGATGCTCAAGTTTCTCCCCAAGGTGATCAAGTCCCTATTGTGTTTTAAGGAATGAGGTTGTGGTGGTTCCCCAGACTTTACTAATGGGGAGATTAAAGAGGCTCTCCTTACCCTATCCCGAGCCATGACAACTCATGTGAATAGGGGTAATGAGCCTAGGTTGAATGCTATAAAGAGTACCATGACCTCTAGGTTGAGATACTTTGTGAGGATGCAACCTCCTATCTTTCATGGCTCTAAGGTGGTAGAGGATCCCCAATGTGTTGAGTGCCATGGGGGTGACTTCTAGGGATAAAGCAGACTTAGATTCGTACCAATAGATGGAGGTTGTTCAAGTATGGTACATTTAATGGAAAAATAATAGGCTGGTTGAGTCGGGTCCCATAGAGTGGTTAGATTTTATGAAAGCCTTCTTAGGAAAGTGCTTTCCCTGTGAGAGGATGGCGGTGAAGGTTGAGGAGTTCATTAACCTTAGGCAAGGTAACATAAGTGTTGAAGAGTATTCTTTGAAGTTCACCTTGTTTTCTAGGTATGCTCCATCCTTGGTGTCTACCTAAGTATGAGATAAGTAGGTTTGTGACTGATGATGCCGACCTTGTGAAAGAAAAGTGTCATACGACTAGGCTTATGGTGTATGCTCAATCCATTGAGGATTCTAAACTTAGTAAGATCTCAAGAAATTTTAAGAGGACTGGATCCGATGAGCAAAACAAACCTAGGTTTAAAAACAGGGCTCCAATGCAAGAAGGATCTAACGCTCCTAAGGTCAAGATTGAGGGTGGTAGTTGTTCTCAAGGTGTTAAGCCTACTTGGGTTACTTGTAGGGAGAAGCACTATGGGAAATGTCTAACCGGTACAAGTGGCTTCTTTGGTTGTGGTAAGGATGATCACAAGTTGAGAGATTGTCCTATTATTTCGTCTAGAGGAAGAGAGGCCAAGCAAGTTCCTTCTAGTTTTTCGGATGGTGGTGTTCCAAGCAAGAATCACTTCTATGATCTCCGAGCTAAAGGAACAAAATCAGATGATGATGCAGGTAATTTATAGTTTTCTCTATTTAATTGTTATGGGTTCCTTCTATGTGGGAAAGTATGGTGAGTAGTTGGGTTGTATATTGTTGTCTCTTCTAACCTATTCTATTCTAGCAAGAGAGTTAGAATGTGATAGTAGTATGGTGCATTTTGTTTAGGAGTCTTGTTGAAAATGAATTTCATTGTTCTCCTTGCATTGTTCATTATCATGAAGTTATATTGATGTTGTAATATGACTTTATATGACCTTGTCTCGCAAGTTGTCATGCCTTTATTCTACGTTGGTTAAATGTTGCATTAGTGATCTAGTGAGCATGCCTTTTTGTGAATTATTTGAAATCCTTGCTAAATTCTGCGTTCTTGAGAAATGTTTATGATGTGTTGTATGGTTATGAGCTTCTATTCTTGAGTCTTATTTTTAAAGTGATCAAAAGTGTAGCAAGTGTCACTCAAAGAATATTGTCCAAGTGGGGGAGAATGTAACAACTCTAAAATGAATTAGGTTAAGCTAGATCCTAACACGTGTGTCATGAGTTCATAAGGTCTTAAAATGGCTAATAGTATTTATAGGCAGTGTTTAAAGTTTTGAAGAGTTTGGAAGTGAAACGACCAACACGTCCAAAAGTTAGCTCTGAGACGTGCTTGCATATTCTAGCACGCCTTTGCATGTTTTATGTGTTTTTTGGAGTTCAATTTGGTAGGAGAGGTTCCTAACATCTATAAAAGTGTGTTTAGGGTGGAAACATCCGGGTAGGACTCCCCAACATTGGGCTAGCAAGATGCCCAAGGGAGCAGTAATTGTGCGTGGAGGGAACCAGTCCTTCTCACGGACTTGGTTCATCAAGGACCAGATTTTGGTCCGCGTTGCGGGGCCACATCACGGACTCCACTTTTTCCAAATTTAATATTAGAAATCTTGTGGGAGAATCTCCGCGTCGCAGACTTGTTTCCAATGATAATTCTGAAAATTTAACTTATGTTATACTTATCTAAAAAGTTCAAATTTATATGGGGTGATGCTGGGGTATTTAAGGTACTTTGGGAGTCGTTTATTGACGGTTTTTAAGTCATATTTATCCCTTTTCCCAAGACAAAACCGCATTACCCAATGATAAAATCGAAATCCAAAACCCTCCTCTTCCAGATTCTCTCAAACCTCCATAGAAGGGAAAACTTAAGCTCAAGGTACAAAGTGAATTCTCAAGTGATTTGTTCTCAAAATTTACTAGTCTTTTTATCAATCAAGGTATGGTGTTTCATCCTTGAACTCTCTTTCTTCAAGGAGCCACACTTCAAAGGCTTTTCTAAGACTTCTAAAAACATGAAATCTTCTAAATTGAATTCTAGCACGGGTTCTTGCACTAAATGATTTGATCCAATGATTTATGGTTGAATTAATGTTAATTGAATGATTTTACATCAAAATTACTATGAACCCATGAAATTCTAATTTTGGCTATAATGTGGGTGATTTGATCATGGCTTGATCTTATAGAATTCCTATGTAGATTATATTGGGCTATTGAAATATGTATTTATTAGGGTAGAATTGTATATAGGCTGCCTTAATTTTATGATTTTTTTATTTGATCTTGTTGGATCAATTGTATGGTTTGTTTATTGGTTTGGATTGGTGTATATAGCTATTGGTAAGATCCTTCTAAATTGAATTGGGTGGATGGCTAAGGATTATAAGTGTTGATGATGCAATGGTGGTATGTTAACCTAACTGATTTTGTATTGTGTAGTATAGGTGTTTCAATTGTGATGTTTGGTATGGTCCACTTATGGTGGCGGCGCATATGTACTATACTTGTGAAGAAAGTGGCCTTGTCAGCATTACTTTCATGAATTGTGATATTATCATGTTATAACTTGTGAAGTTGATCAATGTGAAGTATTAATATGATTATGTATATGTGGAAAGTGAAAGCATGTGTAGGTTATGATATCCTTGAAGTTTAAAGTCATAATGTTATCCTTATTGTGTGAATGATGGACTTAGGGGTAGGTTGGCTGGAAAGGCATGAAACCATCTTTACGAAAATCATTGAGCTATCCTAGTAATCATTGTATGGCAGCCCTAGTGGACCATATTTGGTAAGGTGTATTATGATTTAGTTATGACTACTATATTTTACTCTTCACATGCCCTTGTGATTGAATTACTCTACGAGAAAAAAGGTTAGCACCGAGTGAGTATGCTAGGGGAGTGACTCTACTTAAGTTGAGACTAGACTATCAAGAAACCCATGATATTCCTTAAACATGTGCCTACATTGGATGTGTCTTAATTTTACTATTGGAAAGTACAACACCCTCCATCGGAGTAGGGTTGACTCTGGATTCTCTGACTTGCTAGTATGTTCTATGTAGGTTATTTCCTATTCTCATCATGTGGGATACATTTTAGTATTGGATATGTTCTACAACATTTAGGTAGTGGAATGGGACTCTATCTGGACATGACACTAGTAGGCCTTGAAGGTGCTAGGGTGTAGGTTCCCTAGGTCTTTTCCAAACCATTATGTGAAGTCCTCTAAATTCTTAGATATTCAAAGACATTGTAACAGACTTAGATATTTTCTATAATGTTGATGTATGGGCTGTAACTCAAGATATTCGTGTGTCTAAGATGGCTAAATGACAAGTAACCTTTCCTATATTTTCTATAAAAGATATTTTAAGATGATGTTGTAAAAAATTTTAATTCCGCACTACTTTTCATATATGTTTATGCAATGAATGATATCTAAGGGCTTGTATGAGACCTTTGAGAGGTCGAATACGCCGCGTAACAACCTCTGGAAGCCATTTCTTATAGGGTATAGACTCGTGTCATTACAATTGGGATTGGATTGTTGGTAATGGTATTTTATGTTAATGATATGAACTAATGAACATGAAACATTAAGATGACTCTATGATGATGTTGTCTTTGTTTATGTACATATCTCATGTTGTTGTGATCCTTGTTTTGTATATGTTCTCTTATGTGTGCATAAAGGCTTTCAAACTGACTTAGCATATTTCTAAATAAATGTTTTTTATGCATAATTTAAATTGTTGTTCTTGTATGTATCCATACTTAGTACAAGTGGTTTTACTAACCCATATTCTTTATATTTCTATAATATGTAGGTTCGGGCCGTTGAATCTAAGAAATCATTTTCAAGAAGACTTGGATATCTTCCCCAAGTTATTGGTGAGTCTTCAATGCTTCGAGGATGGTTCCTCTTATCTACTTAGTAGGATTTTTATGTCTTAAAACATTTGTTTCTTTCCTTTATCATGTTAGACTATTGATGTACGCATATAAAGTCATATTGTACTTGTAATGGCTATGTCCAAATGTTGTACTAATTTTTGATGTGTTATATGTGAGACAAGGTATTAGACTCATATATGATTTTTTTAAGCTAAGAGAGAAGTTTATAGATACTTCCTAAATCAGGAGTCTATGTAAACTCCATATATGATACATGAGAAGTCTAAGTACATTTCTCTATGTACAAAATTTTTAAATTTTCCGCATTTTTTGCCTATGATATGTAATGACGAATGCTAAGGTCTAGTCTAAGTCCTCTTTGAGGGTGAAGATGCCTGTTACATGTTGGGGGTGCTTTCCAGTCGTGATATTAACCCTAGCTAGGGATTTATCTGCATGATCGATTAAATCACCCCAGTTGTTGAACCATGTGCGCAAGCCATCCTGTGAAATAATGAAACAAATGCTATTCCATGAAACTAAAATGACACATAATGCATGAAAATGATACAAAAGACAGTATTCTCCTAGTAAGTCAATGTAGCATCCTGAAGATATGATATGAACATATCCACACCAATTCATAATAATCTACTAAGCATTAGCTCAATACAAGTTAGAACAGTGAACCTTGAGCTTTAATACCAACATTTCACTTCTCAATTTCTCTAGTCATGGTGGCACCTTTTATAACGCACCAATAAGTTAGCCAACCCGAAAAATGAAATGTCAAGTAATGCATACGTAAAGACCGGAGAGAACCCCCTAGTCGTGACGTGGCGTACTTGACCTCTCGAAGGTCTTATACTAGCCACTTAGCTTCAGGACATAACATCATCCAAAAATAGAGGGAATTAAAACTTTCTTTTTAACATAATACAAAAATCATTTGATAGAAACGGAAGACTTTCTAACATATGTCTCAAAACCATCTATGTAATATAAGAGTAACAGTGTCTTGGGACGCAGCCCAAAAAAGTCAGAAACAAAGTAAATGACATAAACGAAACATAAGGGTATTTTGCTCGAATGCTATGTGGACTCACCAAACTTCACTTCTAGAAAGCCTTGGAAACTTTACCCTTAAAAGAAACTCAATATCCTCAACACCCTACGTTGGATTAGAATGTAGACAAATATGCGTTAGTACAAAATGTACCAAGTATGAATGCTAACATATAAAACATAAGATATCACAAGGGTTAGTCAATAATAGACATAATCATAAGAGATAATAGCATAAACATAGAAAGAATATCATTAGCATAGTAAATCATCATAAAGAATACTTAAGTTAATACTTCAACTTATTTGCCCTCCTTACTCAACTGAAATATCTCACAAGCCACCTCCAAACATTCTTGTGCAAGGCTATGGTAGTATCCCATTTACTACCTAGATAAGTACCTCTCTCTATTCATTCTTGATGGTAGTCCACCTTAAAAAATAAGACCTACCTTTTCCATACATAAGGGTACTATACCGTTTTGATCACTTCAAAAAAAATCTGTGCAATGCAGATGAGGCATCCCATACTACCTCACACACTAAGTATATCTTGTAGTCATCCTTAACATGTGAATCCTCCTTAGCCTCATCATTAACTTAACTTTCTTAACTAAGAATCTATCAGTTCTAGCCATTAATAACTAGGAAAGTCAACTCTAGTCCAATCCTATTTCAAGCCTCTTTTGTAGTGACCCTAGGTTATACTTTGTTCGACGCACTCATAGCACCCCATGACACTATTCACGCAAAGTATTACTTTTATATCCTCTTTCAATTTTTTCTTACCTTGGAACCTAGTTCCTCTCTCTAACTTTAGAACACTATGAGATAATTCTTTAATCATCTCTAAGTTCCTATTATAATCATGAACACTACGAGATACAATCTTTGCTATGTCTAAGTTCATCCACACATCATGAACACTACAAGATACCACCATGGTTGTGTGTAACTTCATTCACACATCATAAGCACTATGATCTACTTCATTAAGTAAGTCTTAGTTCATTATGCTTTGAACACTAGACGCTTCTCAAGCACGTCTAAGTTCATATATATGAAGATTTCTACTAGGAAACCTTGACTCCACTATGTGAAGATATCCCGCCTCATGAGACCTAACTTTGGGAAATCTCACACTTTACTACGTAAGAGTTCCCCCTTAAACATGGATAGTCATCACAATAACAAGGTGTGTCTCTTCTTTCTACTTGGGTTTCGGAACCTTGTGTGACATTTCTTCTCATTGAAATATCCACTTGGAGTAAAGCATATACTCGAAAATTTATTTGTTGAGACTTGCTCAATACTTTTCTCTCATTGAGGGATGTTTTGGACAATCTCTCCCTGCTCATGTGATTCTATCACTTTCATTCATTCGATTAGTAAATCTACATCCAACACAACAACCTAAGAATCATAATTATTTACTTCATTCTATCTTCTTTCATATATAGATTTTAGGACCATCAAGTAGGCTTCTTCCCATATGTTTCATTACTAGGTAATTTACCCATAATTCATCTTTAAAGTTCAATTCATACTTAAAAAGTAAAGATCAATCCTAACCAATAAAGTATAGTTCAATTTTTACTTAGATGATCTTACTATGATCAATTACTATTCAAGACAATTGAATTAAGAAGATCAATCCAGAATCCAAAATCTTTCCTTTAATTACCCATATCACCATGATCACCTTCATCGTCAAATAATAGAATTCATAAATGAAAATTCAGGAAAAACATCATGTAATAATCGTATAAACATAATTGAATGCTACCCACTTGATTGGGATCACAAACAAGCCTTACCATAATACAATCATAATCCTATCTAAATTGGGATATTTTGGATTCACAATTGAAGGAAACTAGGGGGAATCCATGGATGGAAGAATCCATGAATAAAAAAGCTTTACATAAATTCAATCCAAGCCTCAATCTAAGCTTTAACCCTTGGTAAATACGTCCTTGAAGCTGCCTCCTTTTTCTCTTCTCCTACAATGGTGATCTTAAGAGAGTCTTGAGAGGGAAAGATTTTGTTTTGGAGTCTAGAGTCTAATTTAATATTTTATTTCTTAAATATACATAAAATACCTAAAAACACCTAAAATAGCCGTCCATCACTTAATTAGGACGTGGGTGAATTTCCCAAAATGCCTTAGCTTTGGCCGAGACACCTGCAAAATATTGCAGGTGTCAATCGACAATTCCAATCTACTGACTGTCCAACGGACGATGAGGCATCCTACATAGACACCGTTCATTTCATAGCCTTTTGGGGGTCTAAGATCCCACCACTAAGTATTGACCAATGCTTTCAATCAACGGGACGTCGATGGGTTCTATTTTGGAAGCTTTCTTGCCATGGTTTGGGTCCTTCCCAAGGACCCTTTGGGTTGTCCTTGGGGAGTCGTACCCGGGCTTTTCGACCCTAAATATTTCCATATGCATGTTAGTCTACTTACCTATCATTTAAGACTCTAAATAACACTTAAAACCCCATGAATATACTAAGGAACACTAGCACAAACAAAGACTAACTCTTGGACGTCTTGGTCGTCCTTTGACGTTTGACCTCAAACCTCTTCAAACTATCTTCTACAAGTTGTGACACGTCTTTAATATGAGTTATTGAATCATTCAACACATGAGAGGCTCTAGTTAACCTTATTTCATTTTGGGGTCATAATAATATCCCCCACTCGGGAAACATTCATCCTTGAATGACACCTTCCTAAACTCTTCTCAAAGGACCAATTCTAAACTAGAAACCCATTGTGCATGCATTATTTCTAAATGCACACATCCAAGTCAAGGAAAAACTTAATTCCAAGCTAAACGTAGCTACACATAATCATATAAGGACCTTATGAAGAATGCCTTCACTATCCCCTACTTGGGAGTAAACCACACACATGAAATTCTAAAATCAAATTCATCATCATTAGGAAAACATCATATCTAACCAGGTAAGACATAAAAATAAGAAAATCTAGAAATTTTCATAATTCAATAAAAAAGCACATACTGGAAAGGTACATGAGAAGATCATTTTTTATCTTCGCTAGATTTGAGAGCATAAAACCTACTAAGTTTCTTTGTGGAACCATCTTCCACATTACTAGTAGCAGCTTCCGTATCATCCCTTACCTTAGCCTTAAGATCCTTGAAATCTCTCACCTTCTATCCATCTTTACCACACCCAAAGCAACCATTTGTGCCAGCTAGGCATTTACCAAAATGACTTATCCTACACTTGGAACTAGTAGACTTGGAAAATATAGTCCCACTACCTTTCTCTTTATCAACCTTACAAGTGTTGGAAGAATCTTGACCAGGATATCTTGTCTTAGTTCTAGGCATATCTTGTCCCTCGGACTTAGCATGGAAAGACTTCTCACCTTCAAATGTAGACCTCTTCTTTTATCCAACTCTCTTTTTCCTTAGTTTAGATTATTCAATTTGTTGGGAAAACACCATAAGACATGATATACCCATATCATCAACAAGAATCGTAGTACGACATTCATTTTTGACTAGAGCAGACACTCCCATCATGAACCTCTGCATCAAGTCTCTGGGGTTTGCTACAACGCTTGGATCATACTTAGACAAAAGAATGAACTTCAAGGCACACTCCTTAACACTCATATTTAATTTCTTGAGGTTTATGAATTCCTCCAACTTATCCTCCCTTAATTCTCTAAGAAAGAACCAATCAGGGAAAGTCGACTTAAAAGTCTCCCACTCTATAGAACCCGCTCCAACCGGCCTAGAATCATTCCATTGTTCATACCAAACATGTGTTATATCTTTTAATTGGTAAGCGGATAGTTCCTCTTTCTACTTAGAAGTTCACCCCATTATAGCAAGAGTCTTATAAACCTCATATATGAACCCATTTAGATCCTCTTCCACCTTGGAACAACTAAATTCCAAAGGGTTCATTCTCAACAACTCCCTAACCTTATAACCACCTATGGCTCCTATAGTTTTTGTCGGATCCACCATCTCCCTATTTTCTATCACTGTCAAGGCTCGAGCTAAGAAGTTAATAGATGTTCTAAACTCCTCTAGAGTGATATTCCCCATTGGCATGTCATTAGGAACTTCAAGAGGAACTTGTTCTCCCTTTGGGGGGGGGGGGGAACTTCATCTTACACTAGGAGAGGAATCTCCTATCCCCATTTTGACCTCCTTCCCTTCTATCATTATCTTTAATTTTAGGAATAACCTTGAAAAAATCATAGGAAAATATTAGAAAGGTCCTACTAAAGAAAAACTTTATGGCACGACTAAGAGACCGAAGAAGTGAAACATTCCTAAGCATCTCATAGCCTCCTAATCGTAGATGTGTCGTGATTCACACCGATGAATAAGACTCTAATAGATCTGTTTTTGAGACATCCTAAGACCATTTAATAACCTTATGCTCTAATAGAAAGTTTGTCAACCGGAGAGCACCCCCTAGTCGTGATGTGGCGTACTTGACCTCTTTGAGGTCTTTTACAAGCCACTTAGCTTCATTACATAACATCATTCAAAAATGTGGGAAATTAAAACTTTCTTTTTTACATTATACGAAAACCACTTCATAGCAATGGAAGACTTTCTAACATATTCCCCAAAACCATCTATGAGATATAAGAGTAACATTGTCTTGGGATGCAACCCACAAAAGTCTGAAACAATGTAAATGACATAAACAAAACATAAGAGTATTGTTCTCGAATGCTATAAGGACTTACCAATTTTCACTTCTTGAAAGCCTTGGAAACTCTACCCTTCAAAGCAACTCAATCTCCTCAACACCTAACGTTGATTAGAATGTAGACAAATATGTGTTAGTACAAAATGTACCAAGTATGAAAGCTAACCAACAAAACATAAGTTATCTCAAGGGTTAGTCAATAATAGACATAATAATAAGAGATAATAGCATAAACATACCACGAATATATAAGCATAGTAAATCATCATAAAGCATACTTAATTTCATACTTCAGATTATTTGCCCTTCTTATTCAAATAACTCTCTCACAAGCCACCTCCAAGTATACTTGTGCAAGGCCATGGTAGCATCTCATTCTACTACCTTGATAAGTACCTCCCATTGTTCATTCTTGATCATAGTCCACTTTCATAATTAAGATCTACCTTCTTCATAAGTAACAGTACTATATTTTTTTGATCACTTCATAACACACTTATTTAATGCATATGAGGTATCCCATACTACCTCACGCACTAAGTATATCTTGCTGTCATCCTTAACATGTTCATCCTTCTTAGCCTCATTAATAACTTAACTTTCTTAACTGAGAACCTCTCATTTCTAGCCTTCTATAACTATGAAAGGCAAATATAGTCCAATCATATATCAATCCTCTTTTTTAGTGACCCTACGTGTAACAACCCTAAAAAGAGATATGCTAAGTAATGCTTAATGTGTCTAGAATGCCTACGATTATACCGGGTTCACACGGATTGATGCATGTAGAACCAGACCTCTGATCCCTTGCTACAACAAAGCCAACTAACTTGGGGAGTGAGTTGAGCTAGAAAAGGTTGGTTCCATCCATTTAGGGCTCTCGAATACGAAGATTTACTCAGATGAGTCTTTACCAGACTTAAAAAGGGAAAATCATAGGTTTGGAGGGTCTAGGGGTAAAATGATTTTTTCCAGGCCAAGGGTGATATCGTAATTACCCTAAGGAATTTATTAATTTATTAATTAATTTAATTAAGTGGACGGTTCGAGTCGGGTCGACCGGAAATGACCAATTCGCGGTGGTCACTCCACCCGAGTTCGAACCCCAATGGAAGCTTCAACTAAATGTGTTTGATTTGAGGTTTATAATCTGATCTTTTAAGGGCTTTATGGTCATTTCACTAAGATAATTAAATCAGATTTTCATTAAATTAATAAGGAGTCCTAGTTTGACTAATTCCCAAATTAAAACTCCTAATCCTAAACTACTCTCTCCCGCTCATCTCTCTCACGTCTCTCCACTTCTCTTTCACGTTTTCTCTGCCAAACATGAGTACTAAAGCATAAAAATTACTAAATTTCTTCACACTTGAAGAACTCACACAAAAAATATAATCAAAACATAAGCAAAAACGTTAGGCAGAAAGGGAAGTTTCTCCGTCAAATTGGTGTTGAAATTGCGGGGAATTGGAGTGATTTTGCAGAAGGTTTTGGGAAGCAATTTCAGGGTTTGAACAACAAAAAAGGTATGGGTTTTCTTACTCTTGGTCCCTTTCCCAAGAGACCCTAGGATTCAGTCGATTCTAATCCGAAAACTATGATTGTTTCCCCATTGCATGTCCCTGTCACTAGCTCCTATCGATGGTTGTAAGTTGGTAGGTCTGCTTCTAGATATTAGGCATGTAATGTGTTTTCGTGATGAATATTTTCATGAATGTGTGTTTGGAATCGTATGACTGATAACCTATGTTTTCCAAAAATATGTGTTTTTGTGTGTGCAATGTGTAATCGTGACTTTTGGACACGGATTGGAGCATGAAAATGACATGTTTATGGTTGTATTTTATGTGCACAACTTGTTTAAATGATGATGTTCATAAGTGATGTAAAAATGCTGATTTGAGTGCAAACTCTTTATTGAATGTATCTTGAAAATGCACCTAAAGAACTCACTAAAAACTACTTCGAACATATACACATTTAACGTGAAATAGGTGAGAAAATAGGCTGCAAAAATGTGATCAAAATTCCAGAACTTTGATGTTAGTTTCGGTCAAGAAAAGTCAATTAACATGTTATGAAAAATGAAGAAACATAAGTGAGGTCACTGAGGATCCAACCCGTGACCTCTCCATGTTAAAAGTCATAGAAATATGTAAGTTAAAAAGAATGTGGCAAGGGGGATTTGAACCTGTGACCTTGACCCAAAATGAAATACTAAATAAGAGAGGAGTGCGATTCGAATCCACCACCTCTCGTCAGATTTAAGGAGGAATCAAAATAGAAAAAAGGTGAGGTGTGTGGGAATGGAACCCACGACTTTTAAGAAGAATAAAAGGAATTTAAGGAAAAAATTAAAGTGGCGCTGTGGGTGTTCGATCCCACACCCTCTCGGCCAAGAAGGAGAGAATTAAAAGAAAAGAAAATAAAAGGAAATGAGGTTGTGGGGGTTCGATCCCACATCCTCTCAGTCCCAATGAACGAAAAATAAAGAGAGAAATCAAGGGAAAAATGAAATGAAGGTGTTGGGGCTCGATCTTGGGTTCCCAAATCGTGTGGATCAAACAAAAATAAATAAAAATGTAAGTGTTGTCCACGGGATTCGAAATCGGGTTCCCTCTCCCAAATTTCGTATTTATACATAAGTCATATGTGAATAAATGTTCAAAAATAATGTTGCCTACATAGATCGAAATCGAGATCTTGGCATACTTACAAGATCTATAAGTCTTGTACCACATAATCTTAGGAAGATATGAATCACTTAAACGAACTATGATTGAAGCCTCATGGCTTTATGTATAGACCCATACGTCTAGCATACGTGTAAAGTAAGTGAACCTAAGATGTATGTAACGAAATGATGAAACCCTAGAAGGGTCAAGTAAGAGTGTGAAACACACTAAATGGCCAAGTGCATTGGCATATAATGAAACGAACATTCACGTAAAAAGGGATGAGTAATTTTGAGGAGAAAATATGCTAAAGATAATGAATGTGGTGACAACATGGCAAATCTTAAATGAGCCTAAGTAAATGTTACCAAAACGTACTCACCTATGAGAGTGCAAAGCTAAAGAAGAGACCAGTCTCTATGAACACTCTATTGAAAATATTGAGATTATTGTATACTTTAATACAAATGATGACAATAGAAATCATCTATTGAGCTATGATGTCCTCATACTAGAAGCTAGCTTCCATAGCGTATGAGTTGAATATAATAGAACTTTATACTGAGCAGCGATAGGCTAGCTATGAGCGCTGATGCCTTCTTTCAGGAAGGGCGGAGGATCACGTAACTCTCATGAGATGAGACAGTCCGGCATGACGGGTATGGGTCTTCTTATATCTCCTAGTCTTTGAACCTATAATGCCAATATAGGGATCTAGTAGGGCTCATTTCCCTATGTACGCTAGCATGTTTTGGGTCACTTTGGCCGGTGATTCCACCTCTTTTCGGTGTGGGGCAGACACTGGATTTCATGATGCTCACATGATCTATGTCGATTAAAGTTAAACTTCCCAAATGAATGAATGAGGCCAGCCTCAAAGGATGCACATAATGATATGAACGATACCAAAGGTATTAGGTTAGGATAATCAAGAGTTGAGCTAGACTCAAGTAATGACACAAGGTTATTCTTGATCATTGCACAGCAAACCCGATGATAGTCTTAGACTACATCCTAGGTATGGCTAGTGTTTACACTAGCTTATGAATGAATGAAATGAAGTACGTATGAATGAATGAAGTAGACTATGAGTTTGATAAAGAAGCATCCCTAGTTCAGGTCTCATATGTTCAGCCCTCATTTTGGGAAGTCTTAATGTCAAGTCCATTATTCCAAGGTCTCATGGCATATGAACGAAAGATATGAAATATCTTATTTGCCATATGTAATATGTTATGTGCTAATAAGCATTATGTTATGTGATGTGTACACTATGATACGTATGATGGTGCATGTTATTCTCATGGCATTACTTTCCTAAACGAAATTTGGCAAGTCCCCTGAATTTCCTAATTCAAATTTGGCAAGTCCCCTGAATTTCCTAATTCAAATTTGGCAAGTCCCCTGACTTTCGTAATCCCATTTTAGCAAGTCCACAAACTTGACTTTCCATAAATCATGTTTTTAGGAAAGAGATATTCTTACTCATGCATGTCATTGGTGTGTGCTTGCATATACCCATACATAGTATAAGTGTGTACTTATCCCATACAACTCTAGATTTTTAGGTGCAGGCATAGGTGGACATTAGAGCTTTAAGATCGACGCTGAAGCTATCCGGACGTGGAGCGTTCATACGATCTTGGTAGTCCCTCATGCATTTGAGGTCTCTTTCCCATTATATTCTAGCTTATTTATAGAATTGAGCTAGTGGAGTACGTTCCACTAGCATTTGTTTCCCATAAATTTCGTACATTGTATTGGTGCCATTTTACCAAGTATACACTTAATGCAGTATTCAACTACATCTTTCGTTTGATGTTCTTAATGTTAGATGGTTGATGGTGAACGTATATGAATTTAAGTAGAATGATTACATGCATGTAACGAAACAAAAAGTTCAAATTTTCTGCTAAAATTAACTTAGATGAAGTAAGGATGACATATGTAGGCTTGTTTGCGACCTCTGAAAGGTTAACGACGCCTGTCTTTTCTGGGGTCTAGATTCCGGTCGTGACACTAGGTTATACTTTGTTCAATGCACTCATACCACCCCATAACACTATTCAGGAAAAGTATTATTTTTAGATCCTCTTTCTATTTCTTCTTACCTTAGAACCTAGTTATTCTCTCTAAGTGTAGAACAATATGAGATACTTCTTTAAGTATGTCTAATTTCATTTTATAATCATGAAATCTATGAGATACCACCTTGGGCATTTCTATACATCCACACATCATGAACACTAAGAGATACGACCTTGGGTATGTCTAAGTTACACATCATGAACATTACGAGCTACTTCATTGAGTTTGTCTTTGTTCATTATTCTTTGAACACTACAAGATATTTCTCACGCACGTCTAAGTTCATTGGATATGGAGATCTCTACAAGGAAACATTGACTCCACTACGTGAAGGACCCCCGCCTCATGTGACCTAACTTTGGGAAAACCCATACTATACTACCTAAGAGTTCCCCTTAAACATGGGTAGTCATCACAATAACTAGGTTTGGATCTCCTTTCTACTTGGAGTCTGAGCCCTTGTGTGACATTCCTTCTCATTGACATAAACACATATAGTCAAGCATATACTCCGAGATTTACTTGTTAAGCCTTTCTCAAAAATTTTCATCACGGAGTGATGTCCTAGACAATATCACCATTCTCAAGTGATTCTATCACTTTCATTCATTCCATTCCTAAATCTACATCAAACACAACAACCTAAGATTCATGATTCTTTACTTCATTTTATCTTCTTTCATATAATGATTTTAGGACAATCAAGTAGGCTTCTTCCCACATTCTTCATTTTAGGTGAATCTAGACATAAGTCATCTTTAAGGTTCAATTCATACTTAAAAGGTCAAGATCAATACTAACCAATAAAGTCTAGTTCAGTTCTTACTTAGATGATTATACTATGATCAATTAGTATTCAAGACAATTGAATTTAGAAGATTAATCTAGAACCCTAAATCTTGCCTTTAATGACCTAAATCACCATGATAACCTTCACCATCAAATGCTAGAATTCATCAAGGAAACTTCGTGAAAAAACATCATATAATCTACATAACTGAATGCTACCCACTTGATTGGGATCACAAACAAGCGTTACCCACAGTGCAATCACAATCCTATCTAAATTGGGGTATTTTTGATTCACAATTGAGTGAAATTAAGGGGACTCTGTGGATGGAAAAATCCGTGAATGTTTAAGATTCACATACACTTTTGGGGGCTAATTTCCCACAACTCTGTGTGGAGAAATTCCCCCAATATATGGGGCGTCGATCAATCGATGCGGCATCGCTAGTGGGCGTCGGTGCGGAGTGTTTTGACATATTTCTTGCGAAGGTTTAGGTCCTACTAAAGGTCCCTTTGGGTGGTGCCTGGGGAGTTGTACCCGGGAGTTTTGACCCTAAATAATTCCATCTACATGTTAGCCTACTCCCCTATAATTTTAGACTCCAAATAACTCATAAAACCCCATGAAACATATTAAGGCACACTAGCACAAACAAAGGCTAACTCCCAAACGTCTTGGTCTTCCATTCACATTTGACCTCATACCTCTTCAAATTAACTTCCAAAAGTTGTGACACATCTTAAACATGATTTATTGACTCTTTAAACACATGAGAGGCTCAACATAACTTATTTCATTTTGGGGTCATAACAATATCCCCCACATAGGAAACATTAGTCCTCTAGTGGTACCTTCCTAAAATCTTCTTAAAGGACTAATTCTAAACTAGCAGCCCATCGTGCATGCATTATTTCTAAATGCACAAAACCAAATCAAGGAAAAACTTAATTCCAAGAAAACATAGCTACATATGACATATAAGGACCTTATGAAAAATGGCTTAACTATTCCCACTTGGGAGTAAACCACACACATGAAATTCTAAATTCAAATTCATCATCACTAGGGAAACATCATATCTAACCAGGCAAGTCATAAACATATGAAATTCTGGAAATTTTCATAATTCAATAAAGAAACACATACCAGAAAGGGAAATGAGAATATCAGTTTTGATCTTCCATAGATTTGAGAGCATAGAACCTACTCAGTTTCTTTGGAAGACCATCTTCCACATTACTAGGAGCATCTTCTTTATCATACCTTTCCTTAGACTTAAGATCCGGGAAATTTCTCACCTTCTGTCCATCTTTCCCACACCCAAAGCAACCATCCATGTCGGCTAGGCATTTACCAAAATGACTTCTCCCACACTTAGAGCAAGTAGACTCAGAAAATGTAGACCCACTACCTTTCTATTTATAAACCTTATAAGTGTTAGAAGAATCTTGACTGGAATATCTTGGCTTAGTTATAGGCCTATCTTGTTCCTTAGAATTAGCGTGGAAAGACTTCTCACCTTCAAACCTAAACCACTTCTTTTCTCCAGCTCTCTCTTTCCTTAGTTTAGACTCTTCAATTTGTTAGGCAAACACCATAATACGTGAGATATCCATATCATCAAGAAGAATTGTTGTACAACATTTTTCTTCTACTAGTTTGGACACTCTCATCATGATCCTATTAATCAAGTATCTAGGGTTCACTACCAAGCTTGGAGCATACTTAGACAAAAGAGTGAACTTCAAGGCACACTCCTTAACACTCAAATTGCCTTGCTTGAGGTTTATGAATTCGTCCAACTTAGACACTCTCAATTCACTACGAAAGAACCTACGAAGTAAAGCTAACTTATAAGTCTCTCATTCTATAGGACCCGCTCCTACCGGCTTAGAATCTTTCCACTGTTCAAACCAAACTTGTTTATATCTTGCAATTGGTAAGCGGATAGTTAGCCTTTCTCCTTAGAAGCTAACTTCATTTTAGCAAAAGTCTTATAAACCTCATCTATGAACCCATTTGGATCCTCTACCACCTTTGAACCACTAAATTTCGGACAGTTCATTTTCAAGAACTCCCTAACCTTATAAGCACCCATGCCTTCTATAGGAATTGTAGGATCCACCACCTCCTTATTTGCTCGGGCTATCAAGGCTCGAGCTTATAAGTTCACAGAACTTCTAAACTCCTCTAGAGTGATATTCCCCATTGGAAGGTCATTAGGAACTTGACGAGGAACTTGTTCTCCTTGGGGAGAAACTTGAGCTTGCACTTGTGGAGGAATCTCTTTATCCCCATTTTGACCTCCTTCCCTTCAAGCATTATCCCTAGTGTTAGTCATAACCTAGAAAATCATATGAATACACTAGAAAGGGCCTACTAAAGTAAAACTCTATGCCACAACTAAGAGAACGAACAAGTGAGACTTTTCTAAGCATCCCATAGCATCTTACTCATAGATGTGTTGCGACTCAGACCTATGAATAAGACTACTAGATGTGGTTTTGAGATATCCTTACACCATTTCATAACATTATACTCTAATACAAAGTTTGTCACGATCGAAATGTGCCCCCTAGTCATAATGTGGCATACTTGACCTCTCGGAGGTCTTATACAAGCCACTTATCTTCATTACATAACATCATTCAAAAATGAAGAGAATTAAAACTTTGTTTTTAACATAATACGAAAATCATTTCATAGAAACCGAAGACTTAATAACATATCTCTCAAAACCATGTATTTAATATAAGAGTAACAATGTCTTGGGACACAGACCACAAATGTCTAAATCAAAGTAAATGACATAAACGAAACATAAGGTTATTGTACTTGAATGCTAAAAGGACTCACCAATCTTCACTTCTTGAAAACCTTGGAAACTCTACCCTTCATAGAAACTAAATCTCCTCAACACCCTACACTGGATTAGAATGTAGCCAAATATACGTTAGTACAAAATGTACAAAGTATGAAAGCTAACATATAAAACATAAGATATCTCGAGGGTTAGTCAATAATAAGCATTATAAATCATCATAAATCATACTTAAGTTCATAATTCAACTTCATTACTCAAGTGAACTATCTCACTATCCACCTCCAAGTGTACTTGTGCAAGTCCATGGTAGCATCCCATTCTACTACCTAGCTAAGTACCTCTCTTTGGTCATTCTTGATCATAGTCCACCTTAATAATTAAGACATACCTTCTTCATACATAAGAATACTATACCCTTTCGATCAATTCAAAACACACTTGTTCAATGCATACGACGCATCCCATAAAATTTGATACGCTCAAACTTACTTCTCAAATAAGAAGTAAAGCGGTCGTGTCAAGTAAATAACCCAACTAGTGAGGTTGGGATCGTTCCCACGAGGAAAATAGTTTAGACTTAACTTCAATTTATTACTACTAATGTTCAGTCAATTACTTTCTTGGAAATCAAAAATGATAAAAAGGGGGGTTTCTATTCCTAAATAAATGAAAATAACTAGCGAAATAAAAGGAGACAACTAAAAGCTTTGAATGTTGGAGTTTAATCAATTAATCAAAGTAACTAGGTTTACGTGTTCCCTACAGGTTCATAACTTGATAAGTCTAACTATAACAATTCTTTCCTAGTATCTTGCATGCAAAGTGATAAGTTATGTATTTCTAAATCCTTGGTCCGGCATCTAGAAAATGTCACTCCGCACCTTGGTCCGGCTACGTGTGTTGCTATCCTAACCCTTATCTTTACCTCATATAAGCATCGTATTCGATATTTGACTAAGTTATTACCTCGTACCAATCAATACTAGCCTATTAGATAGTATACACTAAATCTATGTTGATAATTCTTTTCCTATTATCTACCTCCTTGGTCCAGCAAGTAGCATTAAGGCGAGTTCGAACGTTGGCCATCCGTTAAAAAGACTTCTGTGTGAAAGAATTATCAATACATGCAAGACACTATTCTAGAATTGTTATTTTAGTTAGGTTTTA
>NC_028646.1:69008666-69008771 GCF_001406875.1 Solanum pennellii
GAAATCTGTCAAAATGCGGCTGGGTCAACGGACCTCGCGACGGATCGTCGTGGTCACGACGGGCCGTCATGGATTCCGTCGTCCCATACTTGTGCAATTTCTTCT
>NC_028646.1:69008981-69042472 GCF_001406875.1 Solanum pennellii
GACCGTCACAAGCTCCGTAGGTGGTCTCTTCTGCATTTCTTCGCTCAAAAACCTCCACATTCATCTTTGGACAGATTTCCTGCAAATAAGGAGAAACTTATATAAAATTAGCACAAAAAGACTTTTGGACAAACTAAACTTAAGGAAAAAGTATTAATAATACCGTGAAACCACGGTATATCATCACCCTCAACTTAAATTTGTTGTTTGTCCTCAAGCGACGCACTATGACTTAATACACAATCTTTGTACAATAGTATCCATGTTTTATCCTTTGCAATCATTTGGCTATCAATCCCGATTAATCTCATCATATTTATGCATGCTATCACTATTAGGCTTGAATTATGTGGAATCAGACCACGACACAGATTCACCATGCACTAACACCTATCCTCTTCAATTTCTCACCGAGGTGCTAATATTTCCGGTAATGCAACTAGTGTCCTCACTTCAAAACAAAATCCTCATTTTTCACACAATGATTTCAGTTTGAGTATAAGGATTACTTTTCAACACTCACTCTTAGAACAAATTCACACTCATTCATACCTATTTCCATAAGCTTGCCCTTATTTTCACTGCTTTAAGTTCGCTATACAACCCTTAGGATCACGATAGGACTTTCTTAGCTTGTAACATAGGCTCAGGGTCCGGTAGGGTATATTTAGGTATACTTTAGTGACGTTTTGCCCTCCTTGACATATCGGCTAAACATACCATTTTCAATCATTTTATTTTGCCCAATTTCCCACATTCTTTCACCTTGCTATTTTCCCTTCTTTCTTCATTTGTGTAAGTGACTCTCTTCTTTTCTTGCTTGTATATTTTTTTTTTATTTTTACTTTTCTTTCAACTAATTTTTGAGTCACTTTACTTTTGTTCTTTCTCTCTCTTTATTCTTTCAACCCCACTTTCCAGAGCATTCCTCATAATAGTCACCCTGAACTCATGGCTGCCATGAGTCAAAGTACACAATACCCAAAGTTGGGTCAGGGCCATAAAAAGGTTGTTTACTGCATTAGCCACCCTCAACTTATGCTTTTGGCATAAGCTGAGGTGCACATGTCCAAGGAGGGACCAGGGCCAACACATTATTCCCAGAAAAGATCAGTTGGGGTGAGAAAGAAAGGTCTAATTTAAGCTCAAATCATTTGGATCAAAGAACGATAAATTTCATTTGGTTTTCTTTTATTTAGGCTAAAAATGGGCTATATTGAATAATGGCCTATGATCCTTTCCTAATTGTCTATTACATCTTACTTTTAGCAGGACTAACCAGGAAAGTTCTAGCTCAGTACAAATAGTGGACTATTAAAATCTTACTCACACTCACTTGACATCTCATCACTCTACCAGATTATCAGACACCTAGTTCGAATTTTAGACTTAGGGTCATGCAGTGGTGTACCTCTATGTCATGCTTAGAGCCACACATTTATCAATTACTATGCCTAGTCATGCATCATTTTCCATTTTATCAGGATATCATTTTAGCCATCATGCTCCAGAATTAAACTATGTACACAAGATATAGACATGCCGGTTCAACAGAAAAAGTAATCAGTCTCTTGGGGAAAAAGAACACAGGCAAGAAAACCCCAAAAGAGGATAGTGAATTGGGCTACTCAGACTTCACCCTAGCACTCACTTTCCATTTACCCCACCCCCAACAAAAAGACATGCAATTGTCCCCAATGCATAAAAAAATTTAAATACTAGAGTGGTAGGTGAAGCAAACATGGGTGCAAAGCGCCGACGATCAGCAAGCTGGTGGGTCCGGTTCACCAGAACCCACTACCTCTATAGTCTGGACACCCTCAGTGGTGTCCTCAGCATCAACAGCACTATCAGCAGTGCCTCCTGCGATCTCCACAGTTCTGGAGCTAGACGCCCCAGCAGCTAACTCTTCTGCTCTCATCTGACGCGCCTCTTCCTCAGCAAGCGAGGCTCTCCTCGCAGCCTCCATCTCACGGCGCTCCTTCTTCCGTGCTCGCGCCTCATCCTCCTCTCGACCCCTACGCCTCTTGGCATGCTCTCGAGAGGGAGGTGGTGGAATGTCTGAAGTGGCGAATAGGGCCGCCAGCACTGTGTCTTCAGCAGGCTCTGCAGAAGGGGCCTCAGACTCAGGCACCCTAGCCTCTAAGATCGTATCAATTCTGCTCGAAGACTGTCGACCGCAGCCTGAAGGGTCGAAACATCCATCGGAGGGGCTGGTCGGGCTAGCACTCGCAACTCAAAAACGTCCAAGCGCTGATGAACCTCAGTGATCTTCCGCTCTGTGTGCTGGACCATTCTCCGCTCGAAGCGCTCTTCTGCCTCAGCAATAGACTTCTGCATCTAAGGCTGGATGTGATGCAGAAGTGTGGCCATCTGTGCCTCTAATTTCTAGACCCTAGCAAGCGGGACCAGAGCGGGTAAAGGGGCTGAGCGAGAGGAGCTCGGGGCGGTGCTACTACCCGGGATAGACTCGACCGGGGTAGTGTCAGTGGAAGCCGCCTGCGTAGCCGTGCGGGGCTGTGCTACCGTCTCAGCCAGATTGTCACCAAGAGGAGGCAACTCTGGATGGGGCCCTCTGCGTGGAGCCAACTCATTGGCCTCATCCCTGATGAGGCCGATATCAACTGTGCCCAGCGGGGTCTTGAGTTGATCAACATGCCATATAGGCACACCGGCAGACCTGCATAGAGAAAATATCATGCACGGGAAAGGGTAAGTTGTTGTTACTTTAAAATCCCTCTCGTGCATGACCGACTGTAGAAGCCACGCAAAATCCACCTCGAACCCGGCTATCATAGCCGCCATCAGTACTGCTCGATCCCATGTGACGATATTATCAGCGGCTGTAGGGGAAAGGCAGTGGCGGACAATCAACCACAAAAACTTCGCCGTGAAAGTCAGGTTGGCCTTCTTGATGGCCCCCTTCGGCTCAGTCACCCAGTCGGCACCCTCTCCATCAACGGACAAGTGCAGGGCCATCCACCTCTTGGTGGTCTCTCTCAGTGATGGCTCACGCAGAAATTGGCCATCTTTGACAATCTACCATTGGTAGTCAAACTCAGCAGTGAGAGGGGTCCGATTAGCATCAACATTCTTGTCGTATAGAAACCGGCGGATAGCAGGCATGGAGATATCAACCGGAACGCACGTAGTCGGACCTGCTCCAGTGGGGCCTATTTGGCGGGGGCAGCCCGCCTATCAATCTGCGATCGGAGAGTCGCTACATAGGATGCGTAGAACTCTTGGACCAGCTCTTCACTATAACGTCCCAACGGACGTGCTGTCAACTCCAGTCGATGTCTGGTGAAGAGATTGTGGATCTCAGGCATCGTCGGAAGACTTCCCGTAAGGACCCGCCGCTCCAATGTAAGTGTCTGAGTCATAACTCCTTTGTCATTCAGGAACTTGGCATCGAAATAGACTTGAAACTGCCCGTCTACACACCACCGGTTGGGCTGGTCGGTGACCGGGGTGAGAGCACGAGCTGGTGAACCGGGTGTGGATTCCGAACTGTCAGCCTTATCTGACAAGGCCGAAGCTGCAGCGGTGGCGGGTGCGGGAACCTCCGGAGGCTTCCTCCGACCACGAAACTCCTAAGGAGCCAGACGCTCCTTCTTCATTTGATACGCTTAAACTTACTTCTCAAATAAGAAGTAAAGCGGTCGTGTCAAGTAAATAACCCAACTAGTGAGGTTGGGATCGTTCCCACGAGGAAAATAGTTTACACTTAACTTTAATTTATTACTACTAATGTTCAGTCAATTACTTTCTTGGAAAGCAAAAATGATAAAAGGGGGGTTTCTATTCTAAATAAATAAAAATAACTAGCGAAATAAAAGGAGACAACTAACAGCTTTGAATGTTGGAGTTTAATCAATTAATCAAAGTAACTAGGGTTTACGTGTTCCCCACAGGTTCATAACTTGATAAGTCTAACTATAACAATTCCTTCCTAGTATCTTCCATGCAAAGTGATAAGTTATGTATTTCTAAATCCTTGGTCCGGCATCTAGAAAATCTCACTCCGCACCTTGGTCCGGCTACGTGTGTTGCTTTCCTAACCCTTATCTTTACCTCATATTAAGCATCGTATTCGATATTTGACTAAGTTATTACCTCGTACCAATCAATACTAGCCTATTAGATAGTATACACTAAATCTATGTTGATAATTCTTTTCCTATTATCTACCTCCTTGGTCCGGCAAGTAGCATTAAGGCGAGTTCTAACGTTGGCCATCCGTTAAAAAGACTTCTAAGCGAAAGAATTATTAATACATGCAAGACACTATTCTAGAATTGTTATTTTAGTTAGGTTTTACCTCATTATTTGCCTATGGTTCCCACAACCCTAGTTATGGAGTTTAGTTACCCATAGTCATAATCACAATATTCAAATATATGATATAAGAATTCATGTACTTACTTCAATGAGAAAGAGTAAAATCCGAAAGTTCACTTGATTAATCAGCAAAAGTCACCAACAATCAATGATAAAAGTCTCAAGATAATCAATAATCTCTCAAAGAGTCTACAAAATAATCAAGAGTCTCACAATATTCAAAGGTCTAACAATGGTCCAGAGTCTAACCTAATAATCCAGAGTCCAACCTCAAAAATGAGGTTTTTCGAACTGTTTATTGAAAATAAAAACCTAATTAAACAAGGACTCTATTTGTTGGAAATCTGTCAAAATGCGGCTGGGTCAACGGACCTCGCGACGGATCGTCGTGGTCACGATGGACCGTCATGGATTCCGTGTCCCATACTTGTGCAATTTCTTCTGCTGCTCTCTTCATTACCCTCGACAGCAGGTATGACGAATCGTCACAGGCACAACGGTCCGTCGAGGGTCTCCGTTCCAAAACACTTGAACTCTTGGAATATGGGTACTGGGCTACTTCTCTGATCTTCATGACGAACCTGCAGGACGGACCGTCATCGCTACGACGGTCCGTCACGTTTTCCGTATCCCCACACTTGGTCAGACTTCCCCATCTTCCTTCAGCAGCTGCACTACGCTGCCACCTACGGACCGTCACAAGCATGACGGACCGTCACAAGCTCCGTAGGTGGTCTCTTCTACATTTCTTCGCTCAAAAACCTCCGCATTCATCTTTGGACAGATTTCCTGCAAATAAAGAGAAACTTATATAAAAATTAGCACAAAAAGGCTTTTGGACACACTAAACTTAAGGAAAAAGTATTAATAATACCGTGAAACCACGGTATATCAACTACCTCACACAGTAAGTATATCTTGAAGTCATCCTTAACATGATCATCCTCCTTAACCCCATCATTATCTTAACTTTAATAACTAAGAATCGCTCATGTCTATCCATCTATAATTAGTAAAGGCAACTCTAGTCCAATCCTATATCAAGCCTCTTCTTTAGTGACCTTAGGTTATACTTTGTGCAATGCACTCATAACACTATTCATGCAAAGTATAACTTTTAGATCCTCTTTCTATTTCTTCTTACCTTCGAACCTTTTTCCTCTCTCTAAATTTAGAACACTATTTGATACTTATTTAAGGATGTCTATGTTTCTTTTATAATCATGAAAATTATGAGATATCACCTTGGGAATGTCTCAGTTCATCCACACATCGTGAACACTGCGAGAGACCACCTTGGGTATGTCTAAGTTCATTCACACACCATGAACAGTATGAGCTACTTCATTAGGTAAGTCTTAGTTAATTTTGCTTTGAACACTATGATATGATTCCCAAGAACGTCTAAGTTCATAGGATATGGAGATCTCTGCCGAGAAACCTTGACTCAACTATGTGAAGCACTCCCACTTCATGCGACCTAACTTTTGGAAAACCCACACTCTACTACGTAAAAATTCCCCCTTAAACATGGATAGTCATAAAAATAACTAGGTGTTTCTCTCCTTTATACTTCGAGTCCGGACCCTTGTGTGACATTGCTTGTCATTGACATATCCACTTTGAGTAAAGCATATACTCCAAGATTTACTTGTCAAGCCTTGCTCAACACTTCTCTCTCATGAAACGATGTCCTAGTTAATATCTCCATGCTCTAGTAATTCTATCACTTTTATTAATTTAATTCCTTAATATACAGTTAACACAACAACCTAAGATTTCATAATTCCTTTCTTCATTCTCTCTTCTTATATATATAGATTTTAGGGCTATCAAGTAGGATTCTTCCCACATTCTTCATTACTAAGTGAATCTAGCAATAATTCATATTTAAGGTTCAACTCATATTTAACAAGTCAAGATCAATTCTAACCAATAAAGTCTAGTTCAAGTCTTACTTATATGATCATACTATGATCAATTAGCATTCAAGACATTTGAAATAAGAAGATCAATCTAGAACCCTAAATCTTGCCTTTAATGACTTAAATCACCATGATCACCTTCATCATCAAATACTAGAATTCATCAAGGAAACTTCATGAAAACATCATATAATCATCATAATAATTTATTGCTACCCACTCGATTGGGATCACAAGCAATCCTTACCCACAATGCAATCACAACCCTATTTAAATTGGGGTATTTTGGATTCACAATTGAGGAAAACTAGGGGGACTCCATGCATGGAAGAATCCATGAATGAATAGGCTTCGCATACCTTCTATCAAAGCCTTAATCTAAGTTTGAATCCTTGGTGAAATTCATCGTAGAAGTTGCCTCCTTTTTCACTTCTTCTACGATGGTGATTTTGAGAGAGTTTTGAGAAGGAAAGATTTTTTTTGGAGTCTAGAGTCTAATTGGATATTTTATTGCTTAAATATACATAAAATAACCATCCATGACTTAATTAGAACGTGGGGTGAATTTTCTGAAATTTCCTAGCCTTGGCCGAGACACCTGCAAAAAGTTGCCAGTACCAATCGATGGTTCCATTCTACTATTGTCGATTGGACGATGGGGCATCCTTCATGGCCGTCGTTCTAGTCAGAGCCTCCATTTTTAGGGGCTAATATCCCACAACTAAGTGTGGATCAAATCCCCCAATCGACAGGGCGTCGATCAATTAATGGGGTGTCGATGGTGGGAGTCGATGGGGGCTGTTTTGGCAGCTTGCTTGCCATTGTTTAGGTTCTCCTAAAGGACCCTTTGGGTGGTCCTTGGGGAGTCATACTAGGGTGTTTAGACTCTAAATATGTCCATATACATGTAAGGCTACTCCCCTATCATTTTAGACTACAACAAACACTTAATATCCCATAAAACATACTAAGTCACACTAGCACACACAAAGTCCAACTCCCGAACGTCTTGGTCGTCCTTTGACGTTTGACCTCAAACCTCTTCAAACTAACTTCTACAAGTTGTTACACATATTAAACATGAGTTATTGACTCATTAAACACATGAGAGGCTCTAGTTAACCTTATTTCATTTTGGGGTCATAATAGGGTATAAGGGTAGAAACTAAACAAGAATAAGCAATTTAATAGAAATAACAAAAGAAATAGACGGAAGCATAACACATATGCATAAAACCCATAGATCCCTCTTAGAACCTAGAAGTCACGTATACAGATCTACTAAATAAAGAGTATAAGCTCGAAAAGTGTTCCAATGCAATAGACCTGCCTCAAAATAAAAAATAATAGTCAAAAAAATATAGATGGAGAAGCTAACATGCAGAACGTCATATGTGCACCCTCGCCAACGAATGAGGTAATTGATGGTTCAATAGTTTTTTATTTGACCTGAATCACTAAATAGATACAGAGTGTAGCATGGGTACCAAAACAACAAGTACTTAGAACGTATCAAAGGTCGATTAAGCAAGAAAAGTAAAGACTATATGAAAAGCGGGAATATAACACAATGGAGGTCAAAGAATGAAAATCTAAAAGAAATGCACACCATTGTATTAAGGAACTTAAACGTAGTAAGTACCTATCTAACTAAAAGCTAAATGACGCACAAGCCTAGAAAATACACTCATTGGCAAGTTTAAATAAAAACTTAAACAAATCCCATAGGTCTGACGGGTACATAGAATAGCTCACACTACTATGAATGGCACCCGCTGAGTCCATAAATAGAGAATGTATACCCCAAAGACTTGAACTGCAGATAGCCTCTCAAGTAAACAATAAGATCATCAAAAGCCAATTGTGCATAGCTAAGACCTCCAACCGCAGATAGCCTCCAAACAAACCACTAAGATGATCCAAGCATAAGAGTGCGTATATCATATCAAAAACTTTAGATAGGCCTCTTAATTAATAAATAAGATTTAGCAACTCCATAAAGGATAAACAAAAGCCCTAATCATTGGTTGTTGTTGTAGAATAGTGATGAAATCAACAATTCTTGATATAAAACTATTCAGAATGTCATGCCAACTCATCACATAGTACCACTGTAAAATGATATCCATACCAAGGTATACCACACTTCAAGCTTAACCTGAATCTAATCCCAAATTAACAAATCCTGATAACTAACCATGAACCACTAGGGTCATAGAAAAAAGAGAGTTGTGGATCAAAATGGCATCGAAGTAGAGTTATCGCCTAATTTAAGGCTTATTCTATCATAACAAAGTCTACTACGTCAGTTCACAGGGACTTAAGTCATTTGAAACAACATCAAATCAAAATTAAGGCCTATTGGCTCCAAAACATGCATTTATAAGGCAAGAACTATTTAACACCTAGACAAAGTTTGCAAATGCTTCCAACATCAATAAAAACAAAGTACTAATCACGCCACAAGGTAAGGATGGTCGGAAGAAGAACAACATGCCAAAAAGTTCCAAAATATGCCTAAAACGTGATTACTAAGTAACTAAGTATGATCAATGAGCTATCAATCTAAATTAACACAAATTAATATGCATTTACATTCTCAAACTCAATCTAAAGGTTGATAAGGCATAGCCTAACTCAAATCAAATCATGCACGCTCCATATTCACAACTCTAGAATATTTCCCTCCTATACAGCCTCTGAAGGCTACCACAAGATCAAAAATAGGATCACAATGTTAAGGTGGCTATTTAGACAATAGAAAAACATTAATCGTAGATGGACCCAAAATCAAGTAGAAAATAGGAATATGGGACTTGCATCAAGAATCTAGAATTGACTCTGTCAATAGACCCATGAAAGATCCAGCAAACTTGTACCCCAAAATAAGACATAATTCATGTCTTAGAAAACACAAAGCACTATCATAAAATAACTCACCATCAAAAAGAAATTTAAGAGAAAGGTCATACCCTTCGAAATGAGATTAACTTTCACAACCCGAAGGCACCCCCTAGTCATAACACGGCGTACTCGACGTCGATGAGGTCCTATACAAGCCCTTAGAATTCATTCATCATATAGGCATAAAAATAGTGCTGAATTTAAAACCTTTCTCAACAAAGTGAACAATCAAAATCTCATTTATAAAAGAGTGGAACACTAAGTCTCAGCATAGTAAACTTAGACACGTCTTAATATCATAAGGACATAGTCGTTTACAATTGAAAGAAAACCATTAGAAGTCTATTATATGAATTTTAACGGTAAGTCCTAAGACAAGTGTCATTGAATCTTTGAGTACATGCCAAAGCTTGAAGATAGCAAATCCAAGCAATTCAACTTAGAAAGGATCCTTTAGTTGCCACCACCTACACTTGGTGTAAAATGATGGAGAAGATGGTGTTAGTACAAATATGCACTGAGTATCATGACCATGCAAAACATGCAAAAAAGGGGACATCTATTTATGATGTAAACTTTTCATGTTATATTTGTAAAAACATCATAAGACAAGTATAAGAAGCATGGTACAAGCCAATATTTACATATAAGACCATATCACATCATAAGCATATTTTTCGAGTCGACCCTTTTATCACCTTAGACCCTCCACCTAAAGTTATCATAAGACCCACCTAAGTAAGACACAGAGAGGCAGCCATACTACCTCATCATACCGCACCTAGATGTTCCTTAAGACCACAATAGATAAGGACTTTTCCTTTTCAACTTAAGCCAATAGTCAACCTTCTTTTTATAGACATTCAAGGCGATATTCATGCATGTATGGGACTTCACATTATAGTCTTTTAAGACATAGGAAACTCACTTTAGCATCTTCAAGCCTACTTGTGCTATGTGTAGATAGCATCCTATACTACCACCTACACGTTGTCAGACCTATCCAATAACTAGAGTGCACATGCACATGATGGGAATATGAATTAACCAACATAGACCACACTAGCAAGGTATGGAATATAGTATCATAATACCCATAACGTGGAAGGTGTTCTACCTTCCAAGGGTAGAAGTTATAAGCAACCCATGTAAGCAAATTGTTCAAGGGATATCCAAAGAGGTTTATTGGACTATTTGCCTTTTCTAATGGAAGAGACACCGTCTTAACATTATCTACGTGGCGTTTATCCTAAGTTTCCATAGAGTAGTTCATTCATATGTATGTATTAGAATGGGCACCATCATTATGTCTACCGACCAATAGTACTTCACCCAATAAGAGCACCATGATAGGTATACTGATCAAGGTTCATTAAGGATAGCTCTTTGACTTTCCAAGAAGGTTGTCTCACATAGTGGGCCTACCAATACAAGGTTTATCATTTGATTTTAGAAGGAGGCATCATTATAAGGTCTACTGCTTCAAGGTTTCTCATTCACCTAGGGATCTAGAATCATCAAGAAGGGGAACCATTCTTAGGTCTAGTGGTTCAATAAACAACCTAGAAACCTCATCCATCATTCATAGAAAGGTCACCATACTTAGATCCACCAATTCTAGACATTCACTCATTCATTACTCAAGAAAATGATGTCCAAGCCAATTAAGTCAAGAGATCACATTCAACATCTTTCATGCATAAAGTAAAGGCACCTAAGTCTACCAATCAATATACAACATCATATATAAAGATCCTTCACATTCTAATAATATCCAATCATAATCATAAAACCCACTTTATAAGACAACTTTAGAAATTTAGTAAAATCATGGGTTCTTCAAGAAATTTCATGTAAAATCATATTTCAAACATTAATTCATTAATATAATGAGTTTGAACACACTTTATCAATGAACCCCTGCTTAGAATAGAAATCGAGATTTTTTAATCATAAAATCACTTTGGAAAACCTTTGATTGGACTCCTTTAATGAGAGTTCATTCAAGAATGAAGGGTCACCATAACTTAAAGATGAATTCCCCACGAAATTGAAGAATAAAAACAATAAATATTCAACCCTAGATCCAACTTGTTCTTCAGCTTAAATGGTGTTCTAAAGAAAACCTTTATGGGGAAAGGGGTTTTGATTTTGAAGAAAGAAATCCAAATGGAGATTTAATTGTTTTAATATACTTAAAATACCTAAAAAGACCCAATATAACCTTTCATGACTTAATTGGGACGTGGAGTGAATTTACCAATTCACCCCTCACTTGGTTGAACCAGTTGACAGTATTGTAGTGAGGACCTACACCCACCATATACGGATCGCAGATGGAATGATGGCCCGTGCAGCATGCTCATGGTTTGTGTATGAGACTTTCCATCGGATATAAGGCTCCCTAGGCTAATTGTTGACCTACGGATCAAGACCATACCCCGTTAAAGGACCTACTGACTGTATGTTTAGGTCGTAGGTCAGTCTATTTTTGGCAGTTTTTGGGTTTGATTTAGGGTCCTCCTCAAGGACCTTAGGGTGGTCCTTGGGGAGTTGTACCCGAACGTTTAATTCCTAAACATGACCAATTAGGTAATAGGGTGACTCCTACTGATTTTTGACCCAAAACAAAACACAAAATCAAAGGCTACACACTAGAACATAATAGCACTCAAATGACTAGATTCCAAACGTCATGGACCTCTCTTGACGTTTGACCTGTAAAACCACCAAAAAAACTTCTAAAGTCATTTTAATCATTTAAACGAGTTCACCAACTCATGAAACATATGTGAATCTCTAGTTCATCCTATTCAATTTTAAGGTCATTGCATTTACCTCTCATCGATGCTCCCCACAAATCTCTTAATACTCCAGTGTGCAACCCTAAATAATAAGGATAAGAGGACATAAAATCATCTAATTTAAACACCCACGTCTAAAGAAACTAACTTTAAAGTTTTGAGTAAAGTTGATCATGTCTAGTATTTTTAAAGAAAGACTAGATAAACTTGCCCATTGCGATCATAGAGACACTCATCTTGGCATTCGCAAACATGAATGGGCTTCTTTGATTGCACAAGGCAAAAGTCTAACCCTTTGAAATGGTAAAGGACATCTACTTTGGACACGAACGTGGCAAGGGATCCATGAATACAAAAAAGGGGGAGGGACTACACCATCTGATGCACATTAGCTTGTTTTGGCTAATGCCAAAATCCCTTAAAGAGTGCTCAGGATTGTTTAGAATCTCATGTGCACAAATGTAATATGCTACCACATCAAATTTGGCATTCTGGACTCAATAAGGAGTTAAAAACTTGTAGTTGTGGTCGTCTCGATATAAAGTGGGTCTCACACTAAAATCCATTTTAAGCCAAATTCTACATTGGGCTCGGAATTAGCCCAAAAAACCTCGAGATCTGCACAAAAGGTCCTTCTGGAAAGAAGTTAACATTTCGGAGCTAATCAATAGAACCATAAGAATGGCATTTTGAGGCCATCTTCCTGGACTGTTGACCGAAGTCAACTATTCAAGTTTCAGAAACTCCAAAACATGAAAACTTGCATAGAATCAAAATGAACAACCAGATGACCAAGCGGGCAGTCCTCTATGACTTGATGTCGTTATATAAAAAATATCTAAATGACGAAAAAAGGAAAAAACACAAAAATTATATGGATGGTCATTATAATTGTTCTGAAGAATCATTCAAATTTGAGCTTCTAGATAGTGGTCTTTTATTTTTCATGCCAAGATCTATGGTTCCAGAATGAGTTCAATTAGAAGATTATTGTGGAATGAAATTATTGTGGAACGAAATTAAAACTTTTCACAAAATATTTCATAGTCTTTAAAATCTCTTTCCTATAAAGTCATAAGAAATACTAAGTCTCAACCTCATCAAACTTAAGACACGAGAATACTTTTGGGAAACGGCCCATTCACAATACTAATATAAAAATACTTAGTCTATTACAATACTTTGAAATAGAATACCTAAAAGACATCTATGCCCCTCGAATCAAATGAGGACATACTTCAACTTCACTTGAATGATGCTACGATCCAAGTCTTGATTCCCAAATTCTCCTCACCTACCAACAACTACAGAGATAGATAAAAGCATGGATTAGTACAACCACATGTACTAAGTATGGCATGATGCATGAAATCCATGAAAATAGACTTTTATTAGAAATATTCATCTTTTCATTTAAAATCATATCAGAATTATAAGAATAACATTTAACAACTTAGAAACACATAAGATAACATTTAAGCAATTTAACACATTTTTGGAACAACATTACAGTAGCTTCACTTCACTGTACAGTGAACTCCTTCAATGTTACAGTGAAGTGTTTCCTCTTCCCTTTTAAAACTTCCTAGCATGTAGTCTTCCCACTAAAAGCTATACTAAAACTCACTTAAGCAACACAAAGTGATACCACCCATACAAGCTCCATAATCATACCTAAATGACCCTCAAGACTGCCTGTAATAAGACACATAAACACATACAAGACATCAAACACATCAACATATAGATAATATGACATTCTCTTACCAAAGGCTATCAAAAGACTTAATTAAGTAAATCAAGAAGATAACGTCCATGATTGACCTCTTCAAAACTACCTAACTAATCTTAAGATTCCTAAGTTTAGATCATGTCCACATAAACAACATCTTCCCTAACTAGAGTCATTCTTAAGACTCATTTAGGTAAGATACAAAGTGACCATTCTTATGCCCCCTTCACACCTTAACTAAACAACCCTTAACTAATTTAGGTAAGTACTTATTTAATTAACTTATTTTCATAACCTAAGTCATTACATTCCTTAGGAGACATTAAACACATAAAGGATGTTAAATTAATGGTCTTGAACAAGACCTAGGAACTCCAACTAACACCTTCAAAGCCTCTTGTGCAATGTCTAGATAGCATCCCATACCACCACCTAAAATTCATAGAACTTCTCTAATGCTAATAGGTATTCCATATGATGAGAATAGGAAATAACTGACATAGACCATGATAGAAAGATGTCGAATTCAAAGTTCTAACCTACTCCGATGAGGGTGTCAATGGTAGAACTTAGACACATCCCATGTAGGCACATGGTTAAGGAATATGAAGGGCATGCTTTGTAATCTAGTCTCATTCTTTAACTAGAACTATTTCCCTTACCATACTCACCCAGTGCTAGCCTTTGTTATCATAGATTAATTTACATTTAAGGTTCACATAAAGGGGTTCCATATCAAGTTCATAACCCAATCACATTTACCCTACCAAAGAAAGGTCCACTAGGGCTACCTCACAATGGCTACAAGAAGCTCATCATGACTTTCATAAGGATTAATATGATGTTTTTCCAACTAATTAACCTTAAGTCTATTGTTCCTTTACTTGAAGGATACCATTACGGCTTACAACTTAAACATTCATAACCTTACCACTAGGTTCAGGGTTTCACATAAAGGACCCTCTTATCATCATTTAAGGTCTCATATCATTAGTACATTCAATATTAAGAGACTTTAGCAAACTAGGTCAAGAAACCACGCATTCACATCCATACATGCACCAAGTAAGGGACACAAGTCAACCAAGACAAGACATCACATACTTCACTTTAACTCATATTACATGTCATTCTAGAAGCACATAGAAATAACTCTTATCATCTTTAATTTATCCTATACACTATCATATCATCAAAAATATGAACATAATTGACTCATATAGTCAAGTAAGGATAAGCATACATCAACCCTAAGACTATACACACAAAGCCATAGTCATAGTATAACATGATCACCTAAATAACATCAATAGAAGATCACATATACTTTCATATTACTCACCATGTAGGTGGATTTTATCATACTTCAGATAATCAACTACACAATTAATCACATTACTTTAATTAGTTTGTCGACAAGGCCATGATCATCATATTACTTAAAATAATACCGACAAGGACACATCAATTGCAAGTAAAGCACATAACACCGCCACCATAAGTGGACCATACCAATCACAACTTAATTGAAGTCTAATTTAATAATAAAATAAAGGAAATAGGGAAGCTTACCACCATTCTATCCTCAATACCTCAATCCAATGTGGAATCACCCCGTTCGATATCACAAGACCCTTACCCATGGCCATAACCAACAACTCAATATAATTATAACAATATTCATGAAACTAGGTCATTCACTACTTATTAATCACTCTAATGCAACCTAGATATCAATTAACTATAATTATTATATCAATGAATAGCCTATATGAAACTCCATTAGAATTCATAAACATTAGATAAATATTAAGTAACCCATAGCTTAGTCAAAAACTAGGGTTCATCCAATACAAGGTTTCATTGGTTATTTTAGTTTAAAATTATCAATAAATAACAACTCAATCATTATTCATTGTTTAAAAACCATTTATGCAAGAACCAATATATAGATCATGAAATTGGACAATTCAACTTTGAAAACTTTAGAAAACATCTTTGAAAGTTGGGCTCCTTGATGAAGAGAGTTTCAAGGATCAAAAATCATACCTTGATGAATCTAATTATTTAATTTGATGAAGAATCTCCACTAAGTTCTTCAATCCAAGCCTTCCATTTTGGCTCCAATGGAGTTCTAGGAAATTTCTAAGGGAATTTGGATTTTGATTTTGAAGAATGAATGTTCTAAGTGTTTTCGGCTTATAAACACACTTAAAACACCCGAAAGACCCTTAAGGAACCGCCAATTCCCTTATTTGTATGTGGGGTAAATTTACAAGTTCACCCCTCACTTGGCAGTGAACTGTATGCAGGGACAGTGCATATCGATGGTTGGTAGTCGACGAACCGTTTGTCCACAAATGGACCATCTTGTCCTTCCGTCGATTGGTTCAGAGACTGAAAATTGGTCTCTTATCTCCCAGGACAAAATCCCAAACGATGATAACCTACCAACGGGGCGTCGACTGACCCACTGGGCGTTGTTTGCCTCCGTGGTTTGGGTTGTCTTGGACAGTCTTGGACACTAACTTTGGTCCTTCCTCAAGGACCCTTAGATGGTCCTTGGTGATGTTTTTCCAAACGTTTCCAACCCAAATATTCTTGTATATGAGTTTAGGACCTATCACATGAATTTCAACCAAAACGAACACGTAAAACTCGACAAAACATGCTTAGATACACAAGGTCGTTTCAAGGCAAAACTTTCAAGCGTCATAGTCGTTGTTGGACGTTTGACCTCCAATCTTCACGAAACTTGACAAACTTCATATATATACTATAATAACTCAATTAAGGACCTTATAAACTCATGAATCACACAAAATACATAGAACAACATATGAGGCATATAGGTGTCTTAATCGTCGAACGTCTTGGTTGTCCCTTGACGTTGCACTTCCAAATCACCTTAACTCTTAGATACTGACTCAATACCACCTTATAGAGAAATTTAGGACCTTGTAACATCATGACAACCATATTAGGTTCTAGTTCACCTAAGTCATTTTTCGAGATCTTACATTTAGGTTTCTTTCATACTTAGTGTTTTATCGACAATCATTCTTAAAAAAAACCTCTCTCCTATTTTTGCATGTTTACAATAGAGGTACATCTTATAAAGGTTTGTGGACAAGGATTTGGTGCTACCAATCACCATTTAATAACTTAAACTCAAGAGGGAATAATTTACTTGAGATTCGTAAAGGATGAAAAGATTAATTTGACACCCAAATGCTTTAGAAGGACATAGGGTGATATTATCTCAATCGGGTAACAAGGCTTTATGAGACTAATAGATTTGTTAGTTTGGCAGAATGAACAGACCTGAATGAAATGATAGTAAGTATTTGTTTGAATTATGATATCTAAGAATCGTAACCCTAGTTTGTCTTTCTTATTGATAAAAATCAAGTATTTAAAGAAATTAGCAGATTAAAATTGTAACACCTTGGATTTAAAAAGGGTAAAACTTCTAGTCCTTCAAAAAATCTAGTGCAAGAACCGATGGACACCATCGACAGTCCAACGTCTAACAGAGGGAACGTAGGTAGGCCCGTGGTCGAATAGTCTTGCTTTCCAAAAATGTCAAGTTCCAGTAATATTCAATAGTTCACCGAGGTATGTCATCCAATGCACGTGTCGTAGAGAGGTCTCATAGGTGAGTCCAAAACTTACATGAATTGATCCGAGGTCGAGAGTGGAACTTACGGCCAAGACCCACGACCCGTTATTTGATCGCCGAGAGATCAAGAATATGAAATCATTGAAAATTGACAAGGATGATCCATAGGTAAACGAACGGACCATAAGTCATCATCGTCGATAGTGACGACAGTTATTTTTTCAAGGGTTTTTTTCACTTCTCCTAATTATTCTAACCTAATACTATGTCATTTTATCCTTCAGATAAACCCCTGTATAAGTACTTTTATCCCCCCCCCAAAAAAAAATCCCAATTGAAATCATTGTCTCTAATTTTTAAAAGAGGAACAAGTCTTCCTGTCAAATATTTCTCTCTCTAGAAGTTGAAGAAGAAAATTACGGTTTGCAAGTCAAGTTTCCAATCCAACTTTTGAAGTTTCTCGTTAATAGACCCCTTCCCTCCTTGGAGTTCCCAAATTATCCAATCTATTAAGTTAGAAATCCCCAATTGAGTTAGGATTTTTCTTCTATGTTATGGGTTCTCTTAATTATTGATTTGAATGATTGTTATATGGTTTATCATGAATGAATTGATATAATTCCATGACATTATGATGAATCCCCATGAACTCATGCATATCCATGTTTTCCAAGTGATGATGATGATACAATGTGGGTCATGTAACTACGAAAGCTGAATCTATGAAATCATGCATGTTTCCATGAAATTGATGTAATTGTTTTAAGGATGCTTTCAGAGTGAATTGTCAATGATGCTGTTTTTTATGTTGTTTAAAGGTTTTTTCACCTAAAATGAACCAATATTAAGGAGTAATTTTAATATGGTTGCAAGAGGCTATTACTCATGCTCTTTATTTAAATATAATAGGTGATTACCCATGTTACATGATGTAAGGAAAAGAGGTGATTAACCCATGTTCCTTTTAGATATAAGAGAATATGAGTAAGAAATATTATGTGGAAGTTGATCTTAGTACCTAGTGGACAAGTGGTGATTACCCATGTCTCATAAACTATGTACTAACATAGGTTGTCTATATAAACATTATCTAGTGGATGTACATAAGCTAGAAGTTTAAGGTCTTTACCTTGGTAAGTATGACAACCTTTTTCAGCGTGGGAGACACTGAATCCATGTTGATAGCTCACATGGTCTTACATGTTGGTTGATGCTATTTTCCACAAGCAAGCTATGACGAACTAATGTTAATTCAGGAAGTAAATCACATGTGTTTTAAGATGATGTCTAGTTTCATTGACCATGTTTTATTACTTTATGTATTCTAGCTCTTTAAATTCACGTTTTAGCTTGGTCATTACATATCATGAAAATGTCTGTTTTAACATGATTGTTATATTTTATGCATAGCTATCATACTTGATACATGTTTGTAATAATGCATCCTCTTGCCTACATTTTCCCAAATGTATGCCCCGACATTCAGAGTTCTCAGTTTCATGGCTAGAGGTTGTGGGAGAGATTTCGAGTAGTGGTGAGTCCTCATACTTTGATGACCGAACTTTTATAGCTTTAGTCATTTCTTTCTTTCAGATGTTGCATGTGATACTAGGGTTATGTCCTGATCACTCTTGATGTATTAGATGGCAAATGAGACTCTGTAGCCTTCTGCTTTACTTTGATAAAACTCTTAGACGTGAAATGTTCTCTTTCAATATCTCTTGAAATTCTTATATATTTTTTATGCATGATATGTGGCTTGTGTAGGGCCTCTCGGGGTCCTAGACCTCATATAAGGGGTACCTTGGGTTGTGACAAAACTAAAAACTCTCATTTATTCGATAAAGTTACTATTTTGAATTTCAACATCAAATTATGAAAGAATGGTAGTATACTATCTGTGTGACTCGACTCAATCTAATTGGGTTACTGTATTTAGCATCGACAGTTTCATTTTGTAAAGAGGGTGTAGTTTGTGAGACATCAAGCACATTAAACATAGAGAAAGAATTATATGTTTATCAGTGACTTGGCGTGTCATGCAGCTACACTGAATGAGATTAGCGGAGAAAGGACAAACTAATTCCATGACGTTGGATACATATATAGATTAAAAATATAATAAATGGTAATGTTGGTATAACATTTTAATATTAATAAAAATATAATATATTTCCCATTATATATAAGATTATGTCTATTGATGGACATTACATTTGTGTCTCTTTACTCTCATCAATTGTGGAATAAGATGGTCATTAGTTTTTAGTAACTTATATAACCACCAACTCTTTATTTCATCCATTATTCTATATTTTTGTCTTGTAACATATGTAACATTTGAGTCATTCATTTAGCAAATTTACTGCCACTATCTTCCTATTCATTCCAAGGAAGAATTCATCGACTATAAATAGTGTGGTCTTTCTTTGCTTTGGGGGAAAAGAAAAAACAAGAGAAGTAGAAGAAAATATAGAGTGAAAAAGATGAGTAGTATTTCATTATGTTTATATTGAGATTAGTGTAGTAGGTAAAGAGAGGGTTGAGATAAAGAGTAATATTCTAAGTGCTCAACTATATTCAGTATATACAAAAGAGAATATTATATGTTGAATAAAAGTGTTCTTTTTGTGGAGCTTTGAACACTTCAACTAACCCAGAGTTGTTGGAGTTGAACATGTTGTTGGGTTGTTGTATCATTGAGGGGACAAGTAAAGATTATTAATGTTGGATCGGTGTAGGTTACGCCATAGTGGTCCTGAATCTCCTTAAAGAGCACGAGATATCTATGTCTCAGCCTAAATATTTGTTTATACATTTTTTTATTTCAACTGTAATTTATCGTATTTGTGGTATAATACACCAAAAATCTTAAGGAGATTCATGTGTTACACCCTCAAAATGAGCTAGATGGAACTAGAGCGTAACATGTTTATTATGAGTTTATTATGTCCTAAAATGATTTATATTGATGTTTATAGGCAGTCTCTAAAGTTTGGTGAAGTTTGGAGGTCAAACGTCCAAGACGTTCGAAAGTTTTGCCTTGAAAAGTGCTTGTGTTCCTTAATGTGTTTCGTCAATTTTTATGTGTTGTATTGAGTTTAAATTGATGTGAGAGTTTCCTAAAATTTATAATAGAATATTTGAGGTGGAAAAGTCCGGACAAAACTCCCCAAGGAACAACCAAAGGATCATTGAAGAGGACCCAACCTTGGGTAAACAAGCTGCCCACGGCAGCAGCTTCTGTTCCTTGGTGAAATAGGTCAGTGTCATGGACTTGTTCCACCAAATTTATAAAGTTGGTCCGCGTCGCGGACAAAATGAAGACTCAATTCTCCGGAAGTTATTTTAAAAAAACTCTTGCAGAAACAGCTCGGCGTCGCGGACTGTTCCCCAACGATAATTCCAGAATTTTAAGTTGAGTTTGAGTTAGTTAAAAGTTCCTATAAGTCCAGGGGTCTTTTGCGTATTTTAGGGGATAGTTGTTGGCGGTTATTAGACTTTTTTAAACCCCAACTCTTCCTTCAAATTATAACCCTCAAGTCCAAAAAATGCCCTCTCCATTGTTCCTCTCCCAAAACCTGCATTAATTAATGAAGCTTTGAAGCTCTCAGGAAGAAGATAGATCTTCCAATTTTTTTTTATCAGTCTTGTGGGATTTTCTTCAAAATTAAGGTATGGTTATTCATCCTTGAAATATCTTTCTTCTTGGATTCAGTTCCAATTATTTTTCAAAGATGACAAATACATGAATTCTCCAATTTTGTGATCTAGGCATGGGTTCTTGCATAAAATGTTTGAATCATTGTATTATGATTGACTTGATGTTAATTTGATAATTTTAACCTAAAAACACTATGAACCCATGAAAACCATGCAATCCTTGTTTTGACTATTTTATGGGTTAAGGGATCATGTCTCTATGCTTATGAATTCTAGTGTAGTTTTCTTTGGGCTATAGAATGATGTAAGAATTGTATTGGATTGATGCAAAGGTTGTCTTAGATTGATAAATCTATATTTAATTGATTTAGATTCATTGAGTATTATGATTTTTGTATTGAATTAATGATCATGGCCATGGGTAAGGGAATTTGAGTATTGTGTTAGATGATTTAGTTGTGGATTGAAGTGGTGAGAGTGGATTAGTGGAACGCTGCCCTAACTCTCTCTATATATATTATGTAGTATAGGTCTTAAATTGTGATTATTACTTGTATGGTCCACTTATGGTAGTGTTGCTTATGTGTTATACTTTAGATGATGTGGCCTCGTCGGCATTACTTTATGAATTGTATTGAACATGGCCTTGTCGGCATTACTTTATGAATAGGAATATTATAATGTTAGGACTTGATTATGACAAATGTGAAGGACTATATGATATATGTGTATGTGTGAGACTGAACTCTCCTAATTGACTATGTTTGATCATGATAAACTAGAGTGATGTCTCTAGTTGTGTTACTAGTGTATCTTGATAGGCTGACTTGGTTACTTCTATACAATACTTAAAACTATTGAAAATGTGGTATGAAGATGAATGTTGAATGAAATTCTATGATCGGTAGACCTAAATGGTGCCCTTCTAAGCATGACTAATATGTTGAACCTTCAACATAGAAAGAAGGTTAAGAATGACCTATCCTTATAGACCATTGAGTGGCAGCCCTAGTGGACCCATCTTTGGTAGGTGCATTATGACCAAATGACTAAGAGATGTTACCTTTCCATATGCCCCTTTTTATTGAACTTACTCTATAAGAACAGAGGCTAGCACCGAGTGAATATGCTATGGGATGTAGCTCTACTTGGGAAGGAGACTAGAGTGCAGTGTATCTCTACTTAAGAAGGAGACTAGAGTACATAAAAGACCTTGATATTCCTTAACCATGTGCCTACATAGGATGTGTCCTAGTTCTACCCTTGACAAGTAGAATACTCTCCATCTGAGTAGGGTAGACTCCAGATTCCATGACTAGATAGTATGGTTTATGTAGGTTATTGCTTGTTCTCATCATGTGGGATATATTCTAGTATTTGATAAGCTCTACAATTCTTAGGTAGTTGAATGGGACACTATGTAGACATGGAATGAGTAGGCTTTGATGGTTCTAGAGTGTAGGTTCCCTAGGTCTTTCTAAGACCATTATGTGAAGAACTTAATGAATGAATATTTTCTAATTAACTTAATGAATGATTATGACTTTAGCTAATGAATGTTTACTAGAATGTCTTTTATCTATGGTAGCTTGGAGGGTTGCTTAGGTAAGCTTGAATAGGGTGTATGGGTGGTCTCTTCTTGTCCTACTTAGGTGAATCTTAGAGTAACATTAGGTGGGGATTAAATGAAAGGAAAATGGAAAAAATCTTATCTTAGGCAGTCTTATGGATTGTTTAGGTAGGCTTGAAGAGGGTGTACGCACGGTCTCTTCTTTTCTTACTTAAGTAAGTCTTAGGATAACCTTTTGTGGGAGGTGTATACTTTTATATGAGTTGATGTCACACCCGAGTCCTAGACCGTAGATGAGACTGGCGTCGTTAACCTCTCAGAGGTCGCAAACAAGCCTCTTCTTAACCTTCATCACAATCATACAGTTAAATTTAGCAGAAAATTTAAAACTTTTTAAACTTACTAAAGTGTACTTAGACTTCATATGATTCCTGTATAAGAATGATATACTAACAGCTCAAACTAAACAACCATCTAGTAATAGATTGAACAATTGAAATGAAGAATTCATAATATCATTAATAGTTGCCAAACCGGCCTTAATACGAAAGCTTGAACAAATGTTTGAAGGAAAACTCTAGGGACAATATCCACTAGCTATGTGTAATCTACTAAAGCTAGAATATAAAGACTAGGCATCCTCGAACTCAAGAGGACCTACCAAAGTTTGGAGGTAATAGTCCAAACGGCTTCAACTGATCTTCAATCTTCCTCAAGGACCTACACCTATAAAAATAGTAATTGTATATGGGTTATTGCACACTTGTACTAAGTACGGGTGCACATAAACACATAAGGACTATGCAGGATCAAGGAAAGGTCTTCCTATAACAATATGCCATTTTTGGAAAGTGAAGTCACTTTACTTTCCTAATTCGTTATTTATGAATCATGCTATGAATATGACATATTTTCATGCATTTAAAGCACACAACTCATTTTCTATATGAATATAAGACCTTGGAATCATGAATATAATTGTAGAACAACTCAAGCAAAAATTAATATTTTTGCTCCCCCTTAGGCCGAGAACACTTCTCCCAGACTTAGTTTACTTTTCAGTATTTTCTTCTTTTTTGACTTAGTTTATTTTTTCAGTCTTTTCTTCTTTTTGTTGTATAGTTCAATGATATCCTTTGATCATATCTTTTACTTACTAGTGCAATGATTCATTGTAGTCCCATTCCTACAATGAATCAAGTAAGTAATCCAAAAGACTAAGGAAATGATTTGGCTACCGTACTTATAAGTTATTCTTTCCATTGTTGTTAAATTGGTCATGAAGTCTTTATAAGCCAATCTTTATTGGATAGGCCTATTCTTTGATCATTTGCATAATATGAAGATGTTGGGGCATATATTTATTGGCTATGCCCATTATTTGATCATTTGCATAATATAAAGATTATGTTTAGCTCCTTTTATTGGCATAAGACTACAACTATTGAAACTTCATTCTTATCAAACACTGATAATTTGAAATACTTATGCTTTTGCTTAATTGGTTCAGTTTGAACTTACATATTTTCTTCTTTGATCTCATGTTCACTTTGAAAATACTTTCTTTCTTTCTTACTTACTTTCTAAAGAAATCTTTAGCATTAACCGACATAGATCATGTGAGCTAACATGAAATCTAGTGTCTTCCCCACACTGATAAGAGGTGGTTCACCGACAAAGTGAAACAGAATACTTCATAGCTTTCTTCGGTGGATATACTAGCTAGTAACCTATGCTGGCGACATAGTTCAAAGGCTAGGAGAATTCGGAGACCATCATCCACCTTGGTGGTAGTCTCATATCATGAGGCTAACATGTTCTTGCACAAGCTCATTACTAGTCTATCGGTGCTTAGCTCAATTTATCATACTTTACAACTTTTAGAGTTGACTCATACATTATGGAAGCTTGCTTCTAGTAATGAGGTATGCTTAGCTCAATGGATGACTTGTCATCCCCTTTTATACTTGATGAATGTGAACTTAATCTTACATTATCATTATGGTCTGAATGAGACTTGTCTCATGATTTCTAACACCCTCTTATGTGAGTAGATATCTTGACATAATTGTTTAGATGCAAGTGAGACTTGTCTCACTTACTTTAGCACCCCATTCTAGGTCAATTTCATAACTTATAATCTTTTAGATATTTCATTACTCACCTTATCTTGTTCAATGTTATTTGGTAGTCTTGTACCATTCTTTAATGTGCTACTATGTTCACAAGTTCATTTAGATAGGGTATGTTTGGACTTATCCCAATCATTGGCATACCCTAGGTTATGAGTTCATGAGTTACATCTTATCAAGTCAATCTTTAACATGTGGCCTTACAAGAAACATAATAATTTACATTGGCCATATAAGATTGGTATGGCTTATTCATTGGCCAACTCTATATCATATTTTGGAAATAATATTGCTAGCCAATTTATTGGCATAAACCGAACTTTCACTAGAACTTGTCATGATATTATCACTATCCTAGTCAATTAACTTCATGTATATACTATAGTAATCTCATCATTTTAAACAAGCCAACTTTTAATCATAAGAACAATTTAGTGCTTAATTTGGCCAAGCTATAAAGTTGATTTGGCATTGAAGATTTATTAACAAGCTTTGATTTCCATTCTTATTTCTTCTTGGAAACATTACATTCCAAACATTTACAAACATATCTACTTAAACACACACAGTAAATTGAAACCTTCATCCCTTTCAACAGTAAACTGAATTCATAAAAAACTTATATCAATTTCATCTTCTCGAACACAATTAGGCATTAATCATACAGATCTAACCTATAGGTCTCATTCGACATTATCAAATCATAGAAATCTAAACATAATAATCATTTAGAACCACATACCAACAACATGATCGAGATTTACATTATACATACTACTACAATTGAAAATAGGGAGAACTAGGGAGATGAAGATTCGACTTTCATTGGGAAACCCTAGTTTTGATTTTCTTGTATTCAATACGTTTGAAAATCCTCCTGGAGAAAGGAATCCAAGAGATAAAAACCCATGACTTATTGTAGAATTGAATCTACAAAGATCACCATGTACTTTGCACGAAAATCTTGAAGAATAGCCTTGAAATCGCCTAAGGAGAACTGATCTGCTTTTGTTAGTTTGTTCACTGTTTTTCAGTTGTGAGTTTCTAACCTAGTTAAACGTGAGTCTAAGTCTTAGGAACTGAATATTGATTAATTCAACTTAGTCTAATTAACTTAATTAAATAAATAAATTAGCTAATTACCAAAATGCCCCTCCTAAATTGACTAAAAATAGGAGAGCATTTGACTTAGCCAAATTTGAAAATTTGCTAAGGGTTCGGGTAAGACCATGATTTTTAATTAATTAATTGAGTTGATAATTAAGTGAACTAGGGTAATTACTAAAGTACCCCTAAGACACTAGGACCATAACAAACCACTTTGTACCATCCTAGGTTAGGTACTAGGATGTTTCTTGAGTTAGTTACTCGGCTAGTGTCACCTGGTTAGGTCTTAGGATTTCAGGCACACTAGTTAGTTTATTTTATTTAGTCCTAGGTTAGTTAGCTAGTTAGGTAAGTTAGTTAGAGCCTAGGATTGGTTAGGAAGCTAGGCCCCACGTGGCTTTACCAGTACGCGCGCCTGCCCCCTAACCGCCCTAACCAAATTCGGTTGGGCTAGGTTGTTTGGTCTCTTGGACGGTAGCACATGTGTTGTTACGCACTTCTTGTCGAACGACCCTCACTATGTCCTTGGGCACTACTTAATCTACTTGGTCATTTTAAATGATCATGTATCATGGTACCTAGGCTTGACACTTGGATGCCTCGTATCTAATGTGCTAAGAATCAAATGCTATTAGCATAGGGTCTTCACTGCAGGTACAATTCCTAAGCAAGCTTGGATTGGAGAATTTGAACCTCAAAGTATATCTTAAGTTACTTGTTGATACATAAAAATGGGCAAACACCCTTAAGCCAATATTCTCTAAAATTCCCAATATTACTCAATATAGGGCATTGGGATGCCGCCTATGTATCCCAATACATATTCTTAAAACCTAATAGACTCTTCATTAGACAAGTACATTTTATGGAACTTTACAATTGAAGTGATGTTTATGCTATATTATGGAATGTGACTTATATGCATATATGTTGACTTGTAAGTAACTATTATACTTGTCTTAAAGGGTTTTCTCAAAAAGATCATGTTTCATACAAAAAGTACGTTTATCATGATTTTATGCATTATGTCATACTTAGTAAAAGTGTTTGTACTAATTCCATATTTTTTGTCTATCCCTAAAGGTGTAGGTGGAATTTGAGCGGAGTCTCGGAATGGAAGCTTGGATTAGTATTCGTTGGAGGAAGAGTTGGTATGTCCTCACTAGATTCAAGGACATCTTGAATTTTTGTTTTCCTTATTCAAAGTATTGTAATAGACATAGCTATTTTCCTATATGATGAAGTATGGGTCGTGTCCCAATATATTCGTATGTCTAAGATGGTGACTTTGAGACTTAGTTTTTCATTATGTTTTTCTATAAAAGAGATATTTTGAAGTATTATAATTTCATGTGAAAGTTTTAATTCTGCACTACTTTTCAAACATGTATGCAATGAACGATGTCAAAGGGCTTGTACAAGACCTCCGAGAGGTCAAGTACGTTGTATTTCGATTCGAGAATGCCCTAACTTCTAGGGGGTACTCTCGGGTCCTAACAAGCTTGGTATTAGAGCATAAGGTTATGAAGTAGTACTTAGGAATCAAAAAGTCTTAAAAAGCCACATCTAGTAGAATCTTGTTCATTGGTCTGAATCGCGACACATCCATGAGCGAGAGGCTATAGGACGATAGAGTTTTCCTTCTTCTCTACTCTTGTGTTGTCCCGTAGAGTTAAAAGTTGTAATTGTACTTTATTAATGTTTTCTCTTATGTTTATAGGAGATGAATACGAGAAGGACACCGGCTAGAAGGTTTGATGAGGAGGTGGTGATTGGGGGAGTTCCCCCCAAGTTGAGCCAGTCAAACAAGTTCATCAAGGTGATCAAGTCCCTATCGTGGATGGAGGTAATAAGTCTCCGGCGGTTCTCCCGGCTATGGATAATGGGGAGATTATCAAGGCTCTCCTTACTCTAGCTCGATCTATGACGACTCAAGTGAATAGAGACATTGAGCCTAGGATAAATGCTATGGAGAGTAAGTACTATGACCTCAAGATTTAGGGACTTTTTGAGGATGAATCCTTCTATCTTATTTGGTTCAAAGGTGCGAGAAGATCCCCAAGCTTCTTTGGATACGGTGTATAAGATAGTGCATGTTATGGGAGTGACTTCTATGTAGAAAGCGGAGTTAGTTTCGTATCAATTGAAAGATGTCGCTCAAGAATGGTTTACTCAATGGAAGGATAGTAGACCGGTTGAATCGGGTCCCTTAGAGTGGGAAGAGTTTAAGGAAGCATTCCTAGAAAGGTACTTTCCCCGTGAGAAGAGGGACGTTAAGATTAAGGAATTTATAAACCTTAGTCCAGGTAGCATGAGTGTTTAGGAGTATTCCTTAAAGTTTATCCTATTGTCTAAGTATGATTCATCCTTGGTGTCTAACCGTAGGGTAGGGATGAGATGAGTAGGTTCTTGACCGGTATTTTGGATATTGTGAAGGAAGAGTGTCGTACAGCCATGCTCCATGGTGACATGACTCTATCTAGGCTTCTAGTGTATGCTCAATCCATTGAAGAGTCTAAACTTGGGAGGAGGAGTAGGGTTGCTAAGAACGGAAGAACCAATGAGCAAGTTCAACCTAAGTTTAAGAAGAGGGTTCCAAATCAAGATGGTCTTAGTGCTCCAAAGGCTAACTATGAGAGAGGTGGTGGTTCCCAAGTGGTTAAGCCTACTTGTGCTACTTATGGGAAAAAGCACTTTGGAAAGTTTCTAGCCGGTACTAGTTGGTGATTTGATTGTGGGAAGGATGATCATAAGGTGAGAGATTGTCCTACTATTGCGGCTAAAGGAAGAGAGGCCAAGAAAGTTCCTCTTTATGTTTCGGATGGTGGTGCTCCAAAAAGGAAATTGCTTCTATGCTCTTCGAGCCAAAGGAACAAAACCGGATGATGATGATGATGATGATGGAAAGTTATAGTTTTCTCTCTTTAGTTTGATGAGTTCCTTATAAGTGGGGGAGTATGGTGAGTAGTACAATGGTGATTTGTTGTCTCATCTCTTCTATTCGATTCAAGCTTGAGAGATAGAATGTCATTGTATCATGTAGCATGTTGCATTATGTTTAGGAGTCTAGTTGAAATTGAATTTCATTTATTCCTTGTATTGTGCATCTTACAAAGTTATGGTTACATTTTAAATTAATTTTATATGGATTATTCTCTTATATTGTCATGCTTCCATCATAAATTTCTTAAGAGTTGCATTTTTGAAACTTGAGCATATTTCGCTGTAAGGCTTTGGTAGTTTACTGTAAAGATTTTGAAATTTTAAGTAAATTATTCTTTCATGAGAAATGGTTATAATGTGTATAGAACTTTTGTATATGAGCATGATAATGAATGGAGAAGGAGTTCCTCCTAATTGAAATGAAGAATGTGAGTCTTGGTTGCATAATGAGTTGTAGACTAATTTCTAACTTCTTGTTGTGTTTTGAGTCTCTTAAGTATGTGAAAGTTGTGTTCATCCTAAGTGTTTATTGTGTGGTATGGTTATGTGCTGCAAGTCTTGAGTTTCTTATTTCATGGAAGTGTTCGTAGAATGGCAAGTGTCATTCGAGGACGAATGTTTCCAAGTGGGGGAGTATTGTTACACCCTCAAAAGGAGCTAGGTCGAATTAGAGATAACATGTTGATTATGAGTTTATTAAGTCCTAAAATGGATTATAATGATGTTATAGGTAGTGTCTAAAGTTTGGAGGTCAAAAGTCCAACACGTTCGAAAGTTTTGCCTTGAAACGTGCTTGCGTGCCTTAATGTGTTTTATCAAGTTTTATGTATTGTTTTGAGTTCAAATTAGTGTGAGAGGTTCCTAACATGTATACTAGAATATTTGAGGTTTAAACGTCCGGGAAAAGCACCCCAAGGACCAACCAAAGGGTCCTTGAAGAGGACTCAACCTCGGGCCAACAAGCTGCCCACAGCAGCAGCTTTTTTTCCTTGGTGAAATAGGTCAGCTTCGTGGACTTGGTCCACCAAAGTGCTAAAAGTTGGTCTGATTTGCGGACACAACGCAGACTCAACTGCCCCGAAAGTTATTTTTAAAAATTCATAAGGGAACAGCTCCGCATCTTGGACTTGTTCCCGGATGATAATTCCAGAAATTTAAGTTGAGTTTGAGTTGGTTAAAAGGTCCTACAAGTTCGGGGGTCTTTTGGATATTTTAGGGGCTAGTTATTGGCGTTTATTAGACCTTTTTAAACCCCAATTCACACTTCAAATCATAACCCTCAAGTCCAAAACAAAATCTCTCCATCGTTTCTCTCCAGAAACCTCCATTGATGAAGCTTTGAAGCTCCAAGGAATAAGATAGATCTTCCAAGTTTTTCTCCATAAATATTGTGGGATTTTCTTCATAATAAAGGTATGGTTCTTCATTTTTGAAATCTTTTTGTTCAAGGAGTCAATTCCAATGATTTTTCAAAGATGATAAAAAAACATGAATTCTTCAATTTTGTGATCTAGCCATGGGTTCTTGCATAAAACGTTTTGAATCATTGTATTCTGATTTAATTGATGTTAATTTGATTATTTTAACCTAAAAAACTCTATGAACAAATGGAAACCACGCAATCCTAGTTTTGACTATTTTATGGGTTAAGTGATCATGTCACAATGCTTATGGATTCTTGTGTGGTTTTCTTTGGGCTATAGAATGATGTATGAATTGTACTGGATTTGATGCATAGGATGTCTTAGATTGATAAATCTATATTGAATTGATTTAGATTCATTGAGTATTATGATTTTTGTATTAAATTGATGATCATGGCCATGGGTAAAGGCCTTTGAGTATTGTGTTGGATGATTTAGTTGTGGATTGAAGTGGTGAGAGTGGATTGGTGGTACCTTATTTAACTCTCTATATATATATATATTATGTAGTATAGGTCATGAATTGTGATTATTATTGGTATTGTCCACTTATGGTGGCGGTGCTTATGTGTTATAATTTAGATGATGTGGCCTCGTCGGCATTACATTATGAATTGTATTGAACATGGCCTTGTCAGTATTACTATATGAATATTGTATTATCATGTTAAGACTTGATTACGACAAATGTGAAGAACTATATGATATACGTGTATGTGTGAGATTGAACTCTCCTAATTGACTGTACGTGATCATGATAGACTAGGGTAATGTCTCTTGTTGGGTTAGTAGTGTATCTTGATAGGTTAACTTGGTTACTCATATATGATACTTGAACACTATTGAATATGTGATATGAAGATGAAGGTTGAAAGAAAGTCTAGGATCGGTAGACCTAAGATGGTGCGCTTCTAAGCATGACTAATATGTGGAACCTTCTATATAGAAAGAAGGTTAAGAATGAGCTATCCTTATAGACCATTAAGTGATAGCCCTAGTGGACCCATCTTTGGTAGGTGCATTATGACTAGGTAATGACTAAGAGATGGTACCTTTTCATATGCCCCTTTTTACTGAACTTACTCTTTAAGAACAAAGGCTAGCATCGAGTGAACATGTTATGGGATGTAGCCCTACTTGAGAAGGAGACTAGAGTGCAATGTATCTCTACTTTAGAAGGAGACTAGAGTGAATAAAGGACCTTGATATTCCTTAACCATGTGCCTAATGGGATGTGTCCTAGTTCTACCCTTGGCAAGTATAACACCCTCCATCGGAGTAGGATAGACTCCGAATTCCATGCCTAGCTAGTATGGTCTATGTCGGTTATTTTATATTCTCATCATGTGGGATACATTCTAGTATTTGATAAGCTCTACAACGTTTAGGTAGTGGAATGGGACGTTATCTAGACATGGAACGAGTACGCTTTGATGGTGCTAAGTGTAGGTTCCCTATGTCTTTCTAAGACCATTGTGTGAAGTCCTTAATGAATGAAATGTCTTTTAATTAACTTAATGAATGATTATGACTTTCGGTAATGAATGTTCACTAGAATGTCCTCTATCTTGGGTAGCTTTGAGGGTTGTTTAGGTAAGCTTGAAGAGGGTGTATGGGCGGTCGCTTCTTGTCCTACTGAGGTGAAACTTGAAGTAACCTTAGGTTGGGAGTAAATGAAAGGAAAAGGGAACAATGTTATCTTAGATAGTCTTAAGGATCATTTACTAGGCTTGAAGAGGGTGTATTGGCGGTCTCTTCTTGTCTTACTTAAGTAAGTCTTAGGATAACCTCTGGTGGGAGGTGTATACATTTATATGGGTTGAAGTGATATTGATGCTATATTATGGAATGTGACTTGTATGCATATATGTTGACGTGTAAGTAACTGTTACAATTTTCTTAAAGGTTCTCTCAAAAAGAGCATGTTTCATACAAAAAGTTCGCTTATCATGATTTTATGTATTATGTCATACTTAGTACAAGTATTTGTACTAATTCCATACTTTTTGTCTATCTCTAAAGGTGTAGATGGAATTTGAGAGGAGTCTCGAAGTGGAAGCTTGGATTAGTATTCATTGGAGCAAGAGTTGGTATGTGCTCACTAGATTCGAGGAAATCTTGATGTTTAGTTTTCCTTATTGAAAGAATTGTACTATACCTAGATATTTTCCTATATGATGAAGTATGGGTCGTGTCCCAATATATCCGTATGTCTAAGATGGCGAATTTGAGGTTTAGCCTTTCATTATGTTTTTCTATAAAAGAAATATTTTGAAGCCTTATTATTTCGTGTGAAAAGTTTTAATACTGCACTACTTTTCATACATGTATGCAATGAACGATGTCAAAGGGCTTGTACAAGACCTCCGAGAGGTCAAGTACGCCGTGCTACGATTCGGGTATGGCCTAACTTCTATGGGGTACTCTCGGATCACAACATCATGTTTTTGTTACAGTTTGAAAAAAGTGTGGATATCAAGATAGGGATCTCAACATAATTCCACTCAACGTCGTTCTCTTCAAGAGATGGAAAAGAAGATTTTTACAATAAGGTGTTTTCTACTTGCTCAATTCAAATGGAGAAATGGTAAAAAAAAACGTATATTTCATGAAAAAATGTAACACTACTTTTCATGGAAAAAATAACATATAAATTCTTGAAATAGTGGAGGCTCATGAAATGAGGAAAAATGTCAAATGTCATTGTGGAAAAAAAAAATTTGCATCTTTGAGAAAATCACATGTTTTTTGGCAACAATGAGATGATTTTTGTCTCTACCATTATTAGATTTATAAATAAGTTATGAAAAACATCTTGAGTAGTCATTTAACATAAAATATTTTGAGTGAGAAAAATTTCATTCTTGAGATGAAAAATATCATAAAACATGTGATAAAATTTTCCTTGTCAAGTCACATAATATTGAAAAGTTTTTGAAATACAATTTTGTTGGTTATGTGGGTCTTGCAACTCCTTTTGATTCAATTATGTGAGAAAGTTGTGACAAATAAAAAAAGGAGATTGCTAGCCTAATAAAAATAGGAGTTATGTGACTAACAACTTTCCTTGATATTGCGTTTGCAGTAAAAGTACATTGAAAGTACAAGCAAACTAGATGACAAAAAATTTGTTGTTATTTGGTGGGATAAGAAAAACAAATTCTTTTTTGCTAATTCTATTATGAAGGTTGAGTAAAAAAAATTAAACTTCAACTAGTGAAAAGTGAATTGAAACACTTTATTTTAAGAAAAATAATTATTTTGATTTTGATTAATTATGATAGCACCAATATAATGGTTGAATAACAAATCTATATATATATA
>NC_028646.1:69051391-69056999 GCF_001406875.1 Solanum pennellii
ATTACCCCACTAATTTCATAATAATAATTATGAATAGTCCAAAACACCCCTAAGAAAATTTAGCGGAAGTTTGACCAAGTCGGGGTTACGCAGCTTGTGACGGTCCGTCGTATCTACGACGGTCCGTGCTGCAAGTCCGTCGTGAAGTTCAGAGAGTCGATTCCGGTACCCAGACTCCAAAAATTGAAGTGTTTTGGAACGAAGACCCTGTGACGGTCCGTCGCATCCATGACGGTCCGTCCTGCAGGTCCGTCCTGAAGTTCAGAGAAGTAACTCCAGTACCCCGATTCCCAGAGTTGAAGTGTTTTGGAACGAAGGCCCTCGACGGTCCGTCGTGCCTATGACGGTTCGTCCTACTTGTCGTCGAGGGTAATGAGAAGAGTAGCAGAAGAAATTACACAAGTATGGGACGACGGAGTCCATCACGGTCCGTCACGACCATGACGGTCCGTCACGTGGTCCGTCGAACCAGTCAGTTTTTATCAAAAATAATTCTACTGTTCGAACCGACTAAACAGGTTGTTACATTAATTTAATAATATAACTCCTAACCTTTCATATTCATAACCTTCAAAATATTTAATATAAAAATTATAACTCCTTAATATTACACCTATAAAAACCCACTTTGAGACATTGCATGATGGTCATTTTATTTTTATTTTCCTTATTCTTCATTTTTTATTGCTTTGATTTGTTAATTTATTTATTTTTTTGTCTTCTTTGATCCGATTTTTGCAGAAAAGGGATGTATAATGAAAAATGTTATATATTTTGCATATTTTGATTTTGTGAGGTAAAATGATTTGACATGTCTAATTATCATTATCACTTTTATTCTATTGTAATTACATATATATTTGATATTATTAGGTTTGATTGTTGATGATACAAATCATGATTCTTTTATAGAAAAAATAATTTGTTCATTTTCTTTTTTGCTTCTCTTTGTAGTTTTTTGAAATTTTTTTTCTTATTCTTGTAGTTTCTACCGACACTGATTGTCTTTATTAACTTTATAAATTTGAAGAATCGAATTATATTATGTTGAGAACATGATCCTTCTTTCCTCTTCAAATCATATATAACTAAATATTTTATATATTTTTGCTTGATTAGTTAACTATAATTTTATGTCTTTTTGTTGTTATTATTGTAAGGATTGTAATTATGTTATGTTGAGAACGTGATCCTTCTTTCCCCTTCAAATCATATATAACTAAATATTTTAAATAATTTTGCTTGATTAGTTAATTAATTTTATGTATGTTTGTTGGTATTATTATAAGGATTGTTTATAGTTCTCCGGTTAAACATGTGATGCAATAAGAGTTGATTGGTTCCTTATCAGATTAATTAGTTAATTGAAAAAATGTCAATACATCTTATTTCTAATTTCGTCTAACAATATCTTCCTCCTCACTAGCTATAAAAATGTTATACAAATATATAATAAATCTAAGTAATAAAAAAAAAGTAATATATCACATCTCAATATAAAGTAAATAAAATATTAAATATTAAATACAAATATTATATAGCTAAGAATCATAAATTGATTCCTCTTATAATTTCGTATCTCACAATCACATAACAATGATATGGTAAAAATACATAATTTTAATGTTGCATTATTTTTTATTATTTATATATAGAAATTATTTATAGGCGAAATGTTTCACAATTTTGAGAATTTAATCAACAAAAAAAGTTAAATATTTTTTAATTTTATTTTAAAACATCCGTACGATTACTTTTTTATATATATAATTTCAAAATTTTTTCTATTCCTTTTGATTAACTTTTTAATTCTATGTCCTTTTTTAAATTTGTTTTATTAATTTTTCTCTTAATAGATATCTCTCCTATAATATAAAATAAGAGAAAAAGTATATATTGTTCAAAATAATAGTAATTACTAAAAATAATGTTTATTATTAGAAGCATATTTGGAGACTTTTAATAATTTGAAATTTCTAAACTGAGGTAAAAAGAAAATATGTCATATAATAAAATAAATCATAAAAATGGTGGAGAATTTTACTTAAACATATTTTTGTTTATTACAAAAATATGTAACTTTTTTTTTTACCTTTTTCCTCTTATTTTTATATATTTATTTTTAATTTAATTTTTATCATAAACTCACACCTCTTCATCTTTCATAACCTCTATACTTAATTAATACTTATTAGTAATACCTATAACTTCCAACTTTATACCTTCATAACCTCAAATTACTTAATGTTTAAATTTGTGACATCTTAAAAGCACATCAAAAAAATATTTCTAACCAAATGTATTTATGTTTAGCTTAATTTTGTCCTCTACTTTAATTTTGTAATGCAAAATCTATCGACAAAGACTTCTTTGTGTAATTATTTTTACTTCTAATAAGAATGATATAAAATAAGATAAATAAAAAAGAATGATTTTTTTTGCATGAAATTATAAGAGCAAGATCATTACTAAAAGTTAGACAAAAACAATTCTTGAAAACATTAAAATGTATTTGTAGATACGCTTAGCGGGGGGAGATAATCAAAATTATTATGAAGTTATTTTTAAATTTTAAATAAAATATGAATCATGAAAAATATAATAAAAATTAATTAAGAGAATTCATTTAAACATTTCGCTTAAATCAATGAAAAGCTAAAGACAAGCTAACTTGATTATGTTAAGATTTGATGCTAATTGTTACTGTTTTAAAAAATATATATATAAATTAGTAAAAATACTAAACACGAGCAAACTTCATTCTCTGAATTACGATGCTAATTATTTGTGTTTTCTTAATAGAATTAAATAAGCAAAGACTAAAAAAATAAAAAAATAAAAAAGAAAAAGGGAGACTAAAAAATAGCGTTGAAATAATTTTAAAAAAAAACTTAGAATTATAGAAGAGTTTTACTTCTAAATTTATGAATGTTTTTACTAAAATTTCCCTTTTTGCATGCTTTTGCATATTCCATACTTAGTACATTATTTTTACTTACCCCATACTTTTCTATACTATCTAAGTATAGGTTTTGGATGCAAGGTTGAAGTCTAGAGGCAAAGCTTGGGGAAGTTTCTCTCAAGACAAAGTGTGTCCTCATATATCTGAGGGCATAATTCCTATCTTCTTAGTTTCCTTATGTTAAGACTTATTACGTATCTCGTTCAAATGTAAAGGGTCGTGTACTAAGTTATTTATGTCGTGTCCTTAAGTTTTGCTTGTGACGATAACATTCTCTAAATATTTATGAAAGAAAAAACTTAGAATTATAGAAGAGAATTTATCAAGGAAAAAATTAATACAGATAATCATTTCAAATATACTTATTACTTAACCATTCATCCTTCATTATAATGATTCTAAAAATTTACTTAACTTTTTCCCCTACACTTTAATTATAAGAAAATATTATTTATCGTTAATAATTATAAATATTCATATTATTTGTGAACAGTTTTTTTATGTTTACTTTATTTAGAAAAAATTCAAGAGTCTCATTATTAGTTTTTAGTATATATATAAGGTTTTTTTTAATCTTAACGTAAAACCTTTTATTATTCATCTATAATTGTTCATTTATTACCTATTTTATTATGCATTTCAACAATAATATATTATTTTTATTTTAATTCTATATCACTAAAAATTATTTTATCGAACTAAAATCATGTATCACCCATTTCCTTCCAAAGAATCAATTTAGAGAAAGAACTTTATATTTTAATATATAAATATTGAAGTACTTTTTTAAGTCTTCAAATTATAGGTAGATTATCTATTACGAATAATTTTTCATATTTCTAAGTCTGTTTTTGAATTTATTACTATTTTAATTCTATTAAATTGAAAGACAAAATCTCACTTTAAATTTTTAGCAAAACATCAACGTTAACCATATTTGATTTTGAGAACTCATTCAAATGGATAATGAAGTCATAAATTCTTAATTATATATTATAACTAACATAAAAGAATAGGTACTATTCAACCAAAAAAAAGTATAGGTATTAGCGCCGCTAAGTTTACTAGTTATTATTATAACTGTAAATTTAGACTAATGAGAAGAAAACAGAATATTGTGAGATCATATTAATCATTGGTATACCATCAATATTAATTTTGTTAAAATTTGTGATAATCTTACAGATTTATAAACTAAGGTCTTCGCAAGATAAAGAGTCTGAAATATCGAGGGGGGATGAAATTGAAGTTGATAATTCTGAGTCATATATAAGGAATCGGGAACTGGAAATCCTATAACCAGGTTCAATAATCATATGATGGCTTATTGTGAAATGCACTGATATTAATTTTATTCAATCCCTATGATGCAAGTGCATTTATCCTATAATGATTTGTGGACGTTGAGTCTTTGAACTCTGAATGAAAGTTTGTCTCTCGTATGAGTGGGGTGTCAAATTATAGGAACACCCTAGACAAATTTCACCTATATGAGTGTGAATATAGGTTGCTTTCTATAAGAATGAGCTTGTTCTCAGAAAACATTCATGAAACTAGGATAGCACAAGGTCGTAATGTGCTAGCTATTAAAGCTTATGTCAACACCTTGACGTGTAAGCAATGATACTTTATTTTTCTTAAGCACTCATATTTCAAGTCTGAGATCATTACTGACTCTAAATTAAAGGTTATTGGTTTACTAAGTGAAGGTTCAATGCAGAACACACTTTCATTCGGAATAATAGTATAGCTTCAACTGAGTTGTGATAAACTCTCTTATTTTAACATTAAAAGGAGCGGGGATTGTTGGTGTGACATTTTAATATTAATAAAGATATAGTATATGTCACATTATATATCATGTTATGTCTAGTGATGGACATTACATTTGTGTCTCTTTACTCTCATCAGTTTTGAAAGAAAGTGTCCATTAGTTATTAGTAACTTATGTAACAACCAACTCTTCATTTAATCAATTATTCTATATTTATGTCTTGTATGTAATATTTGAGTCATCATTTGACAAATTTACTATTCACTATCTTCCTATTCATTGAAATGAAGAATTCATCATCTATAAATAGTGTAATCTTCCTTTGTGTTAGGGGAAAAGAAAAAACAAGAGAAGTACAAGAAAACATAGAGTTAAAAATATTAGCTGTATTTTATTATGTTTGTATTGAGAATAGTGTAGTGGTGAAAGATAGTTAAGACAAACAATAACATTCTAAGTCTTCAACTACATTCACTATATTCAAAAGAGAGTATTATATGTTGAAGGAAAGTGTTCGTTTTGTCGAGTTTTGGACTCTTCAACTAATCAGCAGTTGCTTGAGTTGCACATGTTGTTGGGTTGTTGTATCCTGGAGGGGACAAGTCAAGAGTATTACTGTTGAATCGGTGTAGATTACGTCGAAGTGGGCTTGAATCTTCTACAGAGAGCGAGATATATGTACCTCAGCTTGAAGATTTGTTAATACATTTTTATTTATTTTATTCAACGTAATTTATTGTATTTGTAGTATAATACACCAACATATAATGTTAACCTTTTTTTCAATAGTAAATAAAAAGACAAATATAATCCTTTTACCAGTGAAAATAATTTTTGTTGTATATTCAAACACTTTGACTTTATATATATAT
>NC_028646.1:69057539-69086674 GCF_001406875.1 Solanum pennellii
TATATAATAGCAGAGCAAGAAGATTTACAAATGCAAAGAATATGCATCTTGTGCTCGACTTAGAGAAGAGTAACAATGCACTTTCTCTAGTCTCCTTGCAACTTAATACATGTCATCTTTTCTGATCCTAAGTTTTTGTTGTTATTTAGAACAAATAATTGGAAACATAAGAAAATAACATGAAATTTGTTTAGTCTACACTCTGAAATCACTCTGCTTCTCTCCATTTTTCTTTTCAACGCTTCTTTCTTCAAATTTAATGTACTTATACCACTTTGCACAAATAAGATAGACCAAAAAATCAGCTGATGTCAAAGCTGCTAATAAGAAATAGAATCTGTCTAAATGACCCTTGTTGAGATTTCCAGGTATCCATCCAGGCATATTATCAGTTGTTGAAATTTTCATGACAACAGAAACCAACAAGCTGCTCACATAGTTTCCTAGTGAAATTGATGTCATACACAATGCACTCCCAAAGCTTTTCAATCCATCAGGTGCTTGTCCATTAAAGAACTCCAATTGTCCAACATACATAAAGACCTCCGATGCTCCTATTAGTACATATTGAGGTACTTGCCAGAAAATGCTTAAAGAACTTGAATTCGAGCAGTCATGTGAACAATCTTTTTCTGCCGATTTTAACCTGAAGTGCTCAACTATTCCTGCAGCTACCATTGCCATAATAGCAATTACGAGTCCAACTCCCATCCTTTGAAGCTCTGTCAATCCTCTTGGAGATGATTTTTTTAATCTCGCAACAAGGGGATCAAGAAGTCGTCTGTAGATGAAAATGAATGATGCAACACCAAGGATGTCGAAACAAGACATGCTTGCTGGAGGAATATGGAATCCTGAAAGTGCTGTTTTCATTGCAGCCCCTTGCTCCACAAATAAAGACGCCATTTGAGTAAACACAACTGAATAAAGTATTGTGCAAAGCCAAATTGGAAGTAGTCTTAATATGCATTTCACTTCTTCTACTTGAGACACTGCACAAAGGCGCCATGGGTTGTTTCCTCCTCCATCCTTTGATGTGATTATAGCTGCTCTATCCAAGAATCTGAAAAGCAAGTGTTACCACCACAATGTGTATATATATATATACATACATAGACAATTAAAGATTATTTGTTAAAATAACATACTTGAATCCTTGTGTGTGAAGAATTCTTCTATTTCCATTGAGAGGAAGGTCTTGTTCATCACCTTCATATAGTTCATCTCCCCTTGAAGGTTGTTCAACATTCCATTTTTTAGTTGCAGCTACAACCACTTGACAAAATCTTGATAGAGGGTTGCCTGTAGGTTTGAAATGTCTATATCTAGGTGTTCCAATAAGAAACAAGACAAGTGCCAAAATGGCAGAGCCAGCTGATGCCCAGAAGCCTATTGTCCACATTCCTTCATCTTCAAAATATCCTAAGATTGTATTTGAGAACAAAGATCCAAGATTTAATGCAAGGTAAAAGTAGCTAAAGAAAGCCACTTTCGAATGACTTTCTTGAGGGTGATCTTCATCAAATTGATCTGCTCCAAATGTTGCAATAGTTGGTTGATACCCTCCATTTCCAAGGGCTATTAAGTAAATCGATAGATAGAAGAGGGCGACGCTCATAGTTGAGTGGGACCCACAAGGGCTGTCCTCATCTCCACAGTCATTTGGCTTGATTAAGAAAATGTATGAAGTCAATGAAAGTGAAACCAATCCCTGTGCATGTAAATTACAATAATTAATACTTATTAAAAGAAATGCCAAAGATTATATGTGAAAGGCAATTAATTACTTACAGCTACGTAAATGGCTTGGAAAATAGCGCAAGTCTTGTATCTTCCCCAGTAGGAATCACTTAAGAAAGCTCCCAATAGGGAAAAGATATAAACTGTGCCTGTCCATTTGCTCACACTATTGGCTGCTTCAGCATTGTCTTCACCCATAACTCTAGTTAAAAATAGTACTAAATTCACTCCAACTCCAAAGAATGCTAGTGTAGCTAGACCTTGATTCACTGAAATTGTTTTGTTTAATAAATTAACAAGAAAAAATAACTAACTAATACTTATTCACTACAAAAATTATAATATTACCTAGTAAGAGAACACCAGCAAACCACCTTCCAGTCTTAGCACGCACTGCAGGTTCACCATGCTTATCCACACTTCCATCAAACGTATATTCCTCTTTTTCCTTCTCACACTGTATGTAAAAATACAAATGTTACCTCCTTCTGTCTCGGTTTATATTATATATATAAATGAAAATTAGTTATTACCACTACCTACAAACTTAACCTAAAACGTATAACTTTAATTTTATTTATCCTAAAAAAAAAAAAGGTCCCAGCTGTATACATGGGATGGCGTAGTGTGAGATGTTTCTACACGTTAAAAGTAACATAGTAATTATATGTTGTTGAGATTTGAGAAGATTTTTTTTTTGTATTATATATTACTTGACGTGTTTGAGTTTTCCTCTATAAGTTTTATGTATGCGTATTTAACTACTCTACATGATATGATCATGAGCTTAATACTACGTACCATTTCTAGTAACTACATGTATATACACATTCATTTTTTTATTGGTATTTCAAGTTATTAGAAAGAATTTGGAAATGAAAGAAAACAAACTCATACAACACTTGGTATAATGACTTTTAATGCTTGCATAATACAAGTATCTTGACACCTTTGTACACGTGTAGAAAAACATTACGTGACTAAGTAGTTTAATTTATTGCACGGTCTTTTGTTTGAGAACCAGTCATTGTAGGATTAATTGTTCTCAGATAACTTATTCCATCATTATGATAGGATAAGTTATCTTAAATATGGCAATCAAACTGCCATCAAATATTTATTGGAGGACTATTTATTCTTAATCCTCACATCTAACTTTAGTTTTTTAATCATCTTATTAGAAATATAAAACATGCATGACAATGATCATCTCATTAAAAGCAAAATTAGAATTATAAACATGAAAGAATATTGCAGTTAACCAGCATAGAAATGGAAATAAAGGATATGAAAATGTGCAAACCATTTTTTCAATGTTTAAGCAAGCCATTTGGTTCTTTAACTTGCACCAGATCGATAGAAAAGTTCAAGCTTATAGTGGAGGAAAATGTTAGAGAAAATTTAATTAATTTTCCTCGAAAATGTCAAGTTTATAGGTGATGGGAGGAGAAGATGCTTTTCTTAAGCTATGGAAGATGCGTTTAAAGAGAAATGGTGAGGTATTTATAGAGTGTAGTTTATGGACAGCTAATATTAATTATTACTCCTACTTGAGAAAAGATTTTAATTTTTTTTTTTAATTTTTAAAAAGAAGGGGTCCATTAAAGAAAAGGACAGAATATGGTGACAAAGCAAACAATAACTTTTTTAGGGATGAATTGAAGGAGCAAAAGAAGCGTGATTTGGTTGAATACATAAAAATGGTAGTCTCTCTCACGACATCAAGCACTTCAGTTTAAGCTGTCTTCTATTCTCAATATAAGCTGTATTGATGCTGACACTTTTTTACATTTTATTCATCAAAATGTGGTAATCTTTGTGTGCAACTTTACATAAATTCTATTTTATTCCGAAAGCGAACCGAATGAAATTGTTACTTTCCAAAAATCTTGCTTCAAAGAAAGAAGGTCTATTTTCTCACGTAGTTCGTCGGTCAAACTAACGATTTTCGTTCTCTTCCCTGTCCGAAAAGGGGGATCAAAGAAAGATAGCTTGCTTCTCTCCTGGACGGATGTCGACTTATGTAGTGGTTTTCTTTTCAATTTGTTTATTTGATTTTGACTTATCATCAAGTTTTAAAATAATATCAATAATTTTAGGGGAAAATGCATAAGTACCCCCTCAACATGTGTCAGAAATCTCAGAGACACACTTATACTATACTAAGGTCCTATTACCCCTGACCTTAATAAGTAATTTTATACCCCTTTTCGGCCTACGTGGCACTAGTATGTCAAAAAAAAGTCAACCATCGTTGGGCCCACAAGATAGTGTCTCGTAAGCGGAAAAGGGGTAGAAAATTATTAATAAAATAAGTTAAGGGGTAATAGAACCTTAATATAGTATAAGTGTGTCTTTGAGATTTCGGGCATAGGTTGAGGGAGTACTTGTGCATTATCCCATAATTTTATAAAATTATGATTTTTAATTAAAAACATGTAGAATATACTAAATCATTTAATCAAATAATTTAGAACAAGTCATGTGATAAGCTAAAAAAATCAAATAAAAAAAGAAACTATATTCTTTTTCAAAACATAACTATAAAGGAAAATAGAAAAAATAAAATGAAAGGAATAAAATATTTTACTTTTTCTCTCTGTTCCAACGTTTATATTCTTTCAATTTTGTTGTGCTATTCTCTTCTCTTTTTATATTAGAATTTTGATAAAATGAAACATTTTTATACTTTAAAACATTTTAGCTATAAACTTCTTAGTTTTACTATTTGGTAAGATTATTTATGATTATATAAATATTTATAATTTTTATATAACTCACAAACATTTTCCCCCTTAAAATAATGTCCAATCAACTACATATCAAATAAAATGGAAGAAAGGGATTATATATCTGTTTTCCACTAATGATTTATTTGAGCTAAATTAAGTCAAATCAGTATAGCTAAACTATTACATTTCCACAAAATCATCCTCATAAACCATAGTGGGGCATCTTGCTAAATATTAGAGTAGTATATAGGCGGTTCTTAGGTTAGATGGTGTTTTTCTTGTGTAATCATTTAAGATGTTACCTAGCCATAATTAAAATTTGCTATTATTATACGAAATTAGGGTTCAAATTAACGAAACAAAGAATGTTATTAGGTGATTAGTTCTTTCCGTAATATTTTTGGTGCACAAAGTTATTTAGAGCTACCTAGTTTATATTGTATTAGTACAAAAAAGGTCATACATATATTAGATGAAAACATAAAAGTGCAAATATAACTAGTTTCTTTTTTTAAAAAAAAAAATCGTGTCAAAATAACGTATGTCAAGAAGATCTTTAAATTGTAATAAAAGTTACGATGATGAGAATATTTTCAATACTCCTTCGTGTTTCATTATTGAATTGACACACTTATAAGAAAATAATTATTAATATAGTGAGTTTAGCAATTTACTCTTATTAATATGAAATGAATGACTTAAAAATTTTAGATTTTCAAAATAATTAATTGAAGGTATAATAAGTATAAAAAAAATCTTGATTTTTATCAAAATGAACAAATAATTAAAGACAAACAACCAAAAAAGAAAAAGTGCAGAATTAATTAGGAACATAGGGAGTAATAATTAGATCATTTGAGTGGCTGAAATTGTATGTAGGGTGTTTTGGTAAGTAACGTTTTTGATAAATATTCTCTCCATTTCTCTAAATACACATTTTAATGGAAGTTATATGTTATAATTAAAAATTAAATATGAAGATTTATTTGTTATTTAAATCTCCACCTTTAATTTTAGATTATGACACACAGCTTCCGTTCAAGTATATATTTGAGGAAATGGAGAGAATAAGTGTTGGGGAGGAATTAAATCCAAAGGTTTTTGATATTGTTGGAATGTTTGGTCAAATAAAGCTAGGGCATGATACACTTTGGATTCCAACACTCTATAGTGGCCTGAGATTATCTCCGACTCAGAGTATTATTCCTTTTTACTAAAATTAATAATAATTTATCAGGTAAGTTAAGAGATCTGGATATATATATATATATATATATATATATATATATATATAAAATCAAAACATGGGAGAGAGAGGATAAATAAATATTAATTATTAATTTCTAATTACTTATGGTGATTGTACGATATTCTTTTGTAGATCTATAGATTCGATTGAAATGACATTGAACCTGGCAAGCCATATTTTGTGTCTTAATTAAATTAATAATTAAGGTGGGGTTATTATTAAGGCGAGACAATTAAAAGTGGAGTTCACTAGTTTTTCATGTTTATAATACTAATAATATGCAGGTAATAGTTGATGAAGTAGGTTAGGTAATTTGGAAATTTCATAGAAGTTGTAGAAACACGCGATGAAGTCTTATTGGGGTACTTCAAATGTTTTAAGGCTGCTCAATGTCAATGTCACTTCACTTATCTAGTCATCAAAACACAATTATCTCTTTTGATTTTTCATCATTAACTTCTCTTATTTGGACTTTTACAATCCAAATTCTCTACTTATCGGATATCACATTAATTATTGGAAAAATTACATGAGTTGACAAACATCACTATGTTATTAGTTAAAAAGGGTATAGTTTAATTTAATTACTTTGAGTGAATATAATTTTTTTGGTCATTAATTATGAGACCCACAGTTCCTTGTATACCCAACTAGAAAAAACTTTTATTTGCATTTGTATACGAACTAAATTTCATCTCTCCTCTTCACATTTTCCTTTTCACTCCTAAAATCACTTTTACACTTCTTTTTTTGAAATATGAAATTCTCCATTTTCCCTCATAATCGATTTTTCAATCTTACATGTAACCGTCTAAATTTTTTCTCAATCTTTTCGTATTTTTTCTTTTATATACTATTTAGGCTTTCTTTTGGACGATGCGATTCTATCGGGGTTGTTATTCCGATTGTTGTCGTTGTTGTTTATACTTTTGTCATTGTTGTTGTTCTTGTCCATAAATTCTTTCAAAAGAGAATTATGTGTAAGGGTTTATTACTCATGTGTCGCCGCCAGTGATGAGTGCACTAATCGGTCTTTTGTCGTCGATTCAGATCGATTTTTGTGGTTAAGGATCAATCTAAATAAATTCTAGAGAAAATTTATTGAAGAGTTGAGATCCATGAAAAATTTGACCCAATTGCATCTGAAGAGGTTGTGTCTGGTTCATCCAATCAGGGCAAATTTGAGAACATCAAGCGATTGTATAAAATAATATTTTATGTAACGATTTGTATATTATGGTACTCATATATAAAATTGCTTGAGGTATATGCATAATTCTGTATACTTAAGTACAACATTAATATACATATTCAATATTTAAGTACATACATTCACAAATCTCATAAACATAAGATAATTGTATAAAATAAGTTTGTTTATAGTGATATATACAAAAAAATTTATATATAGCGATTTGTATTTTTGATAGTTATATACAAGATTATTTGAGGTATATATATGTATTTCTGTATATTTAAATACTATATTCATATAATTAAGTTTGTATATAGTGATATATACAAAAGTTTGTATATAGCTATTTGTAGTATTTTGGTAGTTATATACAAAATTGTTTGTAGATATATACAACCACAAATAGTTTTTATTTATGCAAATAGTTTATATTTGTAAAGCATATAATTGTATAAATTGTTTCATTCGATTTTTCTGACCAACAGTATGAATATAATTGTTAATATACAATATTTCTATTTTTTATTAAAAAATACATATTATACAAATCAATCGTATTCTTTTTAATTGTTCAAAGTATGAAGTTTCCGAGTTGAATAAACAAGAATATTGAAGAACAAGAATTTCTTTCCCGTGTAATATTGCTTGAGGAAACTAGTTTTTATGGTGTTTGTATTAACATAGGACCTTTTATGGAGAATATTTGATTTAAGACTATTAGCTTGAATCATGGGATTATTTAAACTTTCTGTTACCTTATTTAGCGTTAATGTATCGATATATTAAAAGAAATATTGTGTAAATTATAAATAAAGAAACATAATATACAAATTCAATGTTGCCTCGACACCTAAACTATACCCATAAAATGTAATTACATAAACTATATCTATAGAGCGTTATTTCATTAACTATATTTGTCATTTGTGAAATTTTCCCTTAATTATTCATATGTTTATACTTCATCCGTCCACAATTTTTTGTCAGGGTAGGTCATACACTCTCCTTAAGGAAAATTCAATATAAGGTGTAATTTAACTAATATAACTCTAATATAGTAAGAATATCAAAAGTCTTATATAACTTTCCAATTGAACAAAATGGAGTAATTATTAAGGAATTGAAAAAAATAACTAATTATTTCTTTATTATTTAAATTGACAATTAATTTTGGACATTTATTTTCAGTATACCTATCAAAAATTTTTTTTGACGAATGGAGTAATTTATATTGCAAAGTTGATAACAATAATTTTGTCTATATTTTAGTGGTCACTGAAAAGCTATAAATGATAAATATATTTTTAAAGGAAAAATGATCTAATGAACTCTTATACTTGTACGAGTTTGTATTATAGACCATTCTACTTAACTCTTTACCAATTGAACCCCTAAAGTAAATAAAAAAAATAAAATTAAACCCCTCCTATCATGAGTGTAGTTCACTTTGTCATAATAGATGACATGTCGAGTCCAGGTCATTTAAATAAATAACATGTCATAATTATTTTCATTAACTATTTTTTTTAAAAAAATTATTAATTAAAAATATTAAATAATATTTTAAATAATCTTATAACGCAACATTTTTAATTAATTAAAATAATCTTTTAACCAGTTGATACCTAAGCCCGTCGTCTTTCTCCTCTTCTCCTCTCCCCATTTCCATCGTGAAACAACCGTCACCACAAGAAAAGAAAGGCGCCACCACACCACCTATACTCTCTTCCTCACCATCTCCATCTTCACCGCACACCCCCATTTTCCTTTCCTTATTCCCCGACCTTCCCAAAACCAGTCGCCGCACCACATACGTGTATTGTTATATACTCCAAACTAAATTTTATACATAATAGTTCAAAAATCCGTGTAACGAATATGGACAGTCACCAATTAACTTTGTCAGAAAATTGTTATAATTTGAACATGTAATGCAGACAGTGACTACTACCTTTCCTTTAAAAATTAAGTCTAGAAATAAACTAATAAAGTATTTTCAAAATCATGCCTTTATAACAAGTTCATTTTGTAAAAAAAAAACCCACTAAGATTAGCGAAGCAATTCAATAACACCAGGTAGTATTAAAAAAATTTCTAGGAAGGAATCCTAAGAATTCTCCCAAGCTGAACAAATAAGGAGCCAATGCTGTCAATCTCTTCAATTTCAATTGAGCGCGCCCTGCAAATGTGAAAAATGATAAAGTTAATTTTTGGAATATCATATATTATTCTAGTATATTTTCTAGAATAGTCTAGTGTAGAATCTAGAATAGTTATCTTCAAGAAATATCTAGATATTCTAGAGTAGAAGATAAAGATCACTAAAATTTTCTTTGTAGAAGTATCTAGAAGAATTTCTAAAACCATCCATGAACAAGTATAAATATGGGTGGTCTTGTACATTTGTAAGTAACCAAACAAACCAAGAACAACCTAATAAAAGATTATTCCTCTAAAAAAAATTCTCATTTCTAGATTCCTCTTTTTTAGTTGAATATTTAGATCTTAGTTAACGATCTTGGGCTAGCAGAAGGTTTATCGATTATACTGTTCTTTTGCTATTCTCTACAGCAACGACAAATAAGAACCGTTGAAGAATCTCATAAACATAAAATAAGTTAACCTCATAATCATAGACTAAGATAACAGACCACTTAAAGTGGATCTTTGAGGTTCTTATGGATATTGTAAGGGAAACCCCAAAAACAGCGACCCCTCTGTGAACCATTACATACCTTCTTCTCTCCATCTTCTCCGGCGTAGCCCTTGCCACCTCTGTTCTGGCGAAAAAGGGACCAACACAACTTCTCTTTCTCACTCTACTGTCAGGGAGCACACTCAACAATGAAGAAGATATTTCTTTATTTTTAATTTTTCTTTCAATTTAATATTTTATAATTTTAATTTTTAAAAATTTAAACATGATATCACTCACTTGTTGGAGCGAGTAGTTACACACTCTTGCCAATTCAGTCATCTCAATTCCACATAAGCTTAGTCAACGGTCAAAAGGATTCAATATATGGTGTTTTAATGAGTTTAAGGTTTTCAATTGATAAAAAGTTAAGTAGAAGGGTGCATAAAACAAACTCATACATGTACTAGGGTTTATCATATTATTTCGCCTTTAAAAAAAAGTTAATGATTTTAAATATGTATAGTTAAAAAGCATCAATTTAAATAAAATTAAAAATAAGAGGATGGCTGGCTCTAGTTAACCAATAAATTGGGTTATGCCCTATGGGAAGAAAGGGTAGTTGGAGAAAGCAAAAGCTAAAGAAACAACAAAGAAGATTGATTGTCCGATATTTTGTATTCCTCACCTACTAAACACACCGAGATCAAGGTAGGTCTAGTCTAGAGAAAAAAATAAAAAAAATACAACTCATATTTAATTTGGTACACCCTCTAAAGTTAAGTAATACTAGAGTAATGACTTAAAATATAAAAAATTCAATGTCACAAAAATTACTTTGAAGAAATGATTATGAACTAAATAATAATTTTTTATCTCTAAAATGAACAAAGTAAAAAAGTGAATTTCCTATGTTGTATCACTTATACAACGTGATTCAAAACTATTGCATCATTGATACATAATTAATTTAAAAAATTATCGATATGTTTAAACTTTGGCTATGTTTTAAATAAATACAATGTATGAATTTATCTCTTGACACTATATTTCCATTTAGTTCTCGACTAATTTGAAGGCAGCTATCTGACAGCTTGCCCCAAATCCATATTAGTTTTCAAGTTTTGTCATACTGAACCTAGTATTCAACTGGTGTAGCCGTTCATGTCCCCCAAAGTTATCTAAATAATTAAAGTATAGAATCACAAAATGACAATTCATTAGTAGAGGGTGCATTTAGAATATTCACTCTTCTCTATTAATTCTCCTAATCAAACAATATACTTAGAGATCCCACATTTGAGTCGAGACAATCATTTAATACCAAATTATCATAACATTTCTCAATCACATGCTTTGTCTAGCTAAATTCAACTTGTACATCAATTTGGTGAATACAAAAAATCAAAAATAACCTTTTAGTGGTGTTCCAATCATAAACTACCATCAATAAGAATGGTAAAGGTCTCGTATTTATTATTTTGTCAAATGTTTCTCGAATATTAGTTATGATCTTGTGGGATAAAAAGGAATCCATTGATATAATAATGTGTGGTGTACCATGAGTGGCATAAATGATCATATTTGACTCATTTCTTATGATGTGTCATGCTTATGTGTGTGTGTATTGGTTATCTATGAAATTATTTTTTCACATTATTCATGTGAATGTGCTTGTTTACATTGGTTCCGAAACACTATGTTGAGAGTTGGATTCTTGAAATGTCATTAGAAAATGGTTCCGGCGAGTGAAGTCTATGCCGATCGGAAGTGATTCTGATGACTGATGTTTATGTCAATGGGAAATAGTTCTGGTGAGTGATCTTTATGTCAATAGGAATGGTTCTGGTGAGTGATCATGTTGAGGGGAAACAGTTCTGTGAATGATCTCTATGTCGACTGGAATGGTTCCGACGAGTGATGTTTATGTCGATGGAAAAGGTTTTTGACAGTTGCATGAACTTGTATATCCCTCATGTGTCCTGATCTGTGAGTTAGCATATCTGTGCAATAGTGCATGAGCATAAATGGCCCTATATGTCCTGGCATGTGATTCAGTGGGTACACATCAATAAGAGAGACATGCATCATGATATATGACATTTGCGTTACATTGCACTTGCTTATCATCATTCTTGACAAAAGTGATTGAATTGTTATGTTAGTGTGACTATTGATCTTAAAGGGTTTAGATCGTATTGTAGATACTATGCTATGTGAGATTCAATAAAATACTTGTAACGTATAGCTATATTAGTTATCAAACTATTAGGATGGGTTGTTTTAGATTTCTAATGTTGGTTATGGTATGAGGAGGTTTGAAAGGTGTAATAGGTTTCTTGTGTTCAATATTCTTTACAAGGTTTAGATACAAATGCTTAATGAATACCATTTTTGTAAGGTAGTCACTTTCTTGCTTTCTACACTTGTATAGATTATGAGCCTGGATCGTCTAGACCCCTATCTCTCTCTCGTCTTCATATAAGGATTATCGTCTAGACCCCTATCTCTCTCTCATCTTCATCTAAGGATTACCTTTGGAGTTCGTGAGGTAGTTTCTTGTATTTTTGGAAGATGTCACTTATTCATCTAATATCTCATTGATATGTTCTAGATATGGAGACATTCAGACTTGTATCTTTCAAATCTATTGTAACGCTTGGTGGCTTGTACACGTGACACCAAATTTTGGGGATTGTTGAGTTATATTAAGAACTTGGCCTGCTTATGTTATGTTTACCTCAATTTTATATTTACTTCCGCTTTTACTCTTATCAAGGGTTGATTATACTGACTTGTCCCATCACGCCTGATTATTGGGTTGTGACACATCGTTTGCCCTTGATATAAGAACATCTAACATACCTTCATGAATAACTATAGGTGATTCTTCAAAGTCTAAATTAGTTGAGTCTAACTGGTTTAGTGGGCAACATTTTTTGTTGCTTAGTGAAATCCTAATTCATCTAGTCTTAGGTGGGTTAGTGGAAAAGCATGTCTTTCTTAGTAGATTCTAAGTTACTCTGTATCGGGTAGCTTAGTGGGCAATAACTATATTGCTTGGTTTCTCTATTTGTAGTGGGGATACTACATTTATGGGGAAGGGATTTAGAGGTAAATTCCTAGGTTGCAAGCTGTTGTAATCAAAATTATTGCTCTATTTGGAAGAAATGAAGTTTGGTTTGAAAAGCTTATGAGGAAAGGTTATGATTTTCACCCACCTTAAAGCAACGGGGTTTCCACGTTAAATACTTGTGTTTCTTTACCCATACCTCTTATTTACTGCTCCTGCTTGTATTTCTACTCTTACTCTGTCAAGGGACGAGGTCCATTGACTCATGGTGGATGACACCGATGAGGACAACACTCCATCCAGATGGGTAGTGCAGAAAAGAATGGTGCATTTCACTACGAATTAAAACAAAAAGGTTGTCGAGGAAAATCCTAAAAGGAAACTTTTCACCAGAGCGACCAATAAAACATTTATAGGAAATGACATGAATTCAAACAAAGCAACTACTGAAGAAAACAGAAGAAGGAGAAAGTTAGGTAATTTGGAGATTGATATACCTTGTAAGCGGCTGGTGGTGGTAAAAAAAGAACACTCAAAGAATGATATTGAATCAGAAGATATTTCACTGGCTAAGATACAAAGGCGAAGAGAGGAAAAATAAAAGGAAAAAGTAAATGAAAAATATAGCGATCCCTTTGTGCAAGGAATTGCTTCTGCAAAAGGGGAGAAGGCTAAGGAAATACCTAAGTTGAAGGCAAAGGCAAAATGAAAGGAAAAAGCTGAGGATGTTCCTGTTGCTCGGAATGCACCAGAATAGGGACCTAGTACCAAGAGAAAGAAAAATGTAATGGAGGATACCAAGCAGAATATTGTTAACAATCTGAGTGTACAGAAGGTCCTGGGTGGTAGAGTTTTTGACCCCACGATCCTAAAGAAACCTGGAATGAGCTCGTTGGCAGATCTAGTGGAGATTCAATCAATGAATCACCTATTCATGACCAAATCTCAAATAATGCATGAAGACGAATTAAGGGAGTTCTATTAAAATGTGGATTTCAATGAGGATGGAAGTCTTCATACTTTGGTGGGATATAAAAGGATAAATCTAAATGAGGAGCTGTTGGGTGTAATCCTAGAGATACCTAGAGAATGGATCAGATCTGTGGCTGGAAAATTATGCCCTAAGCACTTTGCCAATGAGTGCTCTAAACTTCCAGACATACATCGCGTAGGTATTCAGAAGAAACTCATGAAAGGGGAATGCTGATTGATGTTTGAGTTTGTGAACCAAGTGGTTCTCCCTCGTTCTCAGAAGCATACAATAGCCAATTCAGCATATATATTCCTAATGGAATCACTTTGCAAGTTTGACCTACTAAATTTTCCAGCACTCATGTTGGAATATGTGCAAAGAACAATGATAGAATGTAAAGGCAAGCTTGGAATGGGATATGTATATTTTCTCATAGAAGTGGTCGACCATTTAAAAGTCGCGGTGGTACTAGGTAATATTGGCATAGTTAAACAATTCATCTTTCTTAGTACCTTGGTCGTGTGTAAATGCATTGAGAGTCAAATAGGACAACTAAGTAAAATGTCTCAGTTGGTGGCTGAACGGGATCAACTCAAGCGTGAACTTGAGGAAATGACTACACCCATGGGGCAGAAGGATGATGAAATGTCATTTTTGAAAGCTCAATGCAAAAGCTCAATCTAAAGGACTTGGTACTGAAGAGGTTAAAGAGTTAAGACTAAAAAATGCAGCCTTTTTTACTCAAACTGCTAATCTTGAATAGATATTGATCAAAGCTCATAACTCTGCCACTGACCGCCTTAACTTTGTCGTCAAATACCTCACCCATCGCCTCCCTCATCCTAATTCCCTTCATTTTTTGCCCTCGCCTGCTTGGGCGGTGTGTAGGGTTCTCTTAGAAGTTTATCATCAATGTATTGAATGGTTACTCTCTGCAATGAAAACAACTTCTGTTTTGTTGTGATATCTTCTACTTTGTTGTGATATCTTCCTGTCCAATTCTTTTTCTATGATATGTTGCCAAAGGCTATGGTCTTTCTATGCAAGTTTACTTTTAATCTTGTTTACTGTCTCTCTTTTTTGTGATGTCAAAAGGGGGAATCCTTGGGTGCTTAAACAAGAGGAAGTTCTTAGACGGGGAAGTGGAGAAGGTGGAAGATGTTAACAAAGGAAGTTCATGCAGACATGCATTTTGAGTTTGTCATCATCAAAAAAGGAGAAAATGTTATTTGTAGTTTTGATCATTTGACAAACAGGGACCTAATTCTTAGCATCTCTATCCGTACATTTGATAACTGGAAAGTACTCAAGTTTGGTAAGGTTGGTGCCTGGTCTCAAAGTGTGGCAGAAACCTTGGACAATGGCGTGGCCTTGAAGGTTGTTTTCATTCTTATAATTACATCCTCCAATAGATATAATCTTAGTATATGCATTACATATTTTGAAGTGCAAAAAGAAAAAGATAATCCTCGCAAGAAGTACTTACTGAAGAGCAATAGAGACAAGATAGAACATCTTGGATCTTAGTTGTCTTAGGTTTTTACCTTCGTGCTTATCGTTGTAAATCTAATCCTGAACTATAAGGGAATTAGATTTTTTGTTCTTTTTGTTCAAGTCTAAATAAGTTGAGTCTAACTGGTGTAATGGACAACATTGTATATTGCTTAGTCATATCCTAACTCATCTAGTCTTAGTTAGTAGGCAACCATGTGTTGCTTAGTTAATCTAAGTTATTATGTGTTGGGTAGTTTAGTGGGCAATAGTGATATTGCTTAGTTTCTCAATTTCCAGTGGGGATACTACATTAGATGGAACATATTTAGAGGTAAATTCCTAGGTTGCAAGCTATTGGTATCTGAATCGTTGCTCTATTTGGAAGAAACGAAGTTTGGTTTGAAAAACCTGTGAAGAGAGGTCATGATTGTCACCACCCTCAAAACAAGTGGATTTCCATGTTAAGTACTTGTGTTGCTTTACCCATACTGCTTATTTTCTTCTCCTGCTTGCATTTCTGCTCTTACTGTGTCAATGGACCTGGTCCACTGACTCGTCATGGACGTCCATATTCCAACATTAGTGATCTTAATTTCTTTTACCAAAGAAATGTAGTCTCTGACTGCCTTATATTTCATCTCGATATGATTGTATAATAGAATTTTGATATCTAATTTGGGAGTGTCTTTGTCACTTTTTTTTACCTTTCTTTCTAGGGCCTCTCTTGGGAGAGAGCATTTATTAAAACTAGAGAGACACAAAGACATTATAAATGTACCTAGATAATAAAAGGAAATAATGCATATAGATTTAGAAGATGAGTAAGAATTCAGAAAATGTGTGGATTGGAGTAAGGATATTGAAATATCGAAAGGAGTTTGAAGAAATTATGATCGATTGAAATGGACTTGAAGTTCTAAAACTAAAGACACAAGGAAGAAAATTGTCTCTTTTCCTAGGATGATGAGACATATTCAGACCAACAATCATAATGAATGTGAAAAGTGCAGTTCAGATTGTGGGATCATTGTATATTCATAAAAATAGTGTATTATTGGATGGAAGCAATTATCAAAATCTACAAAGGTTATTCCACTTCTCAATAATGTACAAAATCATGATTAAAAAGTTGAGGGACTATCTATGTTGGATAAAATTGACTTGAGTACATGGACACATGATTAAAGAACACATCCATTGATTGAAAAAACAATCTAGAGAAAAAAGGAAATGTCGATAAAGTTAGACATTCGGAAACTTATTTATGATAATGTGAGGATGATCATCACAGGGAATGAGCCAAGAACATGTAATTATATATAAGAACTCATGTCCCAATGTGGCCAATGAGAAAAAAAGGACAAATATGTCAAATAATATCGTTAAGGGGATAGAGTGTGATAAAGAAATATTTGTTGGCATCACTAACCATATTGCCATGTAATTAGTATCCATTGAGAACAGTACTTTAGGGATCAAATGAAGCTTTTTAGTCGATTGACATCTCATTGTTGTAACCTGTAAATGTTTCATTACTATATTTGTAAGCGCATTTTATCTTGAGAAATAGAATGTCAGTACATTCATATTTTTGTGCTACAAGCTTTTCTTATTCATTAAATCTCTGTCTTGTATCATTTTCTTCATTGTATCGTTCTCCAACATTACACTAATGATCTCGGATTCATCCCTCAAACTCATAATGGAATCTCAAAAGATTTATCCAATATCTGTTCTTATTTTGTTATTTATATACTTAATAACACTTAGACATCAAACTACTATTAAATCAAAACTAAGAATTGAACTAAGACACTTGTCTGTTACCTCATATAAATTTAGTTATACCATTTTTCACGATCCAAAAATCAGGATCATTATGGAATACACACCAAGAACCTTATAAATGGTGTGTAAGCTAAAAGAAATAACACATACAATACTTCCCAAAGGGAAGTCAAGCCACAAATGATAGAAAACAACAAAGAATTTCCCCAAAACGTTGTAGCATATGTATAAAGATCATATAATTACATCTATCGAATATGAAATATTTCTCAAGTATTCAAATGGAAAGTTACATACTTTAAATGATAGATGGAGGCTATGGGGATCCGAAGAGCAGGATCTCACCACAACTTTGAAATAGAGAACTCCGATGGATCCAATACGAGGATCACCATGACTAGGATCTGCATCAAAGGGATAAACAAATGTTATGATTACAATCCACATGTACTCAATGGATTAGAGTGATTGAGTATAAGAAACTGAATAGACTTAATAAATAAACTATGAACGCTTCCACCTGTACGCTGAAAAGTCTCATTCTGGCATCGGTGCCTCTAATTTATATAGAACAAAGAAAATAAGATAAATACATAAGGGTACAAATAATGTTAAAATCAGCACATAAATAAGTTACACAACACAAAAATACTGCTCAAAGTGATGCAATGAGATGATGAAATGATGGGATAATTTGGTGGTACCAAGGTCATGACACAACCTATCAGATTTACCTTGTGGAATATTAGCTTTCAGACAAGGACCCATGGTGGACTCATAGTCCATATACCAATCTCATAATCTCAATATGTCATCAACTTTACACCAATCTTGTAGTCAAGGATATTTGTAAGGTGTCAAATTTGCTTTATCAAAACGTTGGTATTCGTCCACTTTCTCATATTTCTATGAAAAATGATATGCTGCATAACAATGAATGCATCACTAATCACGCAACACAAAGGGATAATCATTTAATCAAGGACTTCAAATAGTATTAAGTTCCTAAACTCAAATAGTCGTGAAACATATTCGGAAATGATAGGGATAATTAAAACCATTTGAAATCAATTTTACCACTTAGAAAACATTTCTTTCATTTTAAGATGTTCACAAATAAACTCAAGCACCTAATTCGGACATCTCAATGTCAAAATTGAGATGGGTTCGCTCAGGAAATTACCCAAATATTATAGGTTTCCATCACAATTACACAAGTCACCACACATGCTAAGCATCACAAATATGCATCATACGAACTAAACATGGAGGTCAAATTACAAACTTCTAAGACTCATATAACTACACGTTTCACAGTTGACTCACTACTAAAAAAATTGGATTTAGCGACAAAGACTTTTTATTGCTAAACAACAAAGTCTATTGCTAAACCCACTTAGCGACGATTGGCGACTGATTTTTGTTAGCAACAAGCAAAATAGCATCAGATTAGCGACAATGTTCATCGCTAAATGCAATTTTTTTAATAGTGACTTCCTAATAATGGTCACTTATTCATCTCAGAATAAAAAAGGAATAGCCCAACCTACCTCAATGCCAGAACTTCACTCAAATACCATATCAAAACATTTCCTCAACCATAGAATCATTGGAGCGGTCCTCATAATTTGTAAAGTTTGCGGAAGATAAAACTTGATGAAATCAACAAGAAATTTGTAAAATAAAGCTTACCGACATTAATTTGCACAATTATGCTTCCAAGAATCACCTCCCCAAATCTCCCAAAGATTGAAAATGGTGGAATTGGAGAAAATAGGAAGATGGTCATTGCGAATGTGAGACACTAATTTTCGCGATCGTGAAGGGCGTATAAAACATACATTTAAAATGTGAGGACATATATCCATAATCGAGAAGGATAAGGGGGAGAAAGGTTTGTTGCGATCCTGATCCTATGAGACACGTTCATGAAGACTACAAAGAAGACAAATCGTGATCTTGAGCCTAAGGAATGTAATCGCGATGGTCAAAATGACTTGCACTAGAAACTGAAAAAATCAGCAACTCAACATAAGAAAAAATCCTCCGAATGGACCCTTGAAAATTGTTTAGAGTCAGATAAAAATAAATTTTACATGCTATTTGACTAAAATTAATATTCCAGACTTAAATGGAATCGTCAGATTCTTTAAAAGAGGTCAAAATAATGGAATTACCCTCCTAAACTACTCTTAAGGCTTAAAACTCAACTTCTTACCAAATGCCCAAAACTCAATCTAAGGCCTAGAAACCTTGCCAACCACCCTACTAGCTTAAACTTGACCTTATAGATGCGATGAAGCTTAAAAAACTCTCACCTAACACTCAAAATTTAAAACATTGACCGAAGTCAACCCTCTCATGAATTTTCAGCTCAAGTAGGGCCGAATCACCAAAAACATACTAAATAGTATCGAGGATCACATCAACCATTCCCAAAACACAAACTTAGCATGAAAATACGACTGTGAATGCCAAATTGGTTATTTTACAGCGAAAAACAAATTCACAAGAGATGAGACATTACATTATTTTTTTAATAAACCTATTTAAGGATAGGATCATATGGACAAATAAATCAGTACACTAATTTAATTAAAGTCTCACATATGTTATTTAATAATTTCGCTAAACCAAATATCATTTTTAACTGTAGAAGAAACTAGGATCCAATAAGTAGGAAAATGGTGATATTACAAAAAAATAATGTTACAAGCGATTGAGATCAAATAGTTGGAAGGAAGATAAATTTAAGATATTTCTAATATATTAAGTTATCTGCTACTTCTTGGTGCTATGGTTGGACTCTTGAAGGGTATTAAATCCACCAGTTGGGGAATCCTCGGTGCAACATAGTTATCAAGAAGTAAATCAAGTTGCAGATATACTATCAAAGGAGGGATCTAAAAGATAAAAGTCTTAACTCATTTTTGCGGTGGGCGAAACCTCCATTGTTTGCAATTGGATACTAAAAGCAATCAAAACAAGAGCTCTGTTTGCTATGCATAAAAAGTCAATTATCTCTAGTAATCTCTCTCTTTCTCTCTTACACACACACACACACACACACACAAAAACACACATATATTTATATATGTATGTATAGATGTATATATGTATGTATGTATGTTAGACATGTTGATGTGGCATGCATCTAAGGGTTAGAAACTTATTATATTTTTTCTCTTTTTTGGGCATTTGTTAATTTTTCTCCTCAATTTTAATTAATTATTATTTATATATAATTAATATTTTGTTGTAAATATGTCATATTAATGTGGATGTCCGTAACTTCAAGGTGTAATTTCACCATTATGTGTAACAATACTCACACCTCCATCATCTCCTAATTCATCTTCCACACCCCATGATCTTCCTCACATTCTCAATAATTAATATCATGTTTATGGCTATCTCTTTATATGCCTCTTTATAACAATACAAATAGAGGTCTTGAGGAGTGTGTCATGCACTTGAATAATTGAGACACACTTGAATATACATGGAAGAATAAAAAATCTCTCTCTTGTCTCTCTATATTTCTTGTCTATTTTCATTGATATTATAACTTTTTTAATTTTGTCTTACTACATGTTTTCATTCTTGAAAAGTGATATCTAGTTGTATTTACGTTCACAAAAATAAATATATCAATACTTGTATGTGGTATATCCTGAGTTTACGATATTTTTGATGCATTACACTTAGAGTTTTTGTGTGTATTGGGCTAGTTTGTTATTAGATATAATACTTTTCTGTAATATTTTACAAGATATTGGTTCAAAAGCTGTTGAGATGAAAAAAAACTGAAGTGGCAACAAAAGTAGTCGACGGAGCCAAATTACGGACCATAGATGATGGTTAGTGGGTGTGAGTTCAAGAATTCCTACCAAGTGTGAAGCCACAAAGGAAAACAAAACTTCATAGTGACAAACAGACCGTAGATTGAAGGTCGTCATTTGATTCAAAGAGTTGAAGTTCCAGTATTTGAACCATGGAAGAACAGGACGGACCGTAGTACAATCCATGGATGTAAGTGGGTCCATCATTTGAAGGTCCTGAAATATTGTCTAAGTATTGAACATGGAGGTGACCCATGGACAGTAGGATGATGCACAGTCTGTAGGTCTGGTCATCGATTGAAACTGCGTCTGACCCAATTTTCCTTATTTTGTTTTATTGCTTTATTTAGGATTTAGTTTCTATAAATGGTAGTTGTAATTACTAATATTGGGTGTTAGACAATATTGAAGACTTTTTTTCATTCTTTTGGAATTATTTTTCAAACTCTTAGCAATTAATTTCCGAAAGTTGGTTTTACACAATTTCACTTTGAATTTCAATTCAAGATTTTGGTTTTCATGATTTCTTTTAACCTAAATATGAATTGTGAATTCTCAATCATGATTATCTTAATCGAAAAATAGGATTGTGGAAACCATAATCAATAAGAAATATATGACTAATAACTAAGTAGTTCTTGAATAGTGTTTACGCATGTATTGTTAATCCTTTTGTTTAAAAGTATTTCTAGTGGTGGGTAACATTAGAACTCGCCTTGTTCTAGCTTGCCTAGTAATGAATGAGAAAATGATGAAAAAATAGAGATTTAGCTAAGGATTTGCATATATGTAACAGACTCTTATCAGTTGACCTGAGGGTGAATACCCAACTCAATTGACATGATGACTAAGTTGGGGTACAGGTAAGGGTTAATAAAGTACACACTCTTAGATTTACCAAGTCTCAAGTTAAAATTCCTACTTAGTGTAACGACCTGTTTAGTCGTTTTAAGCAGCAGATTTTATTTCTGGAAAAACTGTCTGAGTCGACGGAACCCACGACGGACCGTCATGGGCACGACGGGCCGTCGAGGGGGTCTCGTTCCAAAACACTTAGAATTCTGAAATTTGGGTACTGAAATCGACTCTCTGAACTTCGTAACGGAATGGCAGGACGGACCGTCGTGGGCACGACGGACCGTCACAGACTCTTCAAGGAAATTGAGTCTCTGAACTTTGTGACGGAAGCAGCAGGACGGACCGTCGCAGGCACGACGGGCCGTCACAGGCTGCGTAATCCCAGGCTGGGTCGGATTTCTGGTAAGTAATTTAAGGGGCGTTTTGGACTATTCCTGCTTTAATTATAAAGTTAGAGGGTTAATGTTAATAAGTCTAATTACTTGGGGGTTAAAAGAGGTAACCTTGAGTTAATTAGTGGGATATTATTGCCACCTTTATACTTAATTATATGCTAATTAGGGTAAAAGAAAGAGGGTTTGAATAAGAAAAATAGAAAGAACAAAGAGAGAGAGAGAGGGTCGAACGAGAAAGAGAGAAACGAACGAAGAGGAAACACAAGCTTTGGGGAATTTGCTTGCTTGATCACGAATCTTCGGTGGAGGTAGGTTATGGTTTATGCTATTCGTAGTAAACTCTTAATAGCGAATGATATGTATTGGGTAGTATTGTAAACCCTTCTATATGCTTAATTGTATGCTTGTATGAATGTGATTATATAATTGTGATAAAATAAGCATGATGAAGCTATTGAATCCCAAATCTTGAAAAACCCTAATCTACTTTGTTAATGAGATTGATGATGCCTTGGTATAAAAGAAGGCTTGATGAACTAAAGTAATGGGGTTGATGATGCCTTGGTATAAAAGAAGGATTGATGAATTAATAGAATGAGATTAGTGGAGCGGGTGTCACGAACCGACACGTAGTATTAGGGGGAGCGGGTGTCACGAACCGACACGTAGAATTAGGGGAGCGGGTGTCACGAACCGACACGTAGAATTAGGGGATCGGGTGTCACGAACCGACACGTAGAATTAGGGGATCGGGTGTCACGAACCGACACGTAGAATTAGGGGATCGGGTGTCACGAACCGACACGTAGAATTAGGGGATCGGGTGTCACGAACCGACACGTAGAATTAGGGGATCGGGTGTCACGAACCGACACGTAGAATTAGGGGATCGGGTGTCACGAACCGACACGTAGAATTAGGGGATCGGGTGTCACGAACCGACACGTAGAATTAGGGGATCGGGTGTCACGAACCGACACGTAGAATTAGGGGATCGGGTGTCACGAACCGACACGTAGAATTAGGGGATCGGGTGTCACGAACCGACACGTAGAATTAGGGGATCGGGTGTCACGAACCGACACGTAGAATTAGGGGATCGGGTGTCACGAACCGACACGTAGAATTAGGGGATCGGGTGTCACGAACCGACACGTAGAATTAGGGGATCGGGTGTCACGAACCGACACGTAGAATTAGGGGATCGGGTGTCACGAACCGACACGTAGAATTAGGGGATCGGGTGTCACGAACCGACACGTAGAATTAGGGGATCGGGTGTCACGAACCGACACGTAGTATTAAGGGATCGGAGTGTCACGTTCCGACACCAGGATAGTAATGGATCGGGTGTCACGTTCCGACACCAGGATAGTAGATGGATCGGAGTGTCACGTTCCGACACCAGGGTAGTAAAGAGAACGAATCTTGAAATATGTTAATATACTCAATCTAAAGAACCTGTTTCCCAAATGAGTATGGTGTGGAGGCTTGAGTCCTCATAGATGTGCTTGGTGTTGTGGCCAAGGGTTATGGTAAATGTTGTTGTCACCTGTTAAGAATATTAGTTGATTTTATGTTATTATCTGAAATATATTGCTTTCTATTTTGAGTTGGCCGATGATACCTACTCAGTACTCGTGTTTTGTACTGACCCCTACTTGTATTTGTTTTTCTTTGTTATTTGTGGAGTGCAGCAAACGTGCCATCGTCTTCAACTCGTCCTCAACTCTAGCCAGTCTTCATCACGTCAGATTTCAGGGTGAGCTATTGTTCCTAGCTCGGACTGGATTCTCTCTCATTTACGTCTTGATGCCTTGAAGTTCTGGCATGGACTAGCCGTTCATTTATTTTAGCTTCCTAGATACTCTTAGATTTAGTAATTTGAGGATAGATGTTCTTGTGGTGATGACTTCCAGATTTTGGGGATGATAAGTATTAAATTTTAGAAGTTATTAATTGATTCCGTTAATGAGTTTTAAGTCTTCCGCATTATATTCTGTTTTATTATGGTTGAAATGTTGGGGTTTGGATTGGTTGGTTCGCTCACATAGTAGGATAAGTGTGGGTGCCACTCGCGACCCGTTTTGGGTCGTGACAAACTTGGTATCAGAGCATTAGGTTCGTTGGTCTCATCACACAAGAACGAGTCTAGTAGAGTCTTAAGGAACGGTAGGGGGACGCCTTTACTTTTCTTTGAGAGGCTATTGGACTTTAGGAAAAATTCCCTTCTTTCTTTCTTTCGTGCTATTACTTGGATCCAATTGGTATCTAGGTGATACAAATTGGTATCTGACCATCTTCACTCTATTTCGCAGATGGTTAGAACTAGAGCAACAACTGCGCCAACACCAACACCGGCAAGACAGGATGCGTCTGAGCCAGCCACTGGGGCTGTAGCTCAAAGAGGAGTAGTGGCAAGAGGCCGTGGTAGAGGTCGCGGGAGGACGTCCTCTAGAGGAAGAGGACAAGCACCTGGCCCATCTAGTACTAGGGCGGTGACTCCTCCACCGACTGAGGAAGTAGTAAGAGAGGGTGAGGAAGGGGAAAATGAGCAAGTGCAGAATGAGGAATTACCACCCCAACCTACCCCAGAGATGATTAATCAGGTTCTTGCTTATCTTAGCGGGTTATCTGATCAAGGCCAGACACCTCCAGTGTTTTCTGCACCAGCACCTCAGGTTCCGGAGGTACAACAAGCAACTGCTGCGGCTCCCCGCATGGATGCTCCATTAGAAATAGGCACGTTTCCTCGTTTGACTACAGGGCCTATAATGACAAGTGATCAGCATGAACTTTTCAGTAAGTTCTTGAAATTGAAACCTCCAGTCTTCAAGGGTGCTGAATCTGAGGATGCCTACGATTTTCTGGTTGATTGTCATGAGTTACTACATAAGATGGGCATAGTAGAACGGTTTGGTGTTGAGTTTGTGACTTATCAGTTTCAAGGAAACGCCAAAATGTGGTGGCGGTCACATGTTGAGTGTCAACCAACAGAGGCACCACCTATGACTTGGGCGTCATTCTCTAGCTTATTTATGGAGAAGTATATCCCCCGGACCTTGAGGGATAGGAGGAGAGATGAGTTCTTGAGCCTAGAGCAAGGCAGAATGACGGTCACTGCGTATGAGGCTAAGTTTCGTGCATTATCTAGGTATGCCACCCAGCTTTGCTTCAGTTCACAAGAGCGGATTCGCCGTTTTGTGAAAGGGTTGAGGTCAGATTTGCGGATTTCAGCCTTACAGGTAGCGGCTACAGCGAAATCCTTCCAAGAAGTGGTAGATTTCGTGATAGAGGTGGAGGGAGTGAAGCCAGACGACTTCACCATGGCATCGACATCTAAAAGGTTTCGAAAGGGAGGTGAGTTTAATGGTTCTTACTCTAGAGGACAGGGTTCAGGAGGTTACTCAGTCCGACCAATTCAGTCTTCACTACAGACTGTAGTTGGGGGTCCACCTCAGACCGGTCAACATTTCTCTGAGGTTGGAGGTTATTCCCAGACCTCGTCATTCTCACAGAGACCTATGCTAGACCCCAGAGAATGTTATGGATGTGGGGAGACTGGACATATTAGGAGGAATTGTCCAAAACAGAGTTATAGACCCCCAATAGCTAGAGGTAGAGGTGGTCATGGTAGAGGCCGTTATTCTGGAGGACGTGGTGGCCGAGGTAATGGTGGTCACCAAAACGGCCGGGGTGACGGACAAATTGGAGCTACTACAACACCACATGGTAGGGGCAACGGGCAGACAGGTGATAGGGCCCATTGTTACGCTTTCCCTGGGCGGTCTGAAGCGGAGACATCAGATGCTGTTATCACAGGTAATCTTTTGGTTTGTGATTGCATGGCTTCTGTATTATTTGATCCTGGCTCCACATTTTCATATGTATCTTCCTCATTTGCTACCGGTCTTAATTTACATTGTGAATTGCTTGACATGCCTATTCGTGTTTCTACTCCGGTGGGTGAGTCTGTGATAGTCGAAAAGGTATATAGGTCTTGTCTGGTGACTTTTATGGGTAGCAATACTCGTGTAGACTTGGTTATCTTAGAAATGGTTGATTTCGATGTAATTCTGGGTATGACTTGGCTTTCTCCAAATTTTGCAATCTTAGATTGTAATGCTAAAACTGTAACGTTGGCCAAGCCTGGGACAGATCCGTTAGTGTGGGAGGGTGACTACACTTCCACTCCAGTTCGTATCATCTCCTTTCTTCGTGCTAAGAAAATGGTTAGTAAAGGGTGTTTAGCGTTCTTGGCACACCTCAGGGATGATACTACCCAAGTACCTTCGATTGAGTCGGTTTCGGTAGTTCGTGAGTTTCTGGATGTGTTCCCTGCAGACCTTCCTGGTATGCCACCGGACAGGGATATTGACTTTTGCATTGATTTGGAGCCGGGTACTCGTCCCATTTCCATACCCCCTTATAGAATGGCTCCAGCAGAGTTAAGGGAGTTAAAAGCCCAACTTCAAGAATTGTTAGGGAAAGGCTTTATTAGACCGAGTGCATCCCCTTGGGGTGCTCCTGTTTTGTTTGTGAAGAAGAAGGATGGGAGTTTGCGGATGTGCATAGATTACCGGCAACTAATTAAAGTAACTGTTAAGAACAGGTATCCTCTTCCTCGCATTGATGACTTGTTCGATCAGTTACAAGGTGCTTGTGTCTTCTCTAAGATTGACTTGAGATCTGGTTATCATCAATTGAAAATACGGGCAGCAGATGTGCCAAAGACTGCTTTTCGAACCAGGTATGGGCATTATGAATTCTTGGTAATGTCATTTGGACTAACGAATGCCCCTGCTGCTTTCATGAGCTTGATGAACGGGATTTTAAAGCCATATCTGGATCTCTTTGTGATCGTATTTATTGATGATATACTGATATACTCCAAGAGTAAGAAGGAACATGAGGAGCATTTGAGAATGGTGTTGGAAATGTTGAGGGAGAAAAAGCTTTATGCCAAGTTCTCTAAGTGTGAGTTTTGGCTAGATGCAGTGTCCTTCTTGGGGCACGTGGTTTCTAAGGATGGGGTGATGGTGGATCCTTCTAAGATCGAAGTAGTGAAGAATTGGGTAAGACCTACTAATGTGTCAGAAATAAGAAGCTTTGTTGGTTTAGCCAGTTACTACCGTCGATTTGTCAAGGGATTCTCTTCTATTGCTTCCCAATTGATGAACTTGACTAAGCAGAATGTTCCATTTGTATGGTCGGATGAATGTGAGGAAAGCTTTCAGAAACTCAAGACCTTGTTGACTACCGCACCTATCCTTACCTTGCCAGTAGAGGGTAAGAACTTCATTGTGTATTGTGATGCATCCTATTCTGGTTTGGGTGCAGTGCTAATGCAAGAGAAGAACGTAATTGCGTATGCTTCGAGGCAATTAAAGGTGCATGAACGTAACTATCTGACCCATGATTTGGAGTTGGCTGCGGTAGTGTTTGCATTAAAGCAATGGAGACACTATCTATATGGGGTTAAGTGTGAAGTCTATACGGATCATCGTAGCCTACAGTATGTCTTTACTCAGAAAGATTTAAATTTGAGACAGAGGAGATGGATGGAACTACTGAAGGATTATGATGTCACCATCTTGTATCACCCAGGAAAGGCTAATGTGGTGGCAGACGCCTTAAGTAGAAAAGCAGGGAGCATGGGTAGTTTAGCTCACTTACAAGCTTCTAGACGCCCATTGGCTAGAGAGGTTCAGACTCTGGCTAATGACCTTATGAGGTTGGAAGTAAATGAGAAGGGAGGATTTTTGGCCAGTGTGGAGGCGAGATCTTCTTTTCTTGACAAGATCAAGGGAAAACAGTTTAATGATGAGAAATTGATCCGAATCCGAGATAAAGTGTTGCGAGGAGAGGCTAAAGAAGCAACAATCGATGAGGAAGGTGTTTTGAGAATCAAGGGAAGGGTATGTGTACCCCGTGTTGATGATTTGATCAACACTATTCTGACAGAGGCTCATAGTTCAAGGTATTCTATACACCCTGGTGCAACCAAGATGTATCGTGACCTAAAGCAACACTTTTGGTGGAGTAGAATGAAGCGCGACATTGTTGATTTTGTTGCCAAATGTCCAAATTGTCAGCAAGTAAAGTATGAACACCAGAGGCCCGGAGGAACACTTCAGAGAATGCCCATTCCCGAATGGAAGTGGGAAAGGATTGCAATGGACTTTGTGGTTGGTCTTCCAAAGACATTGGGTAAGTTTGATTCTATTTGGGTAATTGTGGATAGGTTAACTAAGTCTGCTCACTTCATTCCGGTCAAGGTGACTTACAATGCAGAAAAGTTAGCCAAACTCTATATCTCAGAGATTGTTCGGTTGCATGGAGTTCCACTCTCCATCATATCAGATAGAGGTACGCAGTTTACTTCTAAGTTTTGGAGAACATTGCATGCGGAATTAGGTACTAGGTTGGACCTTAGTACTGCATTTCACCCTCAGACCGATGGACAGTCTGAGCGAACGATTCAAGTATTGGAGGATATGCTTCGTGCATGTGTGATAGAATTTGGTGGTCATTGGGATAACTTCTTACCCTTAGCAGAGTTTTCATACAATAATAGCTATCACTCAAGTATTGATATGGCTCCTTTCGAAGCATTGTATGGGAGGAGATGTAGGTCTCCCATTGGTTGGTTTGATGCATTTGAGGTTAGACCTTGGGGTACTGACCTTTTGAGGGATTCATTAGAGAAGGTGAAATCTATTCAAGAAAAGCTTTTAGCGGCGCAAAGTAGGCAAAAGGAATATGCAGATCGAAAGGTTAGGGACTTGGAGTTCATGGAGGGTGAGCAAGTCTTGCTGAAGGTTTCGCCCATGAAAGGGGTGATGCGGTTTGGTAAAAGAGGTAAGCTAAGCCCAAGGTATATTGGACCATTTGAAGTACTTAAGCGAGTGGGGGAGGTGGCTTATGAATTAGCTTTGCCTCCAGGGCTGTCAGGAGTGCATCCGGTATTTCATGTGTCTATGCTGAAAAGATTACCATGGGGATGGAAACTACATCATTCGTTGGGATTCAGTTCTACTTGATGAGAATTTGTCTTATGAGGAGGATCCTGTTGCCATTTTAGGCAGAGAAATTCGCAAATTGAGATCAAGGGAGATTGCATCCATCAAAGTCCAATGGAAGAATCGACCAGTTGAAGAG
>NC_028646.1:69088736-69156236 GCF_001406875.1 Solanum pennellii
AGGGTGAGCTAATGCTTCTAGCTTGGACTGGATCTTCTTCCTCATGTCTTGATGCCTTGAAGTTCCGGCATGGACTAGCTTTTGTTTATTTTAGCTTCTTAGAATACTCTTAGTTTAGTAATTTGATCATAGATGTTCTTGTGGTGATGACTTCCAGATTTTGGGGAATAATAGATGTTGAATTTTAGAAGTTGTTGAATTGGTTTTTATTAATGAGTTTAAGTCTTCCGCATTACTTTCTGTTGATATTATATTGAAATGTTAGGGTTTAGATTGGTTGGTTCGCTCACATAGGAGGGTAAGTGTGGGTGCCAGTCGCGGCTCGGTTTTTGGTCGTGACACTTAGATTACCAATCATTTAAGAATACATGATTTATCTTCCTTGCAAGTCAAACACTAGGATAAAATTGCTGTTATTAGAAATACTGCGTTAATAGCTTGTGGGGAACACACAGACCCTAATTTTCATCTTATATTGATATGTCAAACTGTGAATCTCCGCTTCCTAGTTATTTATTAATTCAAATCAAAAATAAAGTGACAGAACCCCCCCCCCTCTCATTTGTTTGCTTTTCTCGGAAATAGTTTGACTAAAAAGAGATAATCGTGAGTTAAATTTGAGTTTAAATCATATTCCTCGCTGGATCAACTTAAACCTACAAGATGATTTCTTTATTTGATAGGGATCTCTTACACTTGTTTATGGAGGTGTAACTTGATTTATCAAATTTTGGCGCCACCGCTGGACAATACGACTTTTTGATTATGTTTAACTACATTATTAAACTTTTGTCGAGTATTTCATGATGTTATGTTTTTATTTTGTTTTTGTTTTCTACAGGTCTTATTTATTGAGTATGCCAAGTGAACGGAGTCAAGGCGAGCACTTGACCCCCTACGATCCTGAATTGAGAAGAACTTTGATGAAAATGGCTAATCAAGGGGTGTACAATAATCACAACGGAGAGGGTTAAGGAGACGGAGCTCAATTTCCACCTTCTGGAGTTTTGAATATACCCATTCAGTTTTAAAATGGTAATTTGATAAAAGAAATGCAGAAAGGGTGCAGAATCTGCCAGTACTGAGGGTTCATGATAACTACATTGTTGATTATAATGCGGTTGGATTAGACGGGCTTATTGTTCTCCCTCTTTTACCTCCAGGACATACATTTGTAGTGACTAGTAGTCTTAAGCAAATGATTAAAAGAAGAGGGTTGTTTTTCTGGGTTAGCTTGGAAAGATCCATACGCTCACATGGATAAGTTGTGTAGTGCCTGTAAGAGTTGTGTGGGATGAACGGAATTGGATATGAATGACCTATGTATGAGACTTTTCCCTCTATCGTTGACTTGTGATGTTATTGTATTGTTTTCTAACTTTACATACAATTTTATCCATATATGGGACTAATTTCATAAGGTGTTCATGGAAAGTTATTTTTCTGTGTCCAAGAAGTTAAATTACAAGGATAAACTAAATAATTCCATAGCACTACCTGGAGAGTCAATAAGCAGTTCTTGGGATATGTTTACTGGATTCATGAGGAGTGTTTCAGATCACTGCATAGATGATGAGTAACTGAAATAGTACTTCTACAGAGGACAGGATGACAATGATAAGGTTGTGTTCGATATTATTGCCAGAGAATCATATGGTGAGTGCACTTTTGAAGAGATTGGTGAAAAACTTAAGTGTATTTCCCAAAACACTAAGGCATGGAGCATTAGAATGGTAAATACTGGTAGGGGCACGCCCCCTGTCCATACTGCACCAAGTAAATCAAATGATGGCATTCATGAAGAGATGGCTTAAATGAGGACCGAAATTGACTTAGTATTAGAGCATGTAAGTGGGAGTGCAGAAAAAGTGAATGTAGTAAATTATTAAACTAGAACTCCACAACCGCTATTTCAGGAGTATTCTTTGAGGAGGACGTGAATATGGTAAATGATCAGACGGGGATTTCCTAACCAACCTCCCAAGGTTCCAACTTAGATAATTGATGTCATGGTCAAGGAAACAAGGTCGGAACTACGACAACTACAACCACGAGGGAAATTATGTCCAGGATGAGAACTACGATCGTGAGAACAGTTACAACCAAAACAACTATAGAAACATAAATGATAAGGTTGGTTCATATGTTCTACTAGGTAGTAGAGAGGCTGGTATTAGTATGACTCGCATTGAGGATATGATGCAGAAAATGATAAAGAGGTTTGATGTGAAAGAGATAAGGAAAGATTTATCTGGAATTGGTCTGAAAATTGATGCCCATGCAGTGTTGATAAAGCAACTTGAGCAATAGTTTAGTCAATTGTCCGCTACTATGAACCTACTCAAGCCTATCATACTTCCTGCAAACACCATCTAAAATCCGAAAAATGATAGGTATTGCATGCGGTCACCACTCATAGAGGGAAGCAAACTATTGATCCCCTCTGTCGTTTGATGTTGAAAGATTGATAGAAGAAGATAGAGATGAGAATGAGGTTACTGAAACTATGATGGATTACACAAAGAAGAAAGATTAGGCGATCCATATTAATGCTCCCATGCCTAGACCTCCATTTCAACAGATATTTATGAAAAAGATTGTGGAGGGAAAATATCGCAGGTTCAGAGCTTTGTTGAAGCAATTGTCCATAAATGTTCCGTTGATAGAAGCTTTGGAGCAAATGCTTGGGTATGGTATATTCATGAAAGACTTAGTAACCAAAAAGAGGGATGTCAGTTTTCAGAATGATTAGAGGCTGCAACATTGTACTAATACTGTAACTAGGTCACTTGTGCAAAATAAAGAGGATCCAAGAGCTTTCACTATTCTTTGTACCATCGGGATTTTCACTTTGCAAAATCTTTGTGTGATTTGGGATCCATGATGAATTTGATGTCATTGTCCATATGTACAAAGTTTGTTTTTGGAGCTTTATAGCCGTTTGCGGTGCGTTTACTCATGGGTGATAGAACTGTGAAGAGGCCCATTGAATTTTTGAAATATGTCCTTGTGAAAGTAGAGTCATTCATATTTCCGGTGTACTTTGTGATACTTTATTGTGAGGTGATTTTGAGGTTCCCATAATCTTAGGGAAACCATTTCTTGCCACTGGGCATGCCTTGGTCGATATGGAGAGGGCAGACGAAGTTTCGATTAAACAATGAGGAGATAACTTTCAAAATTTGTAGGTCATGAAGCATAAAAGTGATATTAAGTCGGTATTAGTGATAATTCATAAGGTGGAGAAGGAGTCTGAAGTTTCCGTTGAAGAGAGGTTAGGTGTTGATAAGTCATAAGGTGTATCAGGAATCTGAAGTGTCCATTGAAAAGAGGTTAGGTGTTGTTACACTAGCATCGGTAATGATGAATTTTGACACTAATGCTATTGATGACTATGATGAGCTAGTTGTTGAACTTGATAGGTTGGAGTTTTGTTTCAAGACCAAACAGTTGAAATGAGACATTAAAAATCGAGACACGCCACCTGCCAAAAGTTTGTTGATGAGTCTCCAAAATTGAAATTTAGGGTCTTCCATCCCACTTGCGGTATGTATTCTTAGGACAAAATAACACTTTTCCTGTAATTATTTATGCAGACTTGAGTGAAGGGGAAATAGAGGCCTTGGTATCAGTGTTAAAGCGGTTTAAAAGGGTATTGGATAGACTTTTGCAAAATTTATTAGAATTTCTATGGGTAATTGTTCTCACAAAATTCTACTCATGTCGACCAACAAACCAAGTATTCAGAATCAAAGGAGACTGAATACCCTTACGGAAGAGGTTGTGAAAATGAATATGATTAAATGGTTGGATGCGAGAGTTATCTCCCATTTCTGATGGTAGTAAATTCTGCCCTGTTCAGTGTGTGCCAAAGAAAGAAGGGATCGATGTGGTTCCCAATGCTAAAAATAAACCTGTTCCAATGAGTCCACTGGCTTGTTAGAGAGTGTGTATCAACTAACACAAGATAAATGCATGGACTGAAAAGGACCATTTCCCAATGTCATTCATGGATCAGCTGCTCGATCGTCTCACTGTCAATGGTTGGTATTTGTTTTTTAGATGGATATTCTGGCTACAATAAAATACCCGTAGCCCCGTAAAACCAAGAGTAAATGACCATAACTTATCCTTATAGGACTTTCACATTCAAAATGATGCCATCTGGTTATGTAATGCTCCAGCCACCGTACAATGTTGTATGATGTTGATATTTTCATATATGGTGAAGGACACGATAACGATATTTATGGGTTATTTATCAATGTTTGATGATTGTTTGACACATTGGCTACGGTAGTAAAACAGTGTGAAGAGTGAAATATTGTGCTCAACTTGAAATAATGCCACTTTATGGTGAAAGAGGGTATAGTTTTGGGTCAATGCATTTCATAGAAAGGTATTCAGGTTGATAGAGCTAAATTTGAGGTAATAGAAAAGTTTCCACCACCCATCTAAATTTCTTGGACATGCAGGTTTCTACCGAAGGTTCATAAAAGATTTTTCGATAATCGCACAACCATTGTGCAAGTTACTTGAAAAGGAGTCTATTTGAGTTTACAATGATGCTTGACTGAGAGCATTTGAGGAGTTGAAAATGAAACTAATGTAAACAACTATAATTATTTCACCAGATCGGGGGCAACCATTTAAAATGATGTGTGATGGAAGTGGGGTAGCGCTTGGCATAGTCTTAGGACAGAGGCGAGAGAATATTCTTCATCCGATTTACTATGCGAAAAATGTGGCTCGAAAAAACTATAATATGAGTGAACATGTACTCCTTATTGTGGTTTTCGCATTCGAGAAATTTAGATTGTACTTGCTTGATACTAAGGTAATAGTGCATACTGGCTAATTTGCATTCAGGTATCTGATGGCTAAAAATGATGCAAAACCAAGGTTGATTAGATGGGTGTTTTTTTTGCAAGAGTTTGATTTTGAGGTATAGGATAGAAAAGGAACAAAAAATCAAGGCGTCTATCATTTGTCCAGATTGGAGGAGGAAACTTTGCTTATGCTAGGATATGAGGCTAAGATTAATGATGCATACCATGTTGAGCAGGTATTGGTTGCTTCTTATCACCTTATTACATTGTTCATAGATTTTGCTTATTATTTGACATGTGATTTTTAGTGCCTTCGGATCTGTCAATTCACCAAAGATGAAAGTTCATGTTTGATGTGAAGAAGTTCTTTTGGGAAGAGTCTTACTTGTTTCGTGTTTGGGCTGATGGGATTATTCGCCATTGTATGCCTGAGGTTGAGATGATGAGTATAATTGAGGTGTTTCATTCATCGCTTGTTCGTGGGCAACATAGTGGTATTCAAATTGCTCATAAGATTTTGTAGTGTTGTTATTTATGTCCTTCCAATCAAGATGTGCATGATTTCTCCAAGTCTTGTGATTGTTTCCAACGAGAAGGAAGAATTCCAAAGAAGAACGAACTACCTATGAACCCGATATTGTTGATTGAGTTGTTCGAAGTTTGGGATGTTTACTTTATGGGTCCGTTCGTGATCCGCATTGGATGAAGTATATAATTGTTGGGGTTGACTATGTATCAAAATGGGTTCAAGCCATTTCGCTTTCAAATAATTATGGAAAGAGTGTCACTGAAAAGAGTATCTTCTCAAGATTTTCTACACCTAGGGCAAATATCAGGGAAGGAAGTTCTCACTTTTGTAACAAGTTGGTCGAAGCGTTGCTGAATAAATATAGTGTTTGTCACAATGTAGTCACTCTTTATCATCCGCAGTTTAGTGGGCAAGTTGAGGTATCAAATAGATAGATAAAGCAAACATAACTGATTGGTTAAGAAGGCTTGATGATGCTTTATGGGTCTATCACAACTGTTTCAAGACTCACAAAGGTATGTCTCCCTACCAACTTGTATATGGGAAGTCATGGCATTTGCCTGTAGAGCTACAACATAAAGCAATGTGGGCACTCAAGAAGTTGAATTTGGATTGGGGCGTCGCTTTAAGTCAAAGTCTGAATGATATGAATGAGATCGACGAGTTTTTCCTAAAAGTATATGAGATTTCATCCGTGTACAAGGAGAAGAAGAAGAAGTACCATTATCAAAAGATTGAAAAGCGTGAATTTGTTCCAAGAGATTAGGTATTGTTGTTTAAGTCAAAGTTGCGCTTTTTTCCTAACAAACTAAAGTCCAAGTGGACCTGGCCACTCAGAGTGACCCATGTATTTCTGTCATATCCCGAAACCATACCACAGAAGATATGGCATTCTTGGAGGTACTGTACAAGCCCTTTTCGTATCGTTTATCTCATATACATAATGAAAAGTAGTGCGGAATTAAAACTTTTCACAAATAATTAGAATATATTTAATAACATCTTTCATTAGAAATCATAGGAAATATTAAGTCTCAATCACATCAAAGGTTAGACACGAAAATACATGGGACACGGCCCATACTTCAAAATATAGAAATACTTCGTCTATTACAATACTTCGATAAAAGACATAAAGACATCTTATGCCCTTGAGTCAAATGAGGACATACTTCAACTTCACTTGAATGATGCTATGATCCAAGTCTTGGTTCCCAAATACTCCTCACCTACCAACCACTATAGAGATAGATAAAATCATGGAGTTAGTACAACCACATGTACTAAGTATGGCATCATACATAAAATCATGAAAACAGACATTTATTAGAAAATATGCATATTTTCATTTAAATATCATATCATAATCATAAGGATAACATTTAACACCTTAAAAACACTTAAGATAACATTTAGACCATTTATCACATTTTTAAGGTCACTTTACAGTGACTATTTCTCACTGTTACAAAGAAGGTCACAGTGAAGTTCTCAACTTTTTCTTAGACACTTTCTTGCATGCAATCCTCCCACTAAAAGCTATCCTACGAGTCATTTAAGTAAGACGAAGAGAGACCGTCCATACAACCTCTTAAGTCACACCTAAATGATCCTTAAGACCACCTATAATGAGATAAACACACACTTACAAGACATCATACACTTGAAGATGAAATTCTTCTACCAAAGGTGACTCTAAGTCTCACTTGAGTGAGTTATGAAGCGACCACCCATACAATCCCTTACACACACACTTAAGAGATCCTATAAACTACCTAAGATATAATCATTCTCACTTAATACATCAACACATAGATTATATGACATTCTCCTTCTAAAGGCTATCAAGAGACTTACTTAAGTAAATCAAAAATATAACATCCATGATGGACCTCTTCAAGATTACCTAAACAATCCTGAAGACTATCTAAGGCTTAGATCATGTCAACATAATATACATCTTCTTTAACTAGAATCATTCGTATTGACTTATCTAGGTAAGATACGAAGTGACCATTCCTATGCCCGCTTCACACCTTAACTAGACAACTCTTAACTACTCTAGATAAGTACTTATTCATTTAACATACTTTCTTAACTTAAGTCATTACATTCATTAGTTCATTTAAGCCTCATTCAGCACATAAAGACTTTCAAGTAATGGTCTTGGACAAGACCTAGGGACTCTTAACTAACACCTTCAAAGCCTATTGTGCAATGTCTAGATAGCGTCCCATACCACCACCTAATCTTCATAGAACTTCTCTAATGCTAGTAGGTATCCCATATGATGAGAATAGGCAATAACCAAAATAGACCATGATAGCTAGACATGGAATCCGTAGTTCTAACCTACTCCGATGAGGGTGTTCTACTTGCCAAGGGTAGAACTAGGACACATCCCATGTAGGGACATGGTTAAGGAATATGAAGGGATTTTATGCACTCTAGTCTCATTCTCAAGTAGAGCTACATTGTACTCTAGTCTTCTTCTCAAGTAGAGCTACTTCCCATAATTTAATCACTCGGTGCTAGACTTTGTTCTCATAGAGTAATTGACACTAAAGGATCACATGAAGGGTTCCTTATCTAGTTCATAACCCAATCACATTCACCCTACCAAAGAGGTCCACTAGGGCTACCTTTCAATGAAGACTAAGATAGCTCATTATGACTTTCCTAAGGATGATATGATATCATTCCAGCCAATCAACCATAAGTCCATCATCCTTTACATGAAGGATACCATTACGACTCTTCGACTTCAAGTTCATAACATAACCTTTTCCACGTACATGACATTCTTAACATAATCTAAGGTCTCACATATCATTCATTCATACATGACAAGGGTGCACTAAGCCTACCTAGTCAATACACCTCATTATTAACATACCATTCATATATTCATCAAGTAAGGGACACAAGTCTACCAAAACAAGACACAACATTCTTTACTTTATCACGTATAGCTTATAATTCTTTGAAGCAATTAGGAATGACCTTTATCGTCTTTATGTCATCCTATAAATTACTATATCATCATCAATATAACCATCACAACTCATATAGTCAAGTAGGAACAATCATGAAGCAACATATAAGACTACACATATAAGCACATAGTCATAGTCTACATGATTTCCTAACATACATAGAAAGAACACATATTTTCACATTACTTCAAATGTAGACAGATATGCTCATACTTCACATAAATCAACTACATAAATCTTCATAATACTTCAAGTAGTTGCCGACAAGGTCATGATCATCAGTACATAAAGTAACACCGACAAAGCCACATCAATTGTAAGTAAAGCACATAACGCTGCCACCATAAGTGGACCATACCAATCGCATCATAATTGAAGTCTAATCAACATAAAATAAATGGAATTAGGGCAGCGTACCACCACTCCATCCTCAACACTTCAATCCAATGCTAAACCATGCAATTCAATACCATAAGGCCCTTTTCCCATGGCCATAACCAATAATTCAATACATAAACTATGATATTCAATGAAACTAGGTCAATTCAATATAGATTTATCAATCTAAGACAAACTAGATGACAATTCAATACAATCATTACATAAATCAATAGCACATAGAAAACTACACTAGAATTCATAAGCATTAAGTCCAAATCACTTAACCTATTAAGTCCACCTAAGTCATTTGAGGGGTGTTATAATCTCCCCCACTTGGGCAACATTCGTCCTCGAATGACACCTTGCCACTCTCCGAACATTTCCAAGAATAGAGATTCAATTATGAACTAATGACCACACCATATAAAACATTATACAATACAAACATCTAAGAAAACATCAATTTCACATAATCAAGAGGATCACAACACAACAAGAAACTAGAATAAATTCTCTTAACTTATCATGCTATAAAACTCACATCCTTTATTCCAAATAAAAAAAACTCATTTTGAATTCAATATCATGCTCATATACATCAGCTCTAACCATATTACAACAATTTTACACTAAACTGGCAGTCCTTTACAGTGATTTATGCAATTTTTGCAAAAATGCAACTTTTAGGCAATTCATGATGGAAACATGTTATCTGCAAGATAAAATCACATAAACACATCTTACAACATAATCATGACTTCATGAAATGCACAATGCAAGGAATCAATGAAATTCAATTTCAACAAGACCCCTAAACACAATGCACATGCAACATACCTCTGTGACTTCCTACTGTCAAGCTTGAGTTGAATAGAAGGGATGAAACAATCAATCAAAACTCCTTTACCCACCATACTCCCCACTTAGAAGGAACTCATACACTAAAGAGTTATAAAGACTTACCATCATCATCATCATCATCCGGCTTTTGGAGGAACTTGCTTAGGCTCTCTTCCTCTAGCCGCAATGGTAGGAAAATCTCTCACCTTATGTCCATCCTTACCACAACCAAAGAAATTCCCGGTACCAACTAGACACTCCCCATAGTGCCTCTTCCTACAAGTAGAACAAGTAGGCTAAAAATTTGAGAACTACTACCTATCCGAAGCTTCTCTTTTGAAACACTAGCTCCATCTTGATTTGGGGCTATGTTCTTAAACATAGGCTGACCTTGCTTATTGACTTTACCCTTTTTCAAGGCCCTCATGCTCCTCTTCAAAATCCTTGCACTTCTCCTAAGTTTGGGCTCTTCAACCTTCCCCTTACCTTGACTAGGGTCAATGAACCTCCCAATCTTTACCTTTCTCCTCACATGGAGAAAGTACTTCCCTAAGAAAGCCCTTTTGAACTCCTCTCACTCTATGAGACCCAACTCAATCGGCCTATTGTCTTTTCATTGGGTGTGCCACACTTCAACCTCCCTCAATTGGTACGAAGCTAACTCTTCCTTCTTCCTAGAAGTCACCCCCATGGCACTCAACACCTTGTACACATCATCTAGAAACTCTTGGGGATCCTCTCCCACCTTAGAGACAAGAAAGATAGGAGGATTCATCGTCACAAAATCTATTTATCTAGATGTCATAGTGCTTTTCACAACATTTATTCTAGGCTGCATAGTCAAATTCACTTGTGTAGTCACGGCTAGGGCTAAGGCAAGCAAAGCCTCTCTAATCTTTCTATTAGTCTATTCTGGTGGAACCACCAGAACATCATTACCTTGAACTACAATAGGGACTTGATCACCTTGAGGAACTTGCTCAAATTGAGGAGAAATCTCCTCATTCACATCATTCTCCTCAACTCTCCTAGACGGTGTCCTCTTCGTATTCATCTTCCTAGAAACACAAGGAAAACCATAAGAAAAGAGTACTCATAACATTAATCTACGATCCAACAGAGGAGTAGAAAAGAAGGGAAACTTTATCTTCCTGTAGCCTCTCGCCAATAGATGTGTCGCGACTCATACCGATGGTCAAGACTCTACTAGACATGACTTGATAAGACTTTTTGATTCCTAAGACTACTTTCATAACCTATGCTCTGATACCAAGCTTGTCACATCCCGAAACCACATCCTAGAAGATATGACATTCTCGGAATGCAACCGGTGTACTTGACCTCTCGGAGGTCTTGTACAAGCGCTTTTCGTATCGTTCATTGCATATATATTATGAAAAGTAGTGCAAATTAAAAATTTTCACAAAACATTAGAATATCTTTAATAACATCTTTCATTTGAAATTATAGGAAATACTAAGTCTCAATCTCATCAAATCTTAGATAGGAAAATACTTGGGACACGGCCCATACTTCAAAATATTGAAATACTTAGTCTATTACAATACTTCGATAAAATACATAAAAGACATCTTATGCCCTCGAGTCAAATAAGGACATACTTCAACTTTACTTGAATGATGCTACGATCCAAGTCTTGTTTCCTAAATGCTCCTCACCTACCAACCACTCTAGAGATAGATAAAAGCATTGAATTAGTACAACCACATGTACTACGTATGACATAATGCATAAAATCAAGGAAATGGACATTTATTAGAAATATGCATATTTTCATTCAAGTATCATATCATAATAATAAGAATAACATATAACACCTTAGAAACACATAAGATAACATTTAGACCATTTATCACATTTTTAAGGTTACTTTGCAGTGACTATTTCTCACTTTTACATTGAAGGTTACAGTGAAGTTCTCAACTTCTTCTTAGATACTTTCTAGCATGCAATCCTCCCACTAAAAGCTTTCCTACGAATCACTTAAGTAAGACAAAGAGATATCGTCCATACAACCTCTCTAGGCACACCAAAATGCTCCTTAAGACCACCTATAATGAGATCAACACATACTTACAAGACATCATACACATGAACATGAGATTCTTCTACCAAAGGTGACTCTAAGTCTCATTTGAGTGAGTTGTAAAGCGACCGCCCATGCAATACCTTACACACACACTCCAGAGATCCTATAGACTACCTAAGATAGAATCATTCTCACTTAATACATCAACACATAGATAATATTGACATTCTCCTTCCAAAGTCTATCAATAGACTTACTTAAGTAAATCAAAAAGATAACGTCCATGATTGACCTCTTCAAGATTACCTAAATAATCCTTAAGACTACCTAAGGCTTAGATCATGTCCACATAATCAACATCTTCCCTAACTAGATTCATTATTATAGACTTATCTAGGTAATATACGTAGACACCTTCTTTAGGTGTGGGGTTATACGACACTGAATTCAATTCTCCCTATGTAATAAGATCATTAATATGACATGAACTATACTTGTAATTTCTTAATGTGTTTTTACTTAGTAAGAGTGGGGGTATGGGACTTCACTTTTGCACTTCACTTTTTGCACAAGTGGACTTTTAAAGGGATTATGGGCTGGTTCCTTATGCTATGGTAAGACATTGGATGTTGTATGGATTGTTGCTAATGTATGACCTTTCTTATGTTCAAGTAATGCACATGATTGTCTCTTTATATGACTATTGATTATGATGAGGTCCAAATATGATATGTGTTACTAAGATGATTTTAAGGGGTACTTAGTATAGTTTGTATTATGGGATGCCAACCATATATTGCTCAATTATACCTAAGGGTTTATAAGGTGATGGTTCTATTAGTTTGTAAGTATTTATGTGATGATGGTGTTATGACTTGTATTTTACCTTTAAATTTTTAAATGGTTTCCAAACTTGATAAATTCGTGATTTTTACTAAAATGTCCTTTTTATCATATTTCAAGAATTTTATGCATGTTTCCATACTTAGTAATTTATGTGCCAACTAATTATTCTACTTTTTCTATGAGTGTAGGTTCGGGTCATTCATACACTTTTGTAATTCATAAGTGAAGCTTAGGCAGACTATTCCCTAAGTTTGGTGAGTCCACAAGTTCAAGGAAGAGATGTTATTTTTTCCATAGTTTCTATTGTACTTCTTATTCTGATATGATATTCATGTGAAGGGCTTATGTCCCTTTTTTATTAGATAGTGAATGAGACAAGTCTAGATTCCTATTTTTATTTATGTAAAGAAGTTTGACTTCAATTGTAAAAGTTTTAAATTTTCTGCATTATCTCTATAGCTTTATGTGTATGATTATGCTAAAGGCATGTATGCGACCCTTTCGGCATCAAGTGCGTTGTGCTACGTCTAGGGGGTACCTCATGGTCATGACAAACTTGGTATTAAAGCATAAGGTTTTGGGATGATTTCTAGGTTGATATCTCATGAACCACGTCCAGTAGAGTCTTGTTCATAAGTGTAGAATGAGAGGCTATAAGATGCTTAGGAACTTTCACTTCTTTCTTACTATTTAATCGTGCTTTTGAGTTCTAAATCTATGAAGTCCTTTTTTCAGACCCTTATTTTGTGTATATAGGCAATTAATATAAGAAGGGATAATGCAAGAAGGGCAGACGAGGAATGTGTGAATGAGGGAGTTCCTCCGCAATCTTCTCAAGATCGTCAAGGCCTTAATGAAGAGAGGGATATGACCAATATAGAGATAAGGGAAGCTCTCCAAACTTCAACTTAACTTATGACGGTCCAAACTCAAGTCGTCACGACTCAAGCCAAGCTATAAGGCTGATCAAACTGATATTGTGGGCCCCAGGTGAATCCAAATGTAAGTACCATAGCTTCAAGGTTGAGGGCATTTACTAGAATGATCCGTCCAATGTTCTTTTGGTCCAAGTTGGGTGAATACCCTCAAGAGTTTTTAGATGAGGTCTACAAAATAGTCGATGCTATGGGGTGACATCCATTGAGAAAGTTGATCTAGATGGGTATCAACTGAAGAACATGGCCCAAGTATGGTTTAACCAATAGAAGGATATTATGGCTATAAGAGAGGGTCCCATGAGTTGGTAAGCATTCAAGAGTGCTTTCTTGGGGATGTTCTTCCCTAGTGAGAAGAGGGAATCTAAAGTTGAGGAGTTTATCAACCTTTGACAAGGAGGTATGAGTTTACAAGAATACTCCTCGAAATTTACTAAGTTATCCAAGTATGCCCCTTCTTTGGTGTCTAATCCTAGAGATGAGATGAGCCACTTAATAATGGGTGTGTTTAATTCAAGTGAGAAGAATGTTGTGCGTCACTGCTTCATGATGCTCAACAAGTTCAGAAGTCAAGCTTTGGAAGAAGAATAGAGACGTAAAGAAGGCAAGGGTCAATCTTCTAAGGGTAAGTTCGAGGGTCAAGGTGGACCAAGATTAAATAAGAGTTTTTCCAACCAAAGCTCCTTTAGTGGTCCAAGGGTCAACAAGGATAGGGTGATAAACCCTAAACCTTAAGGAGGCAATAGTGGTGGATCTCATATGGTGGGGCCTACTTGTTCTAAGTGCGGTAAGAAGCATGATGGTAAATGTCTTATCGGTATGGTGTTCTCTATTGTTGTGGAAATAGTGTCCATCAAGTGAAATTGACTAATTTATACAGCAAAAAGGAGAGATAATAAGCAAAATGCTCCTAGTGGCTCGAACTCCGATGCTTCGAAGATGAATCACTTCTATGTCCTCAATTCCGAGGTGATCAAGAGAGCTCTCTGAATGTTGTGATCAGTATGTTGCAAGTCCTTTCTATTGATGTTTATGCATTGTTAAACCCCGATGACACTTTTTCATTTGTTACATATTTTGTGTCAATGAAATTTGAAATACTCTCCGATGTATTAGAAGAACCTTTTTCAGTGTCTAACCTTGTTGGTGACTCGGTAGTGGCAGGATTTGTCCGATTTATTTGTCCCATAAAGTCACTATGGTTTAAATGGAATAAATATACATGCTTGATTTTGATGTAATTTTGGGCATGGATTGGCTACATGTATGTTATCCTTCAATAGATTGTAAAACCCGGGTGGTCGAATTTCAATTTCAAAAAGACCCAATTTTAGATAGGAAAGGAGGGGGGTATTCTATTTCTAAAGGACAATTTGTGTCGTGTCTAAAAGATAGAAAAATAGTCACAAAAGGGTGTATGTATCACATTGTTAGGGTTATGGCTTTTGAATCCAAGGTCCCTTCACTAGAGTCATCCCCTCTGGTGAGGGAACTTATGGAAGTATTTCCTAATGACTTGCCCATAATTCCCCCCAAATGGGAGATAGATTTCTTCATTGACCTTTTGTCGGATACTAAACTCATATCTATCCCTCCTTACCGAATGGCTCTGACCGAACTAAAAGAGTTAAAGGATCAAATCAAGGATTTTCTAGACAAGGGTTTTATTCAACCAAGCATATCTCCATGGGGTGCTCCGGTATTGTTTGCAAAAAAGGAATGATGGGCCCCTTAGAATGTGTATTGACTATCGCCAATAGAACAAGGTCACTATAAAGAATAAGTACTCATTTCCCTATAATTGATAACTTGTTCGATCAACTTCAAGGGGCTAACTACTTCTCCAAAATAAATCTTCGTTCAGGTTACCATCAACTAAGGGTGAGAGGGGTTGACATTCTTAAAACAACCTTACGAACTAGATATGGTCACTATGAGTTCCTTGTGATGTCTTTTGGTCTAACAAATGCTCCAGCAACATTCATGTATCTAATGAATAGAGTATTTAGGCAATATCTTTATTCATTTTTAATCATCTTTATTGATGATATTATGATATATTCAAGGAGTGAGGTTGATCATATGAAGCATTTGAGAGTTGTTTTGCAAGTCCTCAAAGTTCACCAATTGTATGCTATGTTTAGTAATGTGAGTTTTTGCTTGAGTCGGTTGCTTTCCTTGGGCATGTTGTGTCAGGCATAGGTATTGAGGTAGACCCAAAGGTGGTCAAGGGTTGTCCTAGGCCTCTAACTCCTACTGGTATTAGAAGATTTTTGGGATTGGTCGGCTACTATAGGAGGTTTGTTGAGGGTTTTGCCTTTATTTCTTCTCCATTGACGACCTTAACACAAAAGAAAGCTAAATTTGAGTGGTTGAAGGCTAGTGATAAAAGCTTCAAAGAATTGAATGATAAACTTATATCCGCACTAGTGTTGACCTTACCAGAGGGTAACGGTGAGTTTGTAGTATATTGTGACGCTTCTCGATTGAACTTGGCATATGTCCTTTGAAATGTTCATGAAAAGAATTATCCAACCCATGATCTTGAACTAGCTGTCGTAGTGTTTTCTTTGAAAATATGGAGACATTAACTTTATGGGGTGCATGTAGATGGGGTTCACTAATCGCAAGAGTATTCATATGTGTTTAACCAAAAAGACTTGAATATCTAACAAAGTAAGTGGCTGGAACTTTTGAGGACTATGACATGACCATCCTTTACCATCCCACCAAAGCCAATATAGTTGCGGATGCCTTAAGTCTAATGTCCGTGGATAGTGTGTCCCATGTGGAAGATGAGAAGAAGGAGTTAATTTGTGATATGCATAGGTTAGCCCCGTTAGGAGTCCAACTAGTAGATTCTCCAAAAGGTGGTTTCAGGGTCCATCATAGTTCTGAATCCTCCTCAGTAATTGATGTGAAGTCTAAGCAACGCTTTGATGCTATTTTGATGAAATTGAAAGAATCGATTCTCAACAAGTCCATTGAGGCTTTCTCACAAGGGGGAGATGGGGTGCTTAGGTACCAAGGTAGACTATGTGTTCCGGATGTGTAAAGCTTGATAGGGAAAATTTTAGAAGAGGTTCATGGTTCGCAATATTCTATTCATAAGAAAAGCCATCACGATTTACCATGATTTATGGGATGTCTATTGGTGGAATAGCATGAAGAAGGATATAGTGGGTCTTGTGGACAAATGTCTGAATTGTCAACAAGTTAAGGCTGAACATCAAAGGCACGAAGTCTTGTCCCAAGATATAGATACTCCTACTTGGAAGTGGGTGGATGTCAATATGAATTTTGTTTGGGTTTTTCCTCATACTCGAATGAACAGGATTCTATTTGGGTTATTGTTGATAGAATCACCAAATTCACCCAGTTTGTTCCCGTCAAGACTTCATTTTCGGCGGAAGACAATGGTAAATTGTACATCAAGGAAATTGTGAAGTTGCATGGGGTTCCCTTGTCAATCATATCAGATAGGGATACTCAATTTACTTCTTTCTTCTGGAAGGCATTCCAAAATGGGCTTGGTTCCAATGTTAAGCTTAGTTTTGCTTCCCACCCTTAAACAGATTGTAAAGCGGAATGCACCATTCAAACCTTAGAGGATATGTTGAGGGTGTGTGTCATTGATTTCAAGGGTAATTGGGATGACCATCTACCGCTGATAGAGTTTGACTTAAACAATAGTTACCACTCAAATATTGTCATGGCTCTTTTAGAAGCATTATATGGTAGGATGTGTAGGTCTCCAGTGGGTTGGTTTGAAGTAAGGGAATTTTCCCTGATTGGTCCCGATTTGGTCTATGAGGCCATCTAAAAAGTTTAAATTATTAGAGATAGGTTAAGATGGACTAAAGTCGGACAAAATCATATGGGGATAATAGAAAGATGGATCTAGAGTTTGAAGTTGGTTATTGGATCTACTTAAAATATCTCCTATGAAAGGCGTAATGAGGTTTGGTAAGAAGGGGAAGCTTAGTCCCCGGTATGTGGGCCCTTCTGAAATCTTAAAACGTGTTTAGGATGTTTATTATGAATTAAACTTGATTAGTGAATTGACTTTGGTTCACCCATTGTTTCATAGCTACATGCTTAAGAAGTGTATATGTGATTCGGTATTCATCCTTTTTCTAGAAGGATTAGGAGTTGATGAGATTCTATCCTATGAAGAGGTCCCGGTAGAGATTTTGGACCGGCAAGTAAAGACGTTGAGGAATAAGGAAGTGGTTTCCGTTAAGGTTCTATAGAGGAATCACTTAGTTGAGGGTGCTATATGGGAGGCCAAGGGAGATATGAAGTTCTTCAATGCTCATCTTTGTCCTTCTACTCCTATTCAAACTTGAGGTAAGTAGTTCCTCTTGATTTTTTAGTGATTGGGAGTCATGTGTATTTTTTGAGTTTCTCATGATTTCCTATGTTATACACGTTCTTGTGAGAATTCATAATTTGGTATAAATTGGGATTTTATGGATTATATGTTCCTCATGTTTGCTTGCACTTTAGTATGATGATTGCATATTTGATTTATGAGGTGAATTGATGAACATGCTTAGTTATGTTTTGATGGAATGACATGTTGAGCCTGTTTTCATTGGAAAAGGTAGTTCCTCCAACGAACATGATGTATGTTGCATTTCATCCATATATAGTTGGTAAATGTAGTTCGTACTTTTTGGAATTGCATTGATCATGTCTTGAAATGGACTTGAAGTTTCCTCCTTCTGTATATGCTTGAAATGAATAATGAATTTGTAACCTTTGAAAAACAAATTTGATGTTTCATTCATATTGGGATGTTAGTCTAGAGTTTCTAACTTAGTTTGGTGTTTAGATCATCATTCAGGGAAGAATGGTCCCAATGAGGAGATAATGTAACACACCAGAAATCTAATGACCTAGGCTAGAGCCTAACATGTAGTCTAGTGCCCAAAACAAGTTAAATGTATGTATTAAAAGTCCTAAAATGAGCATCCTAACCTAGTAATAATATCCTAGTACCTAAACATTAAGGCTTGACCTCCCAGGACCCCTCAAGGTTCTTTGATGAGGACCCAAAGGAAGATCCAGAAGCTGAAAAAAAACAGCATGAACCAGGACTTGGGCACCCACGAGCTGTGGGTGGACCCACGCTCCGTAGTTGGGAGGCGTGGGTCGAGAATTATTCTCCCCAAGGCTTCCCCCAGATCCCTAGACACATTACCATGTCACGCCAATGCAAGATAGGTCGTGGACCCATCCACAATCCATGGATGGTTTCATGGACCATCACCTACAAAAGTTGGTTTGGTTCGACCAAGGGAGGGGTGTTTTCATAAATTTTAATTAAATTAATTAAGGGTAGGGAAGATTATTATTAGTTATTTTATATATATTAAAGTACTTTAAACTATTTAAACCACCCTTTAACTCTCATAACTCAAAAACTCAAAAACTCAAAATGAATCAACTTCCCTTCCAAAAATATTTCTCTCTCTAGACTCCATTGAAGATCTTAACCAAGCTTAAGCTAGGGGTTCAAGATAAAGTATTTAATCATCAATTTCTTAAGTAAAACATTAATTAAGTCATGGGAATCTTGATCCACTGAATACTTTTCTCCATGGAGCCCTTTAAATCTTGAATTTTGAATTGTAGATTCTTCAAGAAACTAGGGTTTTTATTCTAATAATGGGTTCTTTATAAAATTATTGTCTATGAATTAATTGTGTTATATTATATGATTTATCGTTTAATGGTGATTTTATGGTAAAATTCCCCATGAACCCATGTACTTCCCATGACCCCAATTTCATGAATTATGATGGGTTTATTGATGCAAGATGAATAATATGAATTGTGTCTATGATAATTTAGTTAATTAATCTTGTTTTATTAATGCCTAGTGTAGAAATTTTATGTTGAATTGTGAGACATGATTCATGACCCTTGAAGGGGTAAATTGTTTGGGTTTCTGCATGTTGATGAAAGTTATGTGTGAAGTTATGTTCCACTTTGAAAGTGAATATCCTATTACTATGGTGTAAAGTGTGATATTGTTGAAAGATTATTCTCCCCTTACCCCTACACATGATCATGTATGAATAGTCTAGGATGATGTTAATGATGTTTTGTTGATTGAAATTCTATTCTCATGAAAACATAATGAAGGTAATGTGAAAGGGTTACTCATATGTATATGATGATTCTAAGGTTGAGAGTTATTTCTCACTTAATTGAATCTATGAGTTATGCTATGAGTTGTATTGAATGAAGGGAAAAGTATTCCTTCACACGTGTAAGTACAATTCACAATTAACTATGTATAATTTAGATAATAATGCTTAGCACCGAGCGGATATAGAAAATAACGTAGAGTCCTTCTCATCAATACAACATATGCTCTCATGAGATGGAAACCCTTCCATCAGTACAATTGGCGGGTTTCTAGAAGTAATATCCCTATCCCATGACTATGTTCCCACATAGGTATTAGTTAGTTATCCACCTTATAGGTATGTATGTTTAGTTCTACCTTAGGCAAGTAGGACACCTTCTTTCGGTGTGGGGTAATTCCATGTAGCTCACATGGTTTGTCGTTTAATGTTATTCTATCTATGTAATAAGATAATGAATATTACATGAACTATACTTATGATCTCTTGATGATTTTTACTTAGTAGGGGTGGGGGTATGTGACTTCTCTTTTACATTGAACAAGTGGTCTTTGAAAGGGATTATGGGTTGGTTGCTTGTGCTATGGTAAGACATTGTATGTTGAATGGATTGTTTCTAATGTATGACTTACTTATTTCAAGTAATATACATGATTATTTCTATATTTATGACTATTTATTATGATGAGGTCCAAAGACGATATGTATTACTAAAGTGACTTTAAGGGGTACTTATTATAGTTGGCATTATGGTATGCCAACCATACATTGCAGAAGTATACCTTAGGGTTTCTAAGGTGATGGTTCTATGATGATGTATTAATGTGATGATGATGTTATGACACATATTTTACCTTTAAATGCATAAATGTTTTTCAAACTTGATTTTTGCATGTCTTTTTACTAAAATGTCCTCTTTATCATATTTCAAGGATGTTATCCATGCTTATATACTTAGTACTTTATGTGCTAACCCATTTCTTCTACTTTTGCTGTGAGTATAGGTTCGGATCATTGATAAACATTTATTTTTCAGTAGTGAAGCTTAGGTTGACTTTTTCCTAAGTCTGTTGAGTCCTCAAGTTCTAGGATAAGATGCTTCTTTTTCATAGTTTCTATTGTACTTCTTATTTCGAGACGATATTGATGCAAAGGGCTTATGTCCCTATTTCTACTCACTTTTATACTATATGGTGAATGGCACAAGTCTGGATTCCAATTTTCATTTATCAAAAGAAGTTTGACATCTATATAGTTTTATGTGTATGATTCTAATAAGGGCTTGTATGCGACCCCTTCAGGGTTAAGTACGTCGTGTTACGTCTAAAGGGTACCCCTTGGTCGTGACACTTACACATGTTGAACTACCACATAATATGTCGAAATGCTTGTGTAGACTTAGATTAGGCGATTGTTTGTTGAGGTTAATGTGTTGTATGAATTTGGAACTTCATGTTTGCCACAATTGTTGTATATGGCCACCACCAGTAGACCGTAGGTCGTGGTTCTTCACTAACCTGCTCAAAATTATTTGCTAAGTTGTGAACCACTGTGTGGACTACGGTGTGTCATTCCATCGACTAACGATTCTACACATCCTTTGTTCAAACTTCAGAGAACCAAAAGGAACCATGTGACCTATGAAGGGCACCCATGGCTCGTCACTCTATCGATGGACGTAGGTACCCACCATGGATCACCAAAATAGACATCCTAGAATTTTCTTTTAATTATTGTTTAAGTTTATATGTTATTCGAAAAAACTATTTGGTGTTTTTTGTGTTCTTTGCGTACTAACTAATCTTCCGTAGGTACCACGGAACCAAAACAAGCTCTCGTGTACTCAAGGGGAGCAAGTCTAAGTTTGTTATTGCATCCCGTCGTATGATGATGAACTCCAGTGTAAGATCCCGAAAATGACTTAGGTGAACTAGAGCCTAACATGTTGTTCATGATGGTATAATGTCCTAAATAGGTCTATAACGTGTTGATGAGATAGTGTCTAAGAGTTTAGGTGCATTGGAAGTCAAACGTCAAGGGACAACCAAGACGTTTGATGACTACGTCACTTATGTGCCTCATATTTGGTTCTATGTGTTTATGTGTGATTCAGGAGGTTATAAGGTTATTAAATGAGTTACTATTATGTACATAGTCAGTGTGTCAAGTTTCGTGAAGTTTGGAGGTGAAATGTCCAAGAACGTCCATGACATTCGAAAGTTTTGCCTTGAAATGACCTACTGTCTCTAACCATGTTTCATCGAGTTTTAGGTGTTCATTTTGGATGAAACTCATGTGATAGGTGCTAAATTTGTATGCAATCTTGTTTGGGTTGGAAACGTTCGGGAAAAAATCCCCAAGGACCATCCAAGGGTCCTTGAGGAAGGACACAAGTTGGTGCCCAAGGCTGCCCAAGACAGCCCAAACCACAGAGGCAATCAATGCCCAATGGGTCAGTCGATGCCCCGTTGGTGGGTCCTAATTGTTTGGGACTTAGCCATGGGATAGGATAGGAAAACGACCAGCCTCAGTTCCAGATCACGGACCAACCAGACGGTCTGTTGGTTAAGGGACGGACAGTCGTTTGGCAACCGTTGGTGGACTGCCTCCATGCGTGCAGTTCACTATTAAGTGAGGGGTGAAAGTGTAAATTCACCCCACTTTCTAATAAGAGTATTGGCGGTTACTAAGGTGTATTTTGGGTATTTTAAGTGTTTATATAAGTCTTTAACACTTAGAAGATTTCATTCTTCCAAAGCAAAACACCAAAATCCCTTAGAAATTCCCTAGAACTCCATTGGTGCCAAAACTCAAGGAAGGTCTTGGATTGGAGAATTGAGTGGAGATTCTTCAACAAATTGAATAATTATCTTCATTGAGGTATGGTTTTTCATCCTTGAAACTCTATTCATCAAGGAGCCCAACTTTCAAAGATGTTTTCTAAAGTTTTCAAAGATGAATTATCCAATTTCATGATCTATACATGGGTTCTTGCATTAATGAGAATTGATTATGGATTGAATTTTATTAATTAGATGGTTTTGAACATAACTAAACTATGAACCCATGAATTGGATGAACCCTGGTTTTTGACTAAGTTATAGGTTACTTGGTATTGATCTAATATTTATGAATTCTAATGTAGTTTTATATGGGTTGTTGATTTGTGTAATAATTGTAGTAAATTGACATCTAGGTTGTATTATGTTGATGAATATGTATTTAATTGACCTAGTTTCATTGATTATTGATATAAATGCATTGAATTGTTGGTTATGGCCATGGGTAAGGGTCTTATGATATCGAATTGGATGGTTTAGCATTGAATTGAGGTATTGAAGATGGAGTGGTGGTATGCTTCCCTATTTCCTCTATTTTATGTTGATTAGAATTCAATTATATTGTGATGGCTACTTATGATGGCGCTGTTATGTGCTTTACTTGCAATTGATTTGGCCTTATCGGCGTTATTTTAGGTAATATGATGATCATGGCTTTGTCGGCACTAGTTGAAGTATTATGATGATTTGTATGGTTGATTATGTGAAGTATGATAATATCTACCTAAATTATAAGTTATGTGTTCTTCTATTGATGTTATTTAGGTGATCATGTTAGACTATGACTTTGGCTTTATGTGTATAGTCTTAGGGTTGATGCTTGGTTTTTCCTACTTGATTTTATGAGTCTATGATGGTAATATTTATGATGATATGATAGTGTATAGGATGAATTAAAAGGGATATGGTTAAGTCTCTGTTTCTAGAATGACATGTAATATGTGTTAAGGTGAAGTATGATGTCTTGTCTTGTTTGACTTGTGTCCCTTACTTGATGCATGTATGAATGTGAATATGTGATGTCTTGACTTAGGATGATAAATCCTCTTATTCTTGTATGTATGAATGACATGAGACCTTAAATGATGTTAAGAGAGTCCTTTATGTGAAACCTTGAACCTAGAGGTAAGGTTATGAATGTCGAAGTCGAAAGCTGTAATGGTATCCTTCAAGTAAAGGAATGATAGACTTAAGGTTAATTGGATGGAACAGCATCATATTAATCCTTAGTAAATTCATGACGAGCTTCTTTTCGCCATTGTAAGGTAGCCCTAGTGGACCTTTCTTTGGTAGGGTGAATGTGATTGGGTTATGAACTTGATATGAAACCCCTTTATATGAACCTTGAATGTGAATTACTCTATGAGAACAAAGGCTAGAAACAAGTAAGTATGATAAGGGAAGTAGTTCTAGTTAAATAATTATACTAGATTACAAATCATGCCTTCATATTCCTTAATTGTTTGCTTACATGGGATGTGTCTAAATTCTACCATTGGCAAGTAGAACACCCTCATCAGAGTAGGTTAGAACTCCGGATTCTATGTCTTGCTATCATGTTCTATGTCGGTTATTGACTATTCTCAACATATGGAATAGCTATTAGCATTAGAAAAGTTCTATGAAGTTTAGGTGGTGGTGTGAGACGCTATCTAGACATTGCACAATACGCTTTGAAGGTGTTAGTTGGAATTCCTAGGTCTTTTCCAAGATCATTACTTGAATTTCCTTTATGTGATGTATGAGTCCAAAATGATCTAATGGATATAATGACTTAAGTAAGAAAGTATGTTAAATGAATAAGTACTTATTTAGAGTAGTTAAGGGTTGTCTAGTTAAGGTGTGAAGGGAGCATAGGAATAGTCACTTCTTATCTTACCTAGATGAGTCTTAAGAATGACTCTAGTTAGGGAAGATGTTGATTATGTGGACATAATCTAAACTTAGGTTGTTGATGTACCGTGGTTTCACGGTACTTTCAATGCTTTTTCTTTAAGTTTAGTGTGTGTCTAAGGCCTTTTTGTATTGGTTTTAATGTAGTTTTCTCTTTGTTTTCAGGAAATCTGTCCAGTAGGAGAACGTGGGAGAATTGTGCTGAGAATTGCAGAAGTGACGACCTACGGAGCCATCGACGGTCCGTCGTGACCTCGACGGTCCGTAGGTGGCCACCGTCATACGAAGAAAAAGGTTGCTAAAGGAGGTTGGGGAATTCTGACAAACTATGAGGCTACAGAGGCTCTCGATGGACCGTCATACCCACGACGGATCGTCCTGCACATCCGTCAATGTTATCTCCAAAAGATTTTAAGTATGGAAGAACAAAAGACATCGACGGCCGTCGTGCACGCAACGGATCTTCATCCATGTCCATTGATGGTAACAGAAAGTTAGTGAAGAAAGCAGCAGAAAAAGGAGTTAAGTATGGAACGACGGAGGGCCTCGACGGTCCATCGTGACCTCGATGGTCCGTCGCTCCAGTCGTCAACTCAACCTCATTTTTTGGGCAGATTTTCCTTAAATAGATTAACCTCTTTTGTTAGGTCTCTATTATTATAATACTTGTAAAAACCTCATTTTTGGGGTTAGACTCTTGGATATTTTCTAGTTTTATTGTTTTAAGTGTTGAATTTTGGGATTTTGTGAAAATTTCCTTATTTTCTGGAATCGTTTGTTGCAAGTTTTTGAATAATTCAAGTAATCTTCTGGATTTTCATCAATCTCATCAAAATAAGTGCATGAATTCTTATCTAATTAATATGAATTGTGTGATTATTAACATGGGTAACTAAACTTCATAACTAAGGTTGTGGGAACCATGGGTAAGTAACAAGGTAAAACCTAGCTAAAATAACAATTCTAGAATAGTGTCTTGCATGTATTGATAATTCTTTCATTTAGAAGTCTTTTTAACGAGTGCACACGTTAGAACTCGCCTTGTTGCTACTTGCCGGACCAAGGAGGTAGATAATAAGAAAAGAATTATCAACGTAGATTTAGTATACACTATCTAAAAGGCTAGTGTCGGTTGGTGCAAAGTAACAACTAAGCCAAACAATTGTTATGATGCTTAATATGAGGTAAAGGTAAGGTTTAGTAAATCATACACACGTAGCCGGACCAAGGTGCAGAGTGAAATTTCCTTGTTGCCGGACGAAGGAATTAGGGATGCATAACATACCACTTTGCATGAAATATACTAGGAAAGGATTGTTATAGCTAGAATTACCGTGTTATGAACCTGTGGGGGAACACTTAAGCCCTACTTACTCTCATTACTTGATAAAAATCAAATCTTTGAACCTGTTACTTATTTACTTAGAAATAGCTAATTACAGTTATTGCTTAAAACCCCCCTTTTTGTTAATTGTTTCTTGGAAAGGACTTGACTAAATAGAAGTAATAATAGGCTAAAATTAAGTCTAAATCATTTTCCTCGTGGGATCGACCCCAACCTCATAGTTGGGTTCTTTACTTGATACGACCGCTTATACTTCTTTTCGAGAAGTAAATTTGAAAGTATAATATTCTTAAGGATTATTTAGGTAGTCTTGAAGAGGTCAATCATGGATGTTATATTCTTGATTTACTTAAGTAAGTCTTTTGATAGCCTTTGTTTAGAGAATGTCATATTACCTATATATTGATGTGTTAAGTGAGAATGATTCTATCATAGGTAGTCTATAGGATCTCTTAAGTTTGTGTGTAAGGGATTGTATGGGCGGTCACTTCAAAACTCATTCAAGTGAGACTTAGAATCACTTTTGGTAGAGGAAATCTCATGATCATATGTTTGATGCCTTTTAAGTGTGTATGTGTCTTATTATAAGTAGTCTTGAGGGTCATTTAGGCATGCTTAGGAAGATTGTATGGGCAGTCTCTCTTTGTGTTACTTAAGCGAGTCTTATGATAGCTTTTACTAAGAATAGTAAATGCTAGAAAATGTTAAAGGAATAAGAAAGCACTTCACTGTAACAGTGAAGCAATTCACTGTACAGTGAATATAGCTTACTGTAAGGTTGCTCCAAAAATGTGATTAATCACTTAAATGTAATATTATATGTTTATAATGTGGTAAATGTTGTTCTTATGATTATAATATGATATTTTAATGAAAATATGCATATTTCTAATAAATGTCAATTTTCATGATTTTTAAGCATTATGTCTGTAACGCCGTAAAATGAACTAAGGTGAACTAGAGCCTCATGAGTGTCCCTTGATTTAATTTGAATTTTAAATGAGTTACTTTACTGTTCCGAGGCAGTTTTTTAAGTTTGCTTAATTTTGGAGGCCAAACGTCCATGACGTTCGGAAGGTGTGCCTTAGATAGCGCTTGTGTGTCTTAATGTGTTTGAGTGAGTTTTACGTGTTCGTTTTAAGCGAAATTGATGTGGGATATTCCTAAAACCTATATGACTTATTTTAGGGTTTTAACTTTCAGGAAAGACCCCACCTAGGACCCGTAAGGGTCCCTAGAGAAGGGCCCAAGACTTCGACCCAAAACTACCTAGGCAGTGTCCACCAACGAGACCAACAACGGCCAGCAGGTCAACCAACGGCCCATCGTCTGGGTACGTTGATTGGACCTGCAAGTTAAGTTGTTCAGGATCCATTTGGAGCTAAGTATCAACCCACGAGACCCCACCAATGGTCCGTTGATGGACAGACGGTCCGTTGGTTAGGTCTCGTCTGTGAGGCCTGAAAAACTGTTAAATGACTGCCTTGGCTTGGGGTGTTTGGTAAATTTACCCCAAGTCTTTTATGACCCTAGAACGTTAGTTTTAGGGTTTATTAGATAAATAAATGTTCTAAACCCTAAGACCTAATTTTAGACCCCTCTTACTAGAACCCAAAACCCCTCTCTCTTAGAAGACTCTCTCAAGTCACCATGGAAGCTAGAAGTCAAGAAGTGCTAAGAGGGCTGTTGGTGGTAATTTATCCATAAAAAATAATTGGTATTTCTTCAATGTGAGGTATGGTATCCATCCTTGAACTCTCTTCCGTTCAAGGAGTCCCTTTCTAAAATATTTCAAAAAGAGTTTACAACCCTAGTTTCTTCTATCTTCAAATCTATATATGTGTCTTGCATGAAACGTTTCTAATGACTTAATAATGGTATTTCTAATGTTAGTTGATCATATTAAGGTTAAAACTTCAATTAAATCATGTTAAATATTTTCACCAAATTTTGAATAAAGAAATGGGTTAAATGAGTATGAATTGGTAGTCTTTGAGCCTTGGATTCTTATTGTTGTTATTATTATTTAGCTACTGCCCAAAGGGCTTTATTATGATTAAATATTGAGTAAAATGTTATAGGTGATGAAAGTTTTGATTGAAAGGTAAGTTGTTTATGTTCTTGGTGGCGGTGTTTACTTGAATTGTTTGCATGTGAAGTTACTTGTTTATTGTGAATGAGGCCAGGAACGCTTGTTATGTTAAATAAGATTATGACAAGGTTAATATTGTTAAACGTGTCTTATGAAGTTATTATGTGAAGTATTTTAGAGTGTATGATTAAATGAAGTTATTCTTGTTAATTGTTTATAAATCTTGTTATGAAGTATGCTAAGGATTATGTCTAAAGGACTCATATGATTTTGTGAAGCATGTCAAGTGTGTGAATTGATGAATGTAGGTATAAAGCATGTATAGAATATAAATGTAAATCCAATGAAGCTTATGTGCAAAGTGTTCACTAGTTATCCTTAACCTATAGTTTATAATGTTTAGAATCCATGGGAAGTTATGCCTAGCACCGAGAGGATATGAAGAAGAGGTGGTTACACTACATGAGTTGAGATGTTGTATTCCAATGTACCTCTTGAGATAAGTACTCCTCGTTAGTAAACAATGAGTGACTAAGTAGAAATCTCCTTATCCCTTAATTATGCGCCCGTATAGGTGTAGCTATTGGGAAATCCATGCAAAAGCTAAGAAAATGACCTCATTATAGGCAAGAAAGGATCCCTCATCCGATAGGGGTTAATATCGGGATTCAATATCTAGCTCTCATGGTCTATGTCGGTTAAGTTAACTCCCACAAAAGAAATGCATGTGCTAAGTCTTCTAAAGGAGTGTTGTACTTAGGGTAGGTAGTGTAATGGGAGGCTATTTATCCATTGCACTAGGTAGGCAATCCGAAAGGGGAGTCTTGGTGAGTCTTATTTGAAGTGAATGAACTAAGTCTTCTAAAAGAGCGTACTACTTAGGGTAGGTGGTGGTATGGGATTCTATCTATCCATTGCACTAAGTAGGACCTTCCGAAAGGGAAGACTTGGTGCCAAACCTTCTCAAAGAGTGTGCTACTTAGGGTAGGTGGTGGTATGGGATGCCATCTACTCATTGCACTAAGTAGGCATTCCGAAAGGGAAGACTTTGGTGGTTTGTTCGGTGTTCTTCTAGTGTCTTTTCAGTGAGTAAGCCAAAATGGGGTAGTCTTGAGGATCACTTTGGTGTGTATTGAAGGAAGCATATGCGTACTTCCTTTATGTCTTACCTTGGTGAGTCTTAGGATAATCCTTAGTTAGGGAAACTCCTACAGAAATAAGTTCACTTACTCTTTACTTGGCTTTAGAAGTTCACTCCTTAGAATAGTATGAATTTACTGTAATGTTATAAATGGTTCACTGTAATTTCAAGATGAGTTTTGTGTAATATTTTGTTAGTTACTGTAAAGTGTTCTTTTGAGTTTAAAATTATGGAAATTCTTCTCTAAATGTTAAATGATAATTCTTATGATGTTTTGTTTTTATATTCTTGAATGTTTTACTTAAATGGCATGAAATGTTATTTTACTAAAATGTCCCTTTTCACATGTTTTTGCATATGCCATACTTAGTACATTATTTGTACTAACCCCATACTTTTTTATACTATCTAAGATAAGTTGGAATCAAGGTTAAAGTCTAGAAGGCAAAGCTTGTGAAAGTTCCTCTCAAGACAAAGTGTGTCCTCATATATTTGAGGGCATAATTCTTATCTTCTTAGTTTCTTTATGTTAAGACTTATTATGTATCTCTTTCAAATGTAAAGGGTCGTGTTCCTAAGTTTATTATGTCGGGTCTTAAGTTGTCTTGTGATTATGAGATTTTCTAAGTATTTATAAAGAATTCCTTTTTATGTTAATTGTCTTGAAAAGTGTTAAGTCCGCGCTACTTTTCATATCTTATGTAATGAATGATAGTTAAAGGGCTTGAACAAGACCCCAAAGGGTCAAGTACTCCCGGTCAGGAAATGAGGGTTCTCCCTTACTTCTAAAGGGTACTTTCGAGTTGTGGTAGACTTGGTATCAGAGCATAAGGTTATGGGAAATAGTTTAGGGTCAAAAAGTCTCACAAGCCACGTCTAGTATCTTGGTTATTGGTGTGAGCCGCGACACATCCATGGACAAGAGGCCATAGGACGATAGAGTTTCACTTTCTTCATTACTCTTGAATCATGCCATAGAACTTAACTCCATAAGGCCTCTCTCTCTCTTATGTTCCCTTGTACAGTGGTCTTTTAGGTGTGATGGCTTGGAAGGGGAGATGTTTCTATGTTTGAGGGAGAGCAAAGGGTGAGTTTTAATATTATGATGGTTTTGTGGTTAGAAGAGTAGATGTGAAGGTAAGTTTTGAAAATTGTGATGTGATGCTATTTATGGCTTGGTGAGATTTATGAGATTGGAAGTATTGTGATGAGCAATTGTATGGTTATGTAGTTCTAAGAATGGTAAGAATTTTAATGATTGAATAAAGTGCCTTTGAGAGAAAATGAGTTATCTTGTGATTCTGTTCAATGATGGTACAAATGTTTTAAGGTGTAAATTTGAGGAATGTTGTAAGAATGTGGAGATTTGTAGGAGTTGAGGGCAACCCTCTGGTGTGGTTAATGTTTTAATAGTTCTTCTTGTGATTTGGTTGAGGTTGTGGTGTAGGCTTACACTAAGGTGGAAATGTGGTATGAATACCTAGTAAGGGAGTTTTGTTCCATGAAATTGAGTTAAGTGATGCCTAAGAGTTGAATGAGGTGGTGTTTAAGGGAGTTTGTTGAGGATTGAATCCTAAGAGGAAAGTATTGTTCTTAACTTGTAAGGTTGATGTTTCGTCTTGATGTGCATGAATTGGGAGTAGGGTGAGTTCCTACCTTGTGAAAAGTATAATGGTGTTTTGAAGTGTGAGACCTTGAAGATGACTTTACCCTAAGTAGGGGAGTGTGAGTTGAGTAGAATTGCATGTAATGTACTTAGTCCAAGAGAATCCTCAAGGGTCACTAAGTGGGAGTGGGAGTATGGGATGCTACTCTCACATTGCACTTTAGTGAAACTTACCAAGTTTCTTTAAAATAAGTTAGTATGGTCTTGTCTCTCATAGTGTCCTGACATCTTGTTAAAGTTGCTTGAAAGGTGCATTATTGAAATTTGAAGCATGTGATACAGTGAAGTATTAAGGTCATTATAAAGGAGTCCAAATTTTTGAGAAAATTGCATTTTTCATGAATTATGGTTTTAATGTGTTATGAGATGAGTTTATGTGGTATTATACTTCATATGATCATGCCTTCTTGATGAATTGCTCAAAGAATGGAAGTTTGAAATTTTAAGCATGGAGTGTTACGGTGATGTTCACTGCAACATTTTTGAATTTTGAGAAAATTTGTCTTGCCTTTGGTTGAAGTCTCAATGTGTGCAAAAGTGTTGCATATGATAATGTTTAATGTTGGAGAAGGTAGTTCCTCCATATGTGAAGGATACAAGAAACTTTTTTTAAAATGTGAAAGTTTTGCTAAAGTGCTTATGTTGCTGGTGTTTGAAAGTGTGAAAATGTGATTTTTGCTATTTGATTCTTGGATTTTGAGTGTTTTGATCATGATTGTAATGTTTTATGTGATTCTAAGTGAGTCCTTGTTGCTCTTAAGGTTTTAGTGTCATTCGAGGACGAATGTTGTTCTAAGTGGGGGAGAATTTAACGCCCCAAAATGAACTAAGGTGAACTAGAGCCTCATGAGTGTTTCTTGAGTTAATTTGAAGTTAAAATGATTTACTTTAGTTTTCTTAGGCAGTGTATGAAGTTTGGTTAAATTTGGAGGCAAAACATCCAAGAACGTCCATGACATTCGGAAGGTGTGCCTTAAATAGCGCTTGTGTGTCTTGATGTGTTTGAGTGAGTTTTACGTGTTCGTTTAAAGATAAATTGATGTGGGATGATCCTAAGACCTAGATGACATAGTTTAGGGGTTTAACGTCCAGGCACGACCCACCTAGGACCCATAAGGGGCCCTAGAGAAGGGCCCAAGACTTGGACCCAAAATTGCCTAGGCAGTGTCCACCAACGAGACCAACGACGGCCAGTAGGTCAACCAACTGCCCGTCGTCTTGATCCGTTGATTGGACCTGCAAGTTAAGTTTTTCAGGCTCCATTTGGAGCTAAGTATCAACCCAGGAGACCCCACCAACAGTCCGTTGATTGAAAGATTGTCTGTTGGTTAGGTCTTGTCTGTGAGGCCTGCAAAACTGTTAAATGACTGCCTTGGCTTGGGGTGTTTGGTAAATTTGCCCCAAGTCTTTATTACCCTAGTACGTTAGTTTTAGGGTTTATTAGATAAATTAAGTGTTCTAAACCCTAAGACCTAATTTTAGACCCCTCTTCCTAAAATCCAAAACCCCTCTCTCTTAGAAGACTCTCTCAAGTCACCATGGAAGTTTAGAAGTCAAGAAGTGCTAAGAGGGATGTTGGTGGTCGTTTCTCCATCAAAAATCATTGGTTTTATTCAATGTAAGGTATTTTATCCATCCTTGAACTGTCTTCCATTCAAGGATCCCCTTTCTAAAAGATTTCAAAATGAGTTTACAACCCTAGTTTCTTCTATCTTCAAATCTAAATATGGGTCTTGCATGAAAACGTTTCTAATGACTTAATAATGGTATTTCTAATGTTAGTTGATAATTTTAAAGTTAAAACTTCAATGAAATCATGTTAAAGCTTTTAATCAAATTTCAAATTAAGAACTAGGTTAAATGAGTATGAATTGGTAGTCTTTGAGACTTGGATTCTTATTGTTGTTATTGTTATTTAGCTCTTGCCCAAAGGGCTTTATTATGATGAAATATTGAGTAAATTGTTATAGGTGATGAAAGCTTGGATTGAAGGGTAAGTTAGTTATGTTGTTTAGCAATAATTTCAAAATGCTCTTGAGTGGTATGGTCCACCTTCTTGGTAGCGGTATTTACTTGAATTATATGAATGTTAATCTACTTTTTATTTTGAATGAGGTCATGAAGGCTTGTTATGTTAAATAATATTATGATAAGGTTACTCTTGATAAATGTGTCTTATGAGTTATTATGTGAAGTATGGTAGAGTGTATGCTTAAATGAAGTTATTCTTGTTAATTGTTTATGAAGCTTGTTATGAAGTATGCTAAGGATTATGTCTAAAGGACTTATATAATTTTGTGAAGCATGTCAAGTGTGTGAATTGATGAATGTATGTCTAAATCATGTATAGAAGATATATGTAAATGCAATGAAGCTTATGTGCAAGGTGTGCTCACATGTACACACACTCACACTTAAATGAATGAATGAAGCTAAGTTAAGTCCTAAAGTGGAGTTTTGGGGTGAACACTCTTCGTGAGTTGAGATTAAGTGCTTAGTAGCAACCACAATACATCCCATGAGATTTCTAAGATAGGTTGGAGGATGAATGCCCTTCGAGAGTTGAGATGTGGTGTTCACTAGTTATCCTTAACCTATAGTTTATAATGTTTAGAATCCGTGGGAAGTTATGCATAGCACAAAGAGGATATGAAGAAGAGGTGGTTACACTTCATGAGTTGAAATGTTGTATTTCAATGTACCTATTGAGATGAGTACTTCTCGTTAGTAAAGAATGAGTTACTTAGTAGCAATCTCCTTATCTGATAACTATGCGCCTGCATAGGTGTAGCTATTGGGAAATACATATAAAAGCTAAGAGAATGACCTTATTTTAGGCAATTGAGGATCCCTCATCCGATAGGGCTTAATATCGGGACTCCATGTCTAGCTCTCATAGTCTATGTCGGTTAAGCTAACTCCTACAAAAGCAATGAATGTGCTATGTCTTCTAAAGGAGTGTTCTTCTTATGGTAGGTATTAGAATGGGACGCTATTTATCCATTGCACTAGGTAGGCAATCCAAAAGGGGAGTCTTGGTGAGTCTTATTTGAATTGAATGAACTTAGTCTTAGAAAAGAATGTACTACCTAGGGTAGGTGGTGGTATGGGACGCTATCTATTCATTAAACTAAGTAGGACCTTCCGAAAGGGAAGATTTGGTGCCAAACCTTCTCAAAGAGTGTGCTACTTAGGGTAGGTGGTGGTGGTATGGGACGCCATCTACTCATTGCACTAAGTAGGAATTCCGAAAGGGAAGACTTTGGTGGTTTGTTATGTGTTCTTCTAGTGTCTTGTTATTGAGTGGGGGCTTGTTTTCCCGAGGTGAGTAAGACAAAAGGGGGTAGTCTTGAGGATCACTTTGGTGTGTATTGAAGGAGGCATATGCATACTTCCTTCATGTCTTACCTTGGTGAGTCTTACGATAATCCTTTGTTAGGGAAACTCCTGCGGAAATGAGTTCACTTCCTCTTTACTTGGCTTTAGAAGTTCACTCCTTAGAATAGGATGAATTTACTGTGATGTTATAAATGGTTCACTGTAATGTCAAGATGAGTTCACTATAATATTTTGTAAGTTACTGTAAAGTGTTCTTTTGAGTTTAAAATTATGGAAATTCTTCTTTAAGTGTTAAATGATGATTCTAATGATGTTTTGCTTTTATATTCTTGAAAGTCTTACTTAAATATTCGTTTTTACATGTTTTTGCATATGCCATAATTAGTACATTATTTGTACTAACCCCATACTTTTCTATACAATCTAAGTATAGTTGGAGACAAGGTTGAAGTCTAGAAGGCAAAGCTTGGGAAAGTTCCTATCAAGACAAAGTGTGTCCTCGTGTATTTGAGGGCATAATTCCTATCTTCTTAGTTTATTTATGTTAAGACTTATTATGTATCTCTTTCAAATGTAAAGGGTCGTGTCCCTAAGTTTCTTATGTCGGGTCTTAAATTGGCTTGTGACGGTGAGATTTTCTAAGTATTTATAAATAATTCCTTTTTATGTTAATTTTCTTGAAAAGTTTTAATTTCGCACTACTTTTCATGTCTTATGTAATGAACGATAGTTAAAGGGCTTGTACAAGACCCCAAAGGGTCAAGTACGCCTGGTCACAAAACGAGGGTTCTCCGTAACTTCTAGAGGGTACTTTAGGATCATGACAATGTATACTTAGTACATGTGGTTGTACTAATTCATGTTTTTGTCTACCTCTATAGTGGTAGGTATGTGAGGAGCATTTGGTAAGGAAGACTTGGACCATAGCATCGTTCAACAGAAGTTGAAGTATGTCCTCATTTGACTTGAGGGCATAGATGTCTTTTATGTTTCTTAATGAAGTAGTGTAATTGACTAAGTATTTCTATATTTGTATTGTGTATAGGTCGTATCCTAAGTATTCTCGTGTATAAGTTTGATGAGATTGAGACTTAGTATTTCCTATGACTTTATATGAAAGAGTTTTTTAAGACTATGATATGTTTTGTGAAAATTTTTAGTTCCGCACTACTTTTAATTATTTATATGCGATGAATTATATGTAAGTGTTCGGACAAGACCTCTAAGAGGTCAAGTACGCCGATTGCAATCCGAGATTGTCCCTAACTTCTAGGGTGTGATTTTGGGATGTGACATCCAGTGAGGAAGAGTATGTCACTTAGACCACCAGAGGCTTCCCGACTTGCCCCCCTCCCCAAGACTATGAGGAACATGGCCAGACATCTTTTATCATCGAGTAACGAGGTCAATGTCACTAGCACTAGTCTAAACAAGGGCCTTAGCTTCACCTGCCAGAGAGTCGCATGTTGGCTTCGGTTCTAGTAGTTTTTCTGTGTTTGCTTCCGATACCAATTGAATGGGGATGCAGAAGACCTTCGCAGCACTAGATTTGAGCTGTTTCACAGTGTCACTAAGCCGAATAGGTGGTGTGTTGAGTTCCAATACCTGATTTATGTTGACGGGGAGGCCTTGAACAAGCATAGAAAAAGTTATCAAAGGTGTAGTTTTGGGATGTGACAAGCTTGGTATCAAAGCATAGGTTGCGAAAGTAGTTTTAGGAATCGAAAAGTCTCATCAAGTCACGTCTAGTAGAGTCTTGACAATCGGTGTGAGTCGCACATGTCACGACCTGGATTCTGGAATCCGGATCGCAACCGGCGTCATTTACCTATCAGAGGTCGCAGACAAGCCTCATCTTGCATTCATCACATTAATCTAGTTAAATTTGAGGAAAATTTAAAACTTTTTATATGTATGAAGTATACATATACTTCATATAATTATTAACTTGATACATCATATACTAATATCAACATAAGAGAACAACCATTTAATATAAAGAATCAATTCAAAACTAAAGATGAATATATCATAAATAGTTCGCCAAACACGGCCTTATTACAAAGCTTTGAAATGAAGGTGCGAAAGAAACGCAAGGGACAACATCTACTATCTATGTCTAAAACTAAGGCTAAACTAAATATGTAGCATCCTCGAAATCATGACGACCTACCAAATGGTTTGGAGAAATGCTGAAGTCCAAACCGCTGCAAGTGTCGTCAACCTGTCCTCTGACCTACACCTATAAAAATAGTAAATAGTAGGGGGTTAATACACCACTTGTAATAATCATGGGTGTATGCACACATACACATAAAGCTATGCATAATCAATGAAACCTCTTACTAAGCAACATGCCATTTCTGGAAAGTCTAGTCATTAGACTTTCCTAATTTGTTAGTTGTGAATTGTGGTATGAATATGATGTATTTTAATGCATTCAAAGCACACAACTCATTTTCTATATACAAAACATTAGTATCATCAACATAATTTTAAAACAACTCGGGCGAAGATTTGAGATTTTGATCCTCTTAGGCCGAGAGCTCCTCTTTGTATACTTAGATCATTTTTCAGTCTTTTTCTTCTTGTTGTTGTGCAGTTCAATTTCCTTTGGTCCTATGTTTTACTTGCAAGTGCAATGATTCATTGTAGTCCCATACCCACAATGAATCAATTAAGTAGTTCAAGAGATTAAGGAAATGAGTTAACTATAATTTGGGGCATGAATATATTTATAAGTCAATACTTATTGACTACACTCATTCTTTAGTTGATTGCATAATGTGCATAGTTATTTGGGGTATACTATTAGAACTTATGATCTTGCTTACTTTGGGCATGAAGTCTTTATAAGCCAATCTTTATTGGCTAAATACATAAGTTGATCATTTTGGATTTCTTGGTCTTATCATTAAAACTTATGATCTTGCTTACTTTGGGCATGAAGTCTTTATAAGCTAATCTTAGAACCACTCGGGCGAGGATTTGAGATTTTGATCCTCTTAGGCCGAGAGCTTCTCTTTGTACACTTAGATTATTTTTTAGTTTTTTTTTCTTCTTGTTGTTGTGTAGTTCAATAATTCTTTTGGTCCTATGTTTTACTTACAAGTGCAATGATTCATTGTAGTCCCATACCCACAATGAATCGATGTAAGCAATCCAAGGACTAAGGAATGATTTCCCTACCTTATAGTGAGTCATTCTTTACAGTATATATTCATTACCTTTCATAAGCAATTCTCTGTTGATCATGCCATTGATTTCATTACTTTCATGTTTTATATATAATAAATTTCATATACACGAGACTTTGGAATCATTGATATAGCATAAGACATCTCAAGTGAGGGCCCAACACATGGGACCTCAACCCGAGGGCCTTCTTTAGCAAACACAGAGTCTGCTTCATTCGTTCATTCGTACTTCACATTATTCATTTCATTCATTCGTACTTCACATTATTCATTTCATTCATTCGTAGGCTGATGTAAACACCAGATATACCTAGGATGAAGTTTAAGACTCTCATCGGGATCATGAAGTGCAATGACCAAGAATGACCTAATGTCATTACTTGAATCTGATTTCACCTCCTGATTGTCTTGCACAAACACCTTCGGTATCGTTCATTTCATTATATTTCATACTTTGAGGAAATCCAACCTTAACTGACATAGATCATGTGAGAATCATGAAATCTAGTGTCTACCCCACACCAAAAAGAGGTGGAATCACCGGCCAAAGTGACCCAAAACATGCTAGCGTACATGGGAATTGAACCCCGCCAGATCCCTATATTGGCAGTATAGGTTCGAAGACTAGGATATATAAGGAGACCCATACCCGGCATGCCTGACAGTCTCATCTCATGAGAGTTACGTGAACCTCTGCCCTTCCCGAAAGAAGGCATCACCGCTCATAGCTAGCCTATCGGTGCTCAGTATAAAGTTCCATTTCATTCAACTCATACGTCATGGAAGCTGGCTTCTAGTATGAGGACATCATAGCTCAATAGATGATTTCTCATATCATCATTAGTATTAAGTATACATCAGTCTCAATACTTTCATTAGAGTGTACATAGAGACTGGTCTCTTCATTAGCTTTACACTCTCATATGTGAGTACGTTTTGGTAACATTTACTTAGGATCATTTGAGATTGCTCTTATCTTTCACATTAGCCTCTTATCATATTGTCACCACATTCATTAGCATTAGCACATTTGCTTTTCATAATTACTCATCCATTTTACGTGAATGTTCATTTCATCATATTTTAGTGTTGACTCAAGCATTATGGAGGCTTGCTTCTAGATTGAAATCTACTTACTCTATTGATGAGTGGTCATCCTTACTTTACATTGATGAAATGTGAATTGTTCTTTCATATAATCCTTAATTACATTGATGAATGTGAATTGTCCTTATATATCATCCTTAGGTGTTAATGAGACTAGTTTCACACATTCTAACACCTTCATTCGTGAGTATTCTTTTAACAAATTATCTTTGGTGTAAGTAAGACTTGTTTCACTTCCTTTAACACCTATTCTGGTAACTTACTTAATTTAGACCCCTTTAATTATGTTATAACTCACGTTACTTACTTTAGTGTAGTAGCTTTATATCACCATTTATAGACGATGAGCACTTCATTCAATGAGTTTCATGTGTTCATAATTCATTCTCAATGTTATATAGATATTCCCCATCCATTGTGTCTAATCTGAGGGATGAGATGAGTCGTTTTGGGACGGATGTCGCTGATCTAGTGAGGGAGGAATGTCGTACGGCGATGCCACATGATGATATGACCCTAGCAAGACTCATGGTGTATGCACAATCAATTGAAGAGTCTAAACTTAAGAGGATGTCTAGAAACTTGAAAATGAGTGGTTCTCGTGATCAAGGTCAACCTAGGTTTAAGAAGAGGGCTCAAACTCAAGAAGAACCTAGGAGTGCGAAGGTGAAATTGGAAAAAGGAGGTGGTTCTCAAAATGTCAAACCTACATGTCTGACTTGTAGAAAGAGGCATTATAGTGAGTGTGTAAGGGGTACCGGAGTTGCTATGGTTGTGGTAAGGAAGGACACAAGGTGAGAGATTGTCCTACCATTGCTTCTAGAGGAAGAGAGGGTAAGAAAGTTGCTCCAAATGTTCCAAAGGATGATGTTCAAGCAACGAGGCATTTCTATGCACTCCGGACTAGAGTAGAAAAACCGGATGATGGCAATGATGATGAGGGTAAGTCCTTGCATTTTTCTTTTTAGTAATATGAGGTTCTTCTAAGTGGGGGGTATGGTTAGTAGATGGGATAGAAAGTCATAGAAGTTGTTGCATGTGCATGGTGTTAAGGAGTTTTGTTGAAATTGAATTTCATTAAATTATTGCATTGTGCATTTTATGAAGTCATGATTATGCTGTAAGATATGTTTAAATGATGTTACCTTGAATTGTTAGCATGTTTCTATCATGAATTGCCAAAAAGTAGCATTTTTTGGAAAAAAATTGCCAAAATCACTGCAGCTTGGAATTTGCTCACTGTTAAAATTTTCAAAATTTGACTAACTCATTCTTTTGTATAAAATTGTTGTAAAATGGTTGGAACTGATGTATATGAGTATGATATTAAATATAAAATGAGTTTTCGTTATTTGGAATGAAGCATGTGAGTTTTGTAACATGAGTTATAGAATGTCTTCTAGTTTTTGGTTGTGTTGTGAACCTCTTGACTATGTGAAATTGATTTTTTCTTATTGATTATATTGTATAGTTATGAGCTGCTAGTTTAATCTCTATTCTTGGAAGTGTTCGAAGAGTGGCAAGTGTCGTTCGAGGACGAATGTTATCCAAGTGAGGGAGAATGTAAGATCCCGGAAATGACTTAGGTGATATAGAACCTAAAATGTTGGTCATGATGTTATAATGTCCTAAATAGGTCTATAATGTGTTAATGAGGCAGTATCTAAGAGTTAGGGTGCATTGGAAGTCAAACGTCAAGGGACGACCAAGACATTTGACGACTAAGTCACCTATGTGCCTCATATGTGGTTCTATGTGTTTATGTTCAATTCAGGAGGTTATAAGGTTCTTAAATGATTTATTATGATGTATATAGGCAGTGTTTTAAGTTTTGTGAAGTTTGGAGGTCAAACGTCCAAGAACGTCCATCATGTTCGAAAGTTTTGCCTTGAAACGACCTAGTGTGTCTAGGCATATTTCATCGAGTTTTACGTGTTCGTTTTGGACGAAATTCATGTGAGAGGTGATAAAATTGTATACAATAATTTTTAGGTTGGAAAAGTCCGGGAAAACATCCCCAAGGATCCTTGAGGAAGGACCCAAGTTGGTGCCCAAGGTTGCCCAAGACAGCCCAGACCACGGAGGTAATCAACGCCCAGTGGGTCAGTCGACGCCCCATTGGTGGGGTCTATTCTATGAAGACTTAGACATGGGAGAGGAAAGGCCAACGACCAGCCTCAGTCCCAGACCACAGACCAACAGGACGGTCCGTTGGTCAAGGAACAGGCCATCATTTGGCAACCGTTGGTGGACTGCCTCCCTGTGTGCAGTTCACTGTGGTTCCTAAGGGTTCTTTAGGTATTTTAAGTGTCTATACAAGTCTTTAACTATTAAAAGATTTCATTCTTTCAAATTAAAACCCCAAAATCCCTTAGAAATTCCCTAGAACTCCATTGGATCCAAAACTCAAGGAAAGGCTTGGATTGGTGAATTGAGTGGAGATGATTCATCAAATTGAAGAATTAGCTTAATTTAGTTATGGTTTTTTAACCTTGAAACTCTACTCATCAAGGAGACCAACTTTCAAAGATGTTTTTTAAAGTTTTCAAAGATGAATTATCCAAGTTCATGATCTATACATGGATTCTCGCATTAATGGTTTTTAAGCATTGATTATGGATTGAATTTTTAGTAATTAGATGATTTTAAACTTAATTAACCTACGAACCCATGAATTGGATGAACCCTATTTTTTGACTAAGTTATGGGTTGCTTGATATTGATCTAATGTTTATGAAATCTAATGTAGTTTTATATGGGCTTTTGATTGGTGTAATAATTGTAGTAAATTGATATCTAGGTTGTATTGTATTGATGAATATGTAGTAAATTGACCTAGTTTTATTTATTATTGATATAATTGCATTGAATTGTTTATTATGGCCATGGGTAAGGGCCTAATGATATCGAATTGGATAGTTTAGCATTGAATTGAGGTATTGAAGATGGAGTGGTGGTACGCTACCCTATTTCATTTATTTTATGTTGATTAGACTTCAATTATATTGTTATTGGTATGGTCCACTTATGGTGGCGGTGTTATGTGCTTTACTTGCAGTTGATGTGGCCATGTCGTGTTATTTTAAGTAATATGATGATCATGGCCTTGTCGTCACTACTTGAAGTATTATGATGATTTGTGTGGTTGATTATGTGAAATATGATAATATCTACCTACATGATAAGTAATGTGAAAGTATATGTATTATTCTATTGATGTTATTTAGGTGATCATGTTAGACTATGACTTTGGCTTTGTGTGTATAGTCTTAGGGTTGATGCTTGGTTATTCCTACTTGACTTTAAGAGTCTATGATGGTCATATTGATGATCATATTAAAGGGTATAGGATGACTTAAAATGGATATGGTTATGTCTATCTATTTCTAGAATGACATGTATTATATGTTAAGGTGAAGTATGATGTGTCTTGTCTTGGTTGACTTGTGTCCCTTACTTGATGCATGTATGAATGTGAATATGTGATGCCTTGACTTAGGATGCTAAATCCTCTTAGTCTTGTATGTATTAATGACATGAGACCTTAAATGATGTTAAGAGGGTCCTTTATGTGAAACCTTGAACTTAGAGGTTAGGTTATGAATGTTGAAGTCGAAAGCCGTAATGGTATCCTTCAAGTAAAGGAATGATAGACTTAAGTTAATTGGTTGGAACGACATCATATTGATTCTTAGGGAATTCATGATGAGCTTCTTGTCGCCATTGTAAGGTAGCCCTAGTGGACCTTTCCTTGGTAGGTAAATGTGATTGGGTTATGAACTTGATATGGAACCCCTTTATATGAACCTTGATTATAAATTACTCTATGAGAACAAAGGCTAGCACCGATTTAGTATGGTAAGGGAAGTAGTTCTATTTAAAGAATGATACTAGATTACAAAGCATGTCCTTCATATTCCTTAATCATGTGCCATCATGGGATGTGTCTAAGTTCTACCATTGGCAAGTAGAACACCCTCATAGTAGTAGGTTAGAACTCTGGATTCCATGTCTTTCTATCATGGTCTATATCAGTTATTGCCTATTCTCGTCATATGGAATACCTATTAGTATTAGAGAGGTTCTATGAAGTTTAGGTGGTGGTATGGGACTCTATCTAGACATTGCACAATAGGCTTTCAAGGTGTTAGGTGGAGTTCCTAGGTCTTTTCTAAGACCATTACTTGAATTTCCTTTATGTGATGTATGAGTCCTAAATGATCTAATGAATATAATGACTTAAGTAAGAAAGTATGTTAAATGAATAAGTACTTAGAGTAGTTAAGGGTTGTCTAGTTAAGGTGTGAAAGGGGCATAGGAATGGTCACTTCTTATCTTACCTGTCTTAAGAATGACTCTAGTTAGGGAAGATGTTGATTATGTGGACATGATCTAAACTTAGGTAGTCTTAAGGATTATTTAGGTAGTCTTGAAGAAGTCAATCATGGACGTTATCTTCTTGATTTACTTAAGTAATTCTTTTGATAACCTTTGGTAAGAGAATGTCATATTACCTATATATTGATGTGTTAAGTGAGAATGATTCTATCATAGGTAGTCTATAGGTCTATTAAGTGTGTGTAAGGGATTGTATGGGCGGTCGCTTCACAACTCATTGAAGTGAGACTTAGAATCACTTTTGGTAGAGGAAATCTCATGATCATAGTTTGATGTCTTGTAACTCTGTATGTGTCTTATTATAAGTAGTGTCATTTAGGCATGATTAGGGAGGTTGTATGGGCAGTCTCTCTTTGTGTTGCTTAAGTGAGTCTAAGGATATCTTTTAGTGAGAAGACTACATGCTGGAAAATGTTAAAAGGAATAAAAAAGCATTTCATTGTAACAGTGAAGCAATTCACTGTATAGTGAATATAGCTTACTGTAAGGTTTCTCCAAAAATGTGATTAATCGCTTAAATGTTAGCTTATGTGTTTGTAAGGTGTTAAATGTTGTTCTTATGATTATAATATGATTTTTAAATGAAAAGATGCATACTTCTAATAAATGTCTATTTTCATGATTTTATGCATTATGTCATACTTAGTACATGTGGTTGTTATTAATCCATGCTTCTATCTATCTCTATAGTGGTAGGTAGGTGAGGAGCATTTGGGAAGGAAGACTTGGACCGTAGCATCGTTCAAGAGAAGTTGAAGTATGTCCTCATTTGACTTGAGGGCATATATGTCTTTTATGTTTCTTATTTAAGTAGTTTAAAGACTATGTGTTTCTACATTTGTATTGTGTATGGGTCGTGTCCCAAGTATTCTTGTGTCTAAGCTTGATGAGATTGAGACTTAGTATTTCCTATGACTTTATATGAAAGAGTTTTTAAAGACTATGATATGTTTTATGAAAAATTTTAATTCCGCACTACTTCTCATTATGTATATACGATGAATGATATGTAAGGGCTTGGACAGGACCTCCGAGAGGTCAAGTACGCCGGTTGTAATCCGAGATTAGCCCTAACTTCTAGGGTGTGTTTTTGGGATGTGACATCCAGTGAGGAAGAGTATGTCACTTAGACCACTAGAGGCTCCCCGACTTCCCCCCCTCCCCCAGACTATGAGGAACAGGGCCAGACATCTTTTATCATCTAGTGACGAGGTCAAGGTCACTACCCCTAGTCCAAAGAAGGGCCTTAGCTTTACCAGCCAGAGAGTTGCATGTTGGCTTCGGGTCTAGTGGTTCTTTTGCCTTTGCTTCCGATACCAATAGAATGGGGATGCAGAATACCTTCCCAGCACTAGAGTTGAGCTGGTTTACAGTGCCACTGAGCCGAATAGGTGGTGTGTTGGGGTCCAATACCTGATTTATTTTGACAGAGAGTCCTTGAACAAGCATACAAAATTAGCCCGTCTAATATTTGAGGAGTGTCTGGTTCTAATAGGTTTCCTCCACACGAATCCATTCATCCATATTCTATTTAAAAAGCACAGGTGCAACTAGACAGTTGAGAGTCTAGGGAGATATAGCGAGGAGATGGTGCGGTAGTTCTATGTTTAATATGCTTCCACATTTTCTAGTTCCTTGCCACCACGCACCAAGGCTTTGGCTCAGCTATCTCTCCTAAAAAACATCGTGCGAGTTCTACATGTTGACATTTCTAAGACCACTATTCACCATTTTATTTATGACCATACACACACTTTGCCTATCCATACAGCGGAGTATAACTACATGATGGGGATAGTTTAGGGTTGTACTTTTCGAGACCCGAGCAGAGAGTCTTTTCTTCGGTTGATTGCAAGCCATATAGATGATGACGAAGAGAGCACAAAATGGGTGAAAATATGCATTTGTCGATCAAATAGGTGACTCTGAATTTTGTAGAAAAATTTTAGTGGTCTATCACAGATTGTCCCTCGCATAGGTGGACAATGTCGTTACTTGAGATTGGGAAGTGATACTAGTTGTAGTACTAGCAGGATGGAGGTTGATTTCTCTTGGGTCGTTCTTGTTGAGATCCATCGAAGGCACTTCTAGATGACTACGACCATACCCTTTCGATGCTTAATCTTCCAATTAAATGAAGAGTTTACCGTCCCAATATGGAACTGTGATAGATTGGTTAAGGTGGCCAAGACTGTGAACATTGGGCTGAATTAGGATGACAAAAACCCCGCTACCCTATGTCGGAGTATCTCTGTCACAGCTCCTTACTAGGTGCTGACTTAGTTAATGAGGTTGAGCAGGTCGAAGCAGCACATAGTGAGGACATTTTTATTCTAGCCACTACAATGAATACATAGGCTCCCCCTTACACCGCCACCAGTCAGGTTGCAATCTCATCCCGAGCTACACCTCCTTCAGGGTCCAGTTTATTTCCACTTTCCCGAGTCTAATATTTGGAGGCCTATGCAGTGATCTGTTAAGGATTCCAAGGATTGTATAAAGCATATAAAGGATGCCAAGATTTAGCAGTACATAGGCAGCTAAATGCATTGACTTAAGAGTCTTAGAGAGGCCTTCACCCACCACTGAGGTTACCACTTTCCAGACATAGTTGGCTAGGCTCCGTGTTGATGTTAATATTCTTCTAGCCCCTGATGAGGTTGTACAAGAGACTACACATAAGGCTGAGGATGATGAGGTGGTGATGTCAGCACTCTTTGACGATTCTATGACACCACCCGACCCTTTTTGTGTAACTGGGAAGCGCACCTGCTTCTATGACCAGACTTCTGATACTGATGAAGGCTGACAAGCAATAAAAAAGAGAGCGATAGTAGTTCGAAGTGGACTAGAGGAAGTCCATTATTGATGAGGAGATGTGGCAGCAGAGGGCCCATGAGATAGTTGTTGGTCCATCTAGCTCGAAGAGCACTACTGAGGGTATTCCCATTTTTAAGGCGCTACTGATGGAGTTCCTATAGCTGATGTAGTAGGTTTCGAGAAACCGAACCCATCCACCTCTTTATGGGTCATTGGTGCTTATGCACAACACGTTTGCTTAACCGTATGTTTTATATTCCTTTTTGTGCATTGAGGGCAAACACACCCATTTTTTAAAGCCCCATAGTCTAGTATACTAACTTGGGATAAGTGTGAGGACAACAAGCAAAGGACAAGGGTAAAGAGCCAAAGAAAAGGGTCAAGGGAAGAGGCTGCCCAAGCTTCCCAAGGCACTTCCCACTTTCTACAAAACTGTGATGGTTCGTAGTGGCCACCACGGATCGTGGTGCCACCTATGGTTGTGAGGAAGTCGTCTCCTTAAGGCTTCCCAAGTTGACCTCCTCCACATGAGCCATTTCAGGACTCATGAAGGTCTTGACGAGCCGTGGGAGGAGTCGTGAGGTTGCCTTAGTCTTTTAGGGGTTAAGTAAAGGTGTCCTAGACACTGTTCCATGTCCATAATAGGGACCACGACTCGTGGTAGGAACCACGTCTCGTGGAGCCCTGCGTGAAAAGGAGTCAGTAAATTGCCAAGAGGGGGTATTTCGGGTCTTTCTGGTTTTAGTTAAATTAAACTGAGGTCATTTTTCCTAATCCTAGTACACCTATGTAAGTGATTTTAATCCTTTAAACTCACCATTCGAGACATTAATTTCAAAAACCAAAAGAAAGTCTCAAATATTTCTTTCTCTACAACTTGAAGAAGAAGAAAGAGTTAAAGCTAGATTCAAGGTCAAGGCTCCAATCCTCAAGAATTTAAGGTTTTCATAATCAAGGTATGATTTCTTTCGATCCATTGATTCCTTCTATCCATAGAGCTCCAAGTTTTCCCCAATTTGAGTTAGGGTTTCTTCCAATGTTGTGGGTATTAATGAAATGTTGATTTAATTGAGTGGATTTTGATTTATTATGTTTGAAATGAGTTGATTTAATGATATTACAATGATTTTACATGTACCCATGCCTAAATTATGTCTACAAAGATGAAGTTGATGTAAATGGGCTTTATGCCATAAAAATAGAAATTGAGGATTTATATGTATTGTTTTAGGAGTGATAAATACATCATAGACTGCTTGACATTGAATCAAATAGACATGAATTGATTAAGAGCAAAGCATAAAGCAATGAATTGATTGAGATCAAGTATATGCAAGGAATTATGACTTGTAGGCTTTGAGATTAGAATTGTCTTGAAACTAAGGCACGTATTATGAATGATGAGTTATGATTATCAGGGATTTGAGCGTAAAGCTTATGTGATGAATTAGGATGATAAGGGTTTTGAGATTAAAGCTTATACAATGAATTATTGATTGATATATATAATTCTTGTGGAAGGACTTACCCACATGATCTATGATATGAATATATGAATGCATAATGTGAAAGGTTTTGTCACATACAACTATTATAGGTTGAAAGGCCTACTCATCTACAACGAATCAAATCATGTTTGATCTATGATAGTTTGAAGTAATGATATGAGATCCCTTCATAAACAAATTGACTTGGTAAGACAAGACCATGCATTGTAGCTTGAGTTAGCAGATCTCATGGATAGCCTTGAATTACGCAATAGTACCCTTCCAATGGTTAGCTCGAACTAAGCACAATAGAGTGCTTTGCATGGTAGCTTGACATTGTGAGGCCACACCATATCATGATAGCTTGGATTGAGAAATAGTACCCTTCCTTAAGTAGCTTGGACTTGCATAAGAGGATATCTTCCATGATAGATTGGTCTAGAATAAAGATGTGGTTTTCCTTGATAGACTTGAATTTGTAAGTAGTAACCATTCATGAGTAATGACTTGTATTGGACTAGTAAGGAAGTACTCTTCCATGAATAGTAGAGATAACTAAAAAGGGACCAGTCCCCAATCAAAGTAGCATAGTTATAATGGAATAAGGTTATTTCAAGGAAGTATCGTAAGTATGTTTTAATATGAGATTTTATTCTTATGATGAATGATTAGCCTTTATAGGAGACCAAGAGTTCAATCCCCATGTATTCAAAAGTAAAGCAAGAATTGTATGAAGTATGTCACGAAAAGTTAATAGTTTGGACTATTTCTTGATTTTACTTTCTTGATATGTGTGACTAAAGGTGGATTACCCAAGTCCTAACTAAGTATAAGTTGAGGTTTCTTGAGATGTGTTCCTCTTACATTTTGATGATGTATGTGCATTAATTATGCTTATGACTTATGTTGATATGTCTTATGCTTATGGATTATGTCTTATGTTGACTAATGCATATGTTATGCTTGTATTTATTATCTATGCTAATCATCATTTTTAGTACATTTTTGTACTAACACATACTCTTGCCTACATTCTTATCAAATGTAGGGTCCAGCAATATCGCCTTCCATCCCCGTGTCTAAGATTATAGTACATTGTGATTTGAAGATTATAGCATTTGAGGATTTTACCACCATGTCCTTATGTCTTCCTTTTATGTTTATAACCATTGTATGTGTTGTGTCCCAAAGACATTCATGTTTTAGATGGTTTGAGACAAGTGTATTAGACTTTCGCTCGTTTATAAAGACTATAATTATGTTGAAATGTTTTAAATTTCCGCTCATTTATATTATCTTATGTTATGATATGCTAAGTTGGGTTGTATGAGACCATTGGGGTCTTATACGTACGCCATGTTACATCTAGGGTGTACCCCTGGGTCGTGAAATATTTTCGTTGAGGTTGGGTAAATGTGTTTTAACTGATAGGTTGAAGTCTGTGTAACCCAACTCATAACCCTCCCTTGTGGTGTTCTTGCCTGTTTTCTTTTTCCATAAGGAGTTGTTTTACTTTTTTGTTGATTCGACATGTTTAGGATTGTGCGTGTAAACGAAAACTGAAAAACATGAAAGCATGATGAAATAAGCATGAAATTGATATATGTCTGAAATTTTTGAAACAAGCAAAGATCAATAGGCTTAATGAGCTGAATGTGTTGGATCATTATGTGAAATGATAGGAACCGTTGAATCAGTATGATAGCATGTCTTAGGATAAAATTTGAACTAGGTGCTTCAATAATTCAATAATGAAACAATGTGCCAAGTGTGTGAGGAGATTTTGTAAATTTATGCAATATCTATATGTAACACTCCGAAAGTCTAAGACGTGTTTTAGAGCCTAACATGATTGTCTAAGGGTTTGTTTCACCGTTTTCAGGTCCAAAATAGTGTGTATAAGTCATTTAGGAAATTTTAGAATCAAAACGTCAAGGAACGTTCATGACGTCTGGAAACTAGTTCAATGAGGTGCTAGTGTGCCTTGGTCTATTTGACTAAGTTTTAGGAGTCAAAAAATGATGAATTTCAATGGAAGGATGTCTAACACGTATTAGAGTTAGTTTATAGTTCTCCATAAAAGGATTAAGTCTCTCCATCAAACTTCATCATTCAACAAGGTATGGGATTCCTTTCACCTTTGGGATCTCTTTCCCCAAAGGTTTCCTCTAAATTGATTTCAAAAATATGAAATTCAAGTGGGTTTACTTCCAATACGAAATTGATCTTGTGAAATTACTTTGTTTATGATTTATTTTGTATATATTGAGTAGATTTACATGAATTATGGTCCAATTATACTACTTTTTGATATATTGGTCTAAATTGTAGAAGATGACATATTCCCCTTAACTCTAGGTTGTGATCTTGAATTGAATTACATAGTCTTGACTTAGTTGGTTTGGTTAGTGTGTGAATTAATATCCTATATTGTTATTATGTTAATTTAGAGTAGATTGTGATGTATTGTAATCCAATTATGCTAGTTCTTGAGTAATTGACCTAGGTTGTGAAGTAGGTTATGATATTGACCGAAGTCTCTAATTCTAGGCTATGAATTGGTGATGGATTGTTGTATAATGATCCAATTGGCCTTGTTATTATGTTGGTTACTATCGTGTGATGATATTATACCATTGTTGGGTTTAATTGGACGGTTGATGGTAAGACCTTGATGATGGCATTGTGAAAAAGATTGAGTATGTCTTGTGATCTCTATTCTTACTTCAATTATGGTTAATTGTGATTAATTGATGATGTTGCATTCAAGTATACTTTATGTTAAGATTGATAGGGTTTGAATTGAAATGTCTTGAACAATGGATTATGAGATGTTGGCTAAGATGTAAATATTATAAGGATGGTGATCGCTTACCAATGTGCCTTATCATGAATGATTATGTAAATGTGCTAACCTCACATGTATGAATTATAATGAAAGGGAAAATACTCATGCAATTCTTATTGAGATATGATGATGATGATTACATAAGGCATAGACCCTATGACCTACATTAAGCTATGATGATTAATAAAGACATTAAAGACATTTCAAATGGGACTCTAGCTTAGCACCGAGTGAACTAGAGTGAGGAGTGTTTATTCCCACTTAGGGAAGGTAGGATCACTAATGTATTGTTGACATTGGAGACTATAATGCATGTAGCATAAAGAGGGTTCCAACTATATCTCCTATTTCTTGAACTATGTTGCCCCCATAGGTTTACTAGCTAGTGGATCCACGTAGTTGCTATGTTCATGTTTTGGTACTACCTTGGCAAGTAGTCCTCCTTCTTCGGTGTTGGGTTCCATGACACCGGATTCCACATAAGCTCATGTTCTATGTCGATTAAGTCAAATTGTTCCCAAAAGATAAAATGAACAAAAGGAATGAACTCTGACTAGGATGACCTAAGGGGTTTAGCTTAGTCTAGTATGGGACTCTACCTAAACATTGCACTAGTTAGCCTTGAGGGAAGTCTTAAGAGGATGTTCTTATATATGTATATGCTTATAATTGTACATGATATCTATATGATGGTCTTGCATATGAATGATACTGCATGATGATTGATTTCACTTATGAATATGTGTTTGGTCTCCATTGCTAAAGTATGACGAAATGTATTCGAAATGATATGCTATGTGAAGTTGGACATTGGTTATGGTTCTTGTTGGATTTACTTGATTTAGTAAGGTTATGGGGCTTTGCTTAGTCATTGCACTAGTTGACTTAATTAGGGTTCATGCGTAATTGTCTTGCTTTGGTTATGTTGTAATGAACTTTTATTCATGCTTGTTGATGTTATAACTTGATGATAGAGTTGTCTTGATTATATGTTCAAGTATGTGGGTATGCATGATTGACTTGGCTAGATTTAATATGGTTGATCTTGTGATGAACATGGTCTTGACTTAATGAATATGCATTAATGACTTGTATTAGTTCTTGAATGTGCATAAGACTTTTTAAATGTAAAATAGCATGCTTTAATGAAATGCCTCTTTCTAGCGTGATTTTATGATGTGTGTGCATATGGTCTCATACTTAGTACAAGTGGTGTACTAACCCCATTTTCTCCCTTTTCCCTAACATTTTAGGTTCTGGTCGTTGAAGGGCTTTTGAGACAACTTTGAAGGAAGACTTGGAATTCTCACTCATCCAAGTTAGGTAGGTCCTCACTTTCTGAGGGCAATGCCACTATTAAGCTATTGACGTTTTTCTAGTTATAAGAATTCTAGTTCTTTCCTTTTATTTGAGTACTAAAGATTGTACAGCCTATATGTGGCTTTATTACATTGTTGTATGGGATATGCCCAATTGATATACTCTTCTTTAGATGGTTTATGAGATGAGACATCCGTTTAAGACTATGTTATATATTATATATCTATGTGTAATAAAAGTAGAAGACTAAGTAATCTTCTTATACGAATGGTCTATGTATACTCGATATGAATATATTATGTGTATGCGAGAGGTCTATGTAAATCTCAGGATAGATATTGAAAAGTTTTTAAATTTTCTACATTTTAAACTATGAATATAATGATGTAAGTTAAGAGGCTAGTCTTAGTCCTCAAAGAGGACGACGATGCTAGTTACGTCTAGGGGGTGCTCCCCAAATGTGACAGTATCAATCTAGAACATGCCCCGTTGGTCCTACTAAGATATTCTAGGCTAGAAATTGGAAAATGATAATAGCCTCTTGTTCAAATAAGTCCACTAAAGCCTAAAAAATCCAATACGAATAAATAAATTCTCCCTTTGATCTAAATCTTTAAGTCTAACAAATACCACTTCTTTCAATACACCTAACTCACATTTCCTAAAAAGACTATTTTGTTCCTGATCCCTCATTGGATATGTTCACCTTAACTTATACCAAAAGCCTAAGTTGAGGGTGGATGATTCAGAAGTTACCTTAATCTTAGCCCTAATCTGACCTCGGACATTGTGCACCTCAACTCATGCAAAACACATAAGCTGAGGGAAGGAAGCTATGAAAAAGAAAACCAACCGAAAAAGGATATGAAAAAGTTGTATGTATAAGAAGGAAAATGATAGAAAAAGATGACACTAAACTCAAAAGAAACAAAAAGAGTGATAATGATGTTGAATAACAAATAATGAAGAAGTAAAAAAGAGAAAAAGTGATAAATAAGAGCGAAAAAAGTCAAAGTCATGTCTGTTCTGGAGAAAGTCAAGGAAAAGAGTAGAAAATAAAAATATGTCAAACTTGGTTAAGAAAAGAGGTAAATAGTCAATGTAATGTCAATGAGGGAAGAAAAGTCACAAAAAGTATGCAAATGTATCCTACATGACCTAAGTCTATTTTACAAGCTAATAAAGAGTGATCCTAGTGACTAGTTTGGAGATTCTATGTAGTGAAAATAAGGGCAAGCCTATGTTATTGAGCGCTAACTGTAATTTGAATTCACTTTTGAGCATGAGTGTTAACTGAATCCTTCAACTTAAAAAATCAGATTTGCTGTGTGAAAAGGGATTTCTTTGAAGTGACGGCACTAGTTACATCGTTGGAGGTACCTGATGATTTTTGAAAAGTGTATGTGGTGATGTATATTGGTTTGTCTATGTCATGTGTTTATCTGCATGAGTTATCTTGTTGAGTCAAAATGAAAAGATTTTCACTAAGTGATGAAATTGATTAAGAAAGTCATATGATTGCTTGAGTTTGTGTGTTTGCTTATACATAAGTGTCATTTAGAGTTTCAGTCTGTCGCTTGAGGACATACAACAAGTTTAAGTTGAGCATCTTGATATATCGTGAGTTTACAGTATTTTTGATGCATTTTTCTTAGAGTTTGTGTATGTCTTGGACTAGTTTGTTATTAGACATAATGTTTTTATGTAATATTTTGCATGAAATTGATTTGGAAGCGGTTGAGATAAAAAAGAACTGAAGTGGTAGTAGAAGCAATCAACGGAGCCAAACCACGACCACAGGTCTAGTGACGGTCTGTAGGTGATGGTTCTTGGGTGTGAGTTCAAGGAAGTTCGACCAAGTGTGGAACCAAAGAGGGAAACGACAATCCATAGAGTGAATGATGAACTGTAGATTGAAGGTTGTTTTATTCGAGAATTGAAGTTCTAGTACTTGAACCACGGAAGAATAGGATGGATTGTAGTCCAATCCATGGAATGTAGGTGAGACTGTCGTTTGAAGGTCCTGAAATATTTTCTAAGTGCTAAACCACAGAGGTGATCCACTAACCGTAGGCTGATCCACGGTCCGTAGGTCTGGTCATCGATCAGAAAGTTTGTCTGATCCAGTTTTCCTTATTTTGTTTTCCTACTTTGCTTAGGATTTAATTTCTATAAATACTAGTTGTTATTTTTTATTTTTGGGTGTTAGACAATATTGGAGACTTTTGTTTTGTCTTTGGAATTATCTTTCAAACTCTTAGCAATTAATTTTCGAAAGTTGGTTTTATGCAATATCACTTTGAATTTCAATTCAAGATTTCGGTCTTCATCTATTCTAACTGTAAGTTCATGATTTCTTTTACCTAACTATGAATTTTGAACTCTCAAGCATGAGTAGATAAATCCACAACTAGGTTTGTGGTAATTATGAACAATTAACAGTGTATGACTAATAACTAAGTAATTTTTGAATAGTGTTTAAGCATGTATTGTTAATCCTTTCATCTAAAAGTATTTCTAGCGTTCTGCAGCTTTAGAACTCACCTCGTTCCTACTAGCCTTACCAAGGGGGTAATGAATAAGAAAAGGATTAATCAATAGAGATTTAGTTAAGGATTTGTGCTATCTAATAGTCTGGCTTTAATCAGTTGATGTGAGGATGAATACCCAACTCAATTGACATGATAATCTTGGGTGAAGGTAAGGGTGGTAAAGCACACACCCGTAGATTTACCAAGTTATGAGTGAAAGTTCCTACTTAGATTATCAATCACTTAGGAATACATTACTTATCACCCTTTCATGTCAAATACTGGGATAGAATTACTATTATTATAAATAATGTGCTAAGAGCTTGTGGAGAACACACATACCCTAGTTTTCATCTTATACTGATCTCTCAAACTGAGAATCTTGCTTGTTTGTTAATTATTGATTCAAATCAACAATTTGTTACTTTAGATACGAACCCCCCACCCCCTCCTTTGTTTACTTTTCTCGAAAATAGTTTGACTAAAAAGAGATAAATCGTGAGTTAAGTTTAAGTTCTAAAGCATATTTCTTGTGGGATCGACCCCAACCTACAAGTTGGATACTTTACTTGATAACGATCAGTTATACTTTTTAGGGAGGTGTAATTTGAGCGTATCAATATGTGTATCTTAAGAATCTCAAATATGATTGGAGAAGTATTACTCTTGATATATTTTGTCTTCTTTTATATATTTTATTTTTAATATATATTTTTACATTAATTTTATTCTAATATTCATTGATCTCTTTTTATAACAATAATAATCAATATTGAGATTTGACGTATATCATATTCGCTCTAAGGAATGGAATTCCTCGAATAAATTAGACGTACCATGTAACAAAGGGCAGTTCAGTTGTTATGCATTTTTAGCTTTAGTATAGTATAAATCAAAAATACCATGTAGTGACAAAGAAAAGTACAGCTGTTATGCATTTTTAGCTTTAGGACAGTATATAATTGTAGAAGTAATTTAAAGTTTGTTATGTATTTTTTTTTCTCATTATATAGTATTAGATTTTTGTTTAAATAATATCTACTGTGAGGTCATTTTTTTGTTCTTGAAAATACAATTCACTCACATATAATGTGAATGATAGTCTAACAAATTAACGATTGGACATTTCAATAAAGTTTAATATTTTAATGAATAATTAAATTCTTAAAAAATACAGGACATGGTCACAAAAAATCCAAAAGAAAAATACTTGAAATATCTACGTATAAACATTTCATCATTTGCCTGCAAATAATTTCCTTGATTCAATATAGTATATTTTTACTAAAACACTAAAAGAGCCTAGGAAAATTAATTATCAAAAATAAAATAATATACATAAGAGAAAGAAAAAAAATAAATCGCCACAAATATGTGACACTCACATTTCAACTAATTAAATATTCACATAAGTCATAGTTCGATAAAAAAAAATTAATTGAGATCAAAAAGAAGAAGAAGCAAAATTTTATGCATATAAGTTTTCTTAGTTCATTGTATTTCAGTATTGATTATAGGAATTATTAAAGTCGTTATAATTTGTAATACTTAAATGTTTTTTCATTGCTCCATATTTATAGAGTCTGTTTGGAATTACTGCTACACATTGCTTATTTTAGAAGTGTTTTTTTAAAATAACTTTTAGAAAAATATTTTTCAAAAAGAGCAATTTATGTTTGGCAATTTCATTTGAGAAGTGTTTCTGATAAGCAATTTATGTCATCTAATTCTCTTTAAAAGGTGTTTTCGAGAGTCAAATTATGAAAAATGGTAAGTATCAATGTGTTTTTAATATTAAAATTATTTTATAGAGAGAAACTATTTTAAACATCTTATAAAAAAATTTAGTTACATTTTAAATAATTATTTAAAATGTTCATATTCAAATTTTCAATCAATACTGCATATAGATAAATATTTGTTGAATAATATTGAAAAGGGAAATTTATTTGTTATTTGTTACCTATCTTTTGGATTAAATTTTTTTTTTGTTATAATACTCTAAAGTCAAAAAAAAATCAAATTAAAATATAATAACACATAATTTAAGAATTTTTTTGTTATTTACTTTTTTTTTTTTGGTAAGGTCTAAATCTTTAATTGTTATCTTCCTTTTTTTAATCCTACAAAAATATCATTGTTGCTTTTATTTCTAATTCTGAAAAATAATACATAAAGCAATACATGTAATATAATATATAAATAATAATATAAAACATTAAAAAAATATCAAATAAAAACAAAAAAATAACTCTTGGATAAAAAAAATCAAAACTTATGAGATATGTTGATCAATTAATAAGGGTTACATTGATGAATATGTATATATTGTAACGGATATTTTAGTCTTAAAAAAAGTTAATTTTCTGTTTTAGCTTCTACTTTTTTGAAAAAGCAGAATCTTTTAACTTCTCCTTAAGAAAAACAGTTTTTGCTTCCATCAAAAATCAGTTTTAAAAATTTGTCAAACACTTAATTTCTCAAAATAAGTGTTTTTTCTCAATAAAGCATGTTTAACCTCCCAATAGCAATGCTTGTATGACTTGGATGCCTCGTAATTTTTTGAAAAAAATTGATGGATTTTGATGAGATTTATATCAATATTTCTTCATATTACGTATTGATTTGACCAAAAAAAGAGGATCCAGAGTGATTCCTCACCTATCCTGGGGCTTTGAGATATGCAATGTTTCTATTACTAAAATAAATTACCCACTCTATCTAATCCTCCATTTCAATTTTTTTTTCGTTTTGTGTTAGATATAAACATATCAAAAATATGTTTTACTTGTCAAAGACTTTTTTTAAAATAAATTTTTTATTTATGTTATATTTGGTGCATGAAAAAAGTCTCTAAAAATATATGTACATATCTAATATGAAATAAGAAAAATATAAAAATAAATAAATAATTAAAAACGGAGGGTTAAACATGATGACTAGAATTATTTCTAAAAAATAAAATAATACCATTTTTTGGAGGTGAAATGAGTAGGTGACTTCGGAGAGAGTGAAGTATGAACTTTTAAAAATATATTAAAAGAAATTTGAAAAAAAAATAAAAGGATGGGGATTGTAGGGGCGAGGGGGTTGGATAAGAAAAATAATTTAAATAATATTTTATAAAAAATAATTTTTTCGTATGATAATCTTTAATTTTAATTAATATGAATAGTTTATTATTTAATTTTTGTCAAATTAATAAGTGATAATTTACTTATAATTCACACTCTCAATAGGTTATATATGAAATTTTTTAGAAAAAAGATAATTTAGAATTTGTTTTTTGACATTAATCTCTCAAAGAAAAGATATAGTTGTGAAATTGGCGTGACAATGTAAACAACATAGATGTCAATTGTTATTTACTTATTAATTACTCATAAGAGCCTTACGATAAGGAGATCACCATATTAGATAATGTTTGAACAGTTCTCGACTCAGTAATACGTCAGGAAATAAATTACTAAATCATTTCTTACAATTCAAGCTTTGACTAATGATAATGATTTTCTCGTGGGAAATTAATTATAGCTGTTTTTGTTTGATTTTGGCTGCTGAACACAACTTGTATAAGACATGTAGGTTACTACACAAGTTAAACCCCACAGGTAGAATAAACATTTGACATAAACTTGCAAGTTGTGTCATCATCAGTAGAGCTGAGTATAAAATAATAAAAACTGAATTGAAATTTTTTGTCATTTGGCATTTTTTATGATAATTATGAGAGTGAAATTTTATTTGGGTGATATGAGATATTAGTATCATTTGATATTTGTTATTTCTTGAATATTGAATTATTACTTAATGAAAGTCGTATATCAACAGGTCTAATAATCATGATTAGTATAAGTCTGAAAAAAATTTAATCAACTCAAATATATGTCTTTTAGTTGTATCACTTTGTTTTTTTCTTTTTATGTCTTCTTACTTTTTGATCTTTTATTATATCGTACATTCACATACAAAAATAGAAATGATTGGAGAAATAGTTTAACTTTGTAATATAATCAACTACAATTTCAATATGGTATTATCGAATCTCATACTAAATCAAAATTAAATTATAGAAATATCGAACTAAAATTTACAATTTGATATTTAATATTTATTTTTAACTATTAGTTACCAACTTACTCCCTCCGTTCGGAATTGTTTGTCATAATACGCTTATCGAAAGTCAAATTGACTAATTTTCAAAGATAAATTAGATCACATTAATTCGATATTTTAAACAAAAAAAATTAGATATTCTAAAACTATATGAAAATACAATAAATTACAATATTTTTGTATATTAATATGATGAAAAAATACATTTTAAAATATTAGTCAAAATTTTTATTATTTAACTTTAAAAATAAAAATTATAACAAATAATATCGAACGAAGAAAGTACTAAGCTCTGAATTTGATAATTTCAAACCGAATACGGAACACCACCACTAGTCATCAGTCATTTTCTTATAATAAAAATATGTATCACGCGCGCTTTATCTTTTTTTGACCAGATCTTGAAATATTCTTTATTTTTTACTTACGTGATTACAAGTTACAACTGCTCTTCCATGTCATATACTTTTTACTTATTCTTGTGTTAATATTATGTCAGGCTAGATGATCGGTGGCGGAGTCGTCAGGCAGATCCTTTGCAAAAAAAAATATCGTGGATATACGCAAACCGATATATAAAATAATTAAATAACATAATTTAAATATTTTTAACATAATAGATCGTTGTAAATTAATGATTTTTGATATTTTAAATAGATTTTAGATGCCTTGAATAAGCTAGGTAGTGGTTACATTTTTGAATCTTACTAGTACTCCCTTTATTTTTAATCACTTATCTAACTTTGAAATGACACATATATTTAATATATTGAGTTTATCATTTTACCCCTATTAATTATAAAATTGATTAATTAAAAACTAAAGATTTTCAATAAGTTATACATTTTTTATAGTAATTAATGAGAGGATAATAGATAAAATAAAAATTATCTTTCTTGATTTAGCAAAATGGACAATTAAAGTAGACAAATAATTAGAGACCGAAGAACTAATATTCTTCCCCTTTTTAAAAAAAAAAAAACTTTTATTATGCAATCTTTAGATATCCTTTATCAAATTCCTGACTCCTCCACTTTGCTAACACCTTGAAGAAAATAACTGCTAATTTTCTAAACATTAGATGAAAATTTCATGCTTGGGTACAATGATATTTATGTAAAGTATAATATCTTCCTTCCGTCTATTTTTATTTACTATGTTGCGTTTTTCAAACGTTAATTTAATTAATTTTTAAAGTTAAATTAAACTAAATTAATTTGATATTTTCAACAAGAAATTTAGATATTCAAAAATTATACGAAAAATACTATAAATTACAATATTTTATATATCAATATGATGAAAAAAATATATTTTAAAGTATTAATCAAAATTCTTATAGTTTGACTCTAACATGACAATTAAGCATGGACGAAATAGTAATTACTAATGAGAGTTAATTTCCTCTATGGTTATTCATGTTTTTGACTTTGCCTAAATTATCTTTTTTGGACTAAAAAGTCATTTACCTTTAGGGGCTGTTTGGTTACTGGTTAGAGTTATGCAGGTATTAGCTATGCAGGGTTTAGTTATGCGGGTATTAGTTATGCAGAGTTTAATTATGCAGGTATTAGTTATGCAGGGTTTAGTTATACAAGTATTAGTTATGCAGGTATTAGTTATGCAGGGTTTAGTTATGCAGGTATTAATTATGTCGGGTTTAGAGATTACAATACATGAATTATTAAGTATTGAATATTAAACTTGTTGTAAATTTTTAATATATATTATTTACAAAATAATAATACATACTAATAAAATGTAAAAAATATATTGAAAATTTATAATGCTAATATTTGATTAACATATGTACCGTTAAAAAATATATAATCAATTCTAATATAAAAAAAAATTATACTTGCATAAATCAATTAAATTGGTAAGTATATAAAAAGAACTGAAAATAATCTATGTATAATAAAAATAAAAATAACACATGTTGATAGGAAACAATAAAGTTTTCAATTTAAAAAAATTAAAAGAAACAAAAATGGTCTAAATATAAAAAAGAAATAAAAACAACAAACTTATACATAGGAAAACAATAAAGTTTCCAATTAAAAACAATAAAATAAATTAATAGTGTAAATATGTAATTTATCACTTTAATACATGTATAACTAATACCCACATAACTTATTCCACTTTCTACCTTGCATAACTTTATACATAGATTCTCTCATAAGTTATGTTGGTATTAATTATGTAAAACTACAAAAATGCAACCAAACATGGTATAAGTTATGTTGACTTTTCTACCTTAACAAAAATTTCTACCAAACATTGTATTAACTTAATACATTATTTTATACATGAATAAGAGATAAGTTATACCGTAACCAAACGGCCTCTTACTGTTTTCCTCAAAATATATCACACACCATACAAATCTCCTTCTCTTCCAAATTGACATTTCATGTGACATTGAACACTTCTTAAATAAATAAGTAAACTTATTTAACTCTATTTCCTTTAAGTCCGTCCGTCTGTCTGTCTGTCTGTCTATCTATCTATCTATCTATCTATCTATCTATCTATCTATCTATCTNCATATAGTTACCAATCCATTTCTTTGCAAGACCTACAGGACCAATGCAACCTCTTCATTCTCAAATTTGTAAAAGTCCAAAATATTTAACTTTGTAATATGTGGTCCTCATAAAAGTATCATATGTTAGTACTTCTTTGTTTTCAGTATTAGGTATTACAAATAATGTTTATACTCATAAAAATCCTCAGAAATCACATATATGTATATGTAGATATATATTTGTAATAATTCATAGTGCTTTCTACCAAATTTCAAGGCATATAACTTTAGCTCGAGAGATATAAATAGATGTTTGAAATTAGAATGAAAATTAGAAACTGAGTTTCAAACAGAGAAGACAAAAATATATTTTCAATATTTGTTTTTCTTTTTTTCATAAGTAAGAGGAATATATCAATCATATCTGAAGGAATATTGATTGTATTGAAGTGTTAACTTAATAAGGGAATACATGAGAGATATATATAGGAGATATAGGAAGGAGTACTAATCCTAATAGGACTAGGATTAAGGAGTACTAATCCTAATAGGACTAGAATTAAGGAGTACTAATCCTAATAGGACTAGGATTAGTACACAGTAAATACTAATATTATTTAATACTATTATTTAATACTATCTGTTATTATCCCCCCTCAAGCTGAGCTGAGCGGAAGCGAACGGAAGCTTGGAACTGAGGTAATCGTGCTGTCGGCTCGGGAGAGGCTTGGTGAGAATATCAGCCGGTTGTTCTTCAGTGGGTACATACTGCACAGTCATGGTGCCGGCCTGAACTTCATCGCGAACAAAGAGACAATCGGTATCAACATGCTTCATTCTGGTGTGTAGGACGGAATTCTTGGCCACACAGATGGTTGATTTGTTGTCACAATAGAGAGCAGGAACAGTGTGAGTGGCGCGGAGTTCGCGAAGAATATATGTGACCCACATGGTCTCAGCAGCAAGAAGAGCAAGGGCGCGGTATTCAGCTTCAGTCGAGGACCGAGAGACCTTGGGTTGTTTTTTTGTACACCAGGAGATCAGGTTCGGTCCCAAAAAAACGAGAAACCCCGATGTAGATTTTCTGTCATTTTTATCATTCGCCCAATCTGAATCTGAGAAACCCCGAAGCTCCAAGTCCCCGGGTCGAATGAGTAAACCACGACCAAGAGTGCCAAAAATGTACCTGAGAATGCGTTTTAGACAATGGTAATCATGTTCACTTGGTTGATGCATGCGCTGAGCAACTCGGTTGACAGCAAACTGGATGTCAGGACGGGTAATGGCCAGATACTGTAGAGCCCCAATGAGGCTGCGGAAGTGGGTGATATCGGCAAAGGGGGTGTCGGCTCCATTCGTAGACGAAGAGACTGCCATCGGTGTTGGTTGACTGGTGCATTTTTCCAGTCCAGCTTTCTGCAACAGATCTCGAGCATATTTTGACTGATGAAGAAACAAGCCGCTGCCTGTCCGAGAAACCTCCATTCCCAGAAAATAATGTAACGGGCCAAGGTCCTTCATTTTGAAGGTAGTATGCATAGCTCGAGTGACATCCTGAATGAGAGCTGCAGTAGAGCCTGTAATAATGATATCATCTACATAGACAAGAAGAATGACTGTACCGTGTGCTGAATGTCGAGTAAACAGACTCGTGTCGTGTACGCAACACGTGAAGCCGAGTCCCTGGAGGAACGTTTTCAGACGTGTGTACCAAGCACGGGGGGCTTGCTTGAGCCCATACAGAGACTTCTGGAGTTTGCAAACATGTTGAGGGAAGCGGGGATCAACATAGCCCGGTGGTTGCGTCATGTAGATAGTTTCATCAAGCATGCCATGAAGAAAAGCATTGGAAACATCCAACTGATTGATGAGCCAATTGTTGCGCACGGCGAGTGACAGTACCAGGCGAATGGTTTCCTGCCGAATAACAGGACTGAATGTCTCGGAGTAATCAAGCCCATACTCCTGATTGTAGCCTTTAGCAACCAAACGAGCCTTGTACCTGGAAATACTGCCATCCGCATTGTGTTTAATTTTGTACACCCATTTACAGCCCACTGGGTGCCGCCCATGGGGCTTAGGTACAAGAACCCAAGTTTTCTGATCAGTCAAAGCCTTAAACTCGTCATCCATAGCATGACGCCAATAAGCATTTTTTGAGGCAACAGAGTAGGTTGTTGGTTCACTATCGGGAAGGGGTGTATTTGGTAGTATGGTAGCCTGAAAGGTTTTGGGTTTAAAGATACCGGCTTTGCCACGGGTTAACATGGGATGAGTATTGGGGGGTGGCACGGGCGGTGGTGATTCGGGGGTGGCCGGGAAGGACCCAAAACGGATCGGGCTGGAGATGTTGTGGGTATGGGGTGGTTCGGGTTGGTTGTGAGTGTGGGTGGTGGTTGCGGGTGTATTGTGGGTGACGGTCGAAGGGGTGATGAGGGGTGGTTGGGTAGTGGGTGGAGGTGTGGGGGAAGGTGGTGAGGGACCCTGTGAGTATGTTGGAAAAAGGGGAAGGACGCCAATGAATGATGTATTTGTGGAGGAGGAAATAGACTCGTAGGGAAACTCATTTTCGACAAATTTGACATGACGAGATATGTAGACTTTATGAGTTTGTGGGTCAAGACAGCGATAACCCTTGGAGGTAGGATGATAGCCCAAAAAAATACAAGGACGGGATCGGGGTTGTAATTTGTGAGTAATATGAGGGCGTAGCCAAGGGTAGGCAAGACACCCAAAGACGCGGAGGTTGGTATAATTGGGAAGTTCTTGGTAAAGGAGTTGATAGGGTGATTTGTTGGAGAGAGTGTGACTGGGCATTCTGTTAATGAGGTAGTTTGCGGTGGCTAGAGCTTCTACCCAAAAGGAGACAGGGAGATGAGATTGATGTAGAAGAGTAACCACCGTTTCAATGAGATGGCGATGCTTACGCTCAGCCACCCCATTCTGTTCGGGAGTGTATGGACAGGAGGTTTGATGTATAATTCCCAGGGATTGCAGAAACTGGCCAAAGATGTTATTGACATATTCCTTTCCATTGTCACTTCGAAAAAGTTTAACATGAGAATTGAATTGTGTTTTGACCATTTTTTCAAAAGTGACAAAGGTGGTGTATGCCTGTGATTTGTGTTTTAGTGGGTACAACCAAGTGTATTTTGTAAAATCATCCACAAAACAAATATAATAGCGAAAACCAGCAAATGAAGGAACAGCAGTAGGACCCCATAGGTCAGAATGAATAAGTTGAAAAGGTGCAGTTGTACGCTTCTCAGATAAAGTAAAAGGTAATTTATGAGATTTAGCAATTGAACAGGAGTCACAATTGTTTACATGAATGGAAGAAAAACCTAATTGAGACATTAAAGAATTTATTATTTGAGTAGACGGGTGACCCAGACGACTGTGCCACAACAGACTGTGGCCATCAGCCGAAAGAGCCACCGGAGCCACAGGAACGCTTTCTGAAACTGGGTGGGCAGACGAACTTGTGCCAGGAAGAACGTACAGACCATGCTCACAGGGGCCCTGAAAAATCACCCTCTTGGTAGTATTGTCTAGGATCTGAAAATCATTAGAGGTGAACAAGAGTGAGCAATTATTGTCTTTTGTGAATTGGTGAACTGAAAGGAGATTGGATTTAATAGAAGGGACGTGGGTAAGGTTACCTAGGTGAAAGATAGCGGTGGGGGTTTTAATGGTACCCGTGCCAGTGTGAGAAATATTAAGGGACTCACCGTTGCCAACAGTAATACCATTGGAGCCATGATATGGATTTGGAGCGTTAAGCTTGGATAGATCAGAAGTAACGTGCATGTTGGCCCCAGTATCCAACAGCCATTCAGAGGAAGGGCCGGCTTGAGATGCATAATTGGCACGGTTATCACTATTTCGGCTCTCCTCATACCGAAACCAGCAACGAACAGCGGTGTGTCCTGTTTTCTGACAGATTTGACAAGTTGGACGATCCCGCTCGTAAGTGCCCTGCCCGCCGCTGGAAGATGACTGCCCGCCGCTGCCGAAGGAGTGCAGGCTGTTGTTGCTGCCGTGCTGCTGACCGTCGTACGGCGGACGACTGCCCTGCCGACCGCCGCGCCCGCGGCCTCCGCTGTTTCTGCCGTAGCCGCCGCGGCTCCCCTGCCGGCCGCCACCACGCCCCCCGCGATAGTTCTGGCTTGCGGTGAGGGCGGTGGCCGGCTCCATAACAGCGGCTTCTCGGAGAAGAAGTTTGCTCTCCAGATCCACGTTGATTTCTTCACTTTTTAGCCACGAGGAGAGAGTAGCCAGGTCAACGGGCGTTGGACTGATGCGAACCGCCTGTTTAATGGAGGAGTAAGCTGATGGGAGCCCCCGAACGACGCACATGACGAGATCTTTTTCGGGAATGATTTCGTTCACGGTGTCGAGGGCTGTGATGATGGTGGAGACCTCGTCTAAATACTCCGCCATAGTTTTCGTGCCTTTGGTAATTGTGTGGAGACGATCACGCAATTGAAAAATATGAGAGTGGGAAATTGATGCATAGCGTGTTGCGAGGGCCGTCCACAGGGCTGAAGCAGTTGTGTAGGATCGGACGTGTTTCTGAACCGTGGGAGAGATGACCGCAATCAAACATGATCGGATCTGGCCATCCACGGCTTTCCAGGCGGCATGGGCCGGATTGGTTTTTTCTGATTTGTCCGTGGCGGTGATGACTGCCGGCGGCGGTTCTGTGCTTCCATCGACGTATTTGAGAAGGTAATTGGCCTCAAGGGCTGTAAGAACGGTGATTTTCCATGTAGGGTAATTTATGTCTGATAATTTTTCGGGAATCAGGGCATGAAGATGCCTGAGAAGGAGTTTAACGCCAGAAGGAAGTGAATCGAGAGGATCCACCTCGGTTGTCATGGCTGCCGCCGCCCAAGAGAAGAGAGGGAACGATCGGTGCCCTAAAGAGAGAAAAAAAAACCTAGAGAAAAGAAGATCTAGGTTTTCTGGCTCTTGATACCATGAAGGAATATTGATTGTATTGAAGTGTTAACCTAATAAGGGAATACATGAGAGATATATATAGGAGATATAGGAAGGAGTACTAATCCTAATAGGACTAGGATTAGTACACAGTAAATACTAATATTATTTAATACTATTATTTAATACTATCTGTTATTAATATCCAACCCAAAATCTCTGTGTTTTAAAAATAAAATCTGAAGCTCGATTCATAATGCAAAATTAAAATCAAATATCGAAAAGGTTTGTATTTCGATTTGAATGGCGGATTGATCCAAACTATGCCATCCTTATTATTGTACAATAAAAAAACATTTAGCGATGATAAATTTAGTGTCAATATTTATTGAGATAAAAGTATTTGGCGATAATTAAATTGATAATTAGATTAATAATTATTGAATCCAGAGTAGTTAAAATTTTTAGAAATATTTATACAAAATACTCATACTTATAATTATAATTGCCACAAAATCATTTATTTTTTGAAGTAACTGCATCCTTCCCTCAATTGGAGCTTCATATTCATCAACTTTTTGTGAAGCTTCTACGATGATTATTCTTTTATTAAATCTCTCCTCTTAGAATAATAAAATTTATTTTATGTTGTATAATTCAATTATAGGATTATTGTTACAGTACTATCGTGCTACTATTTGTTAATTCTTATTATTATTATTTTTATATTTTTATTATATCTTTTCTAAAAATTATTTTATATTTTTATTATGTCTTTTCTAAAAATTTCTTTTATCTTAAGCCAATAATTTATCCAAAAAAAGTATATTTACCTCACATTTGAGATAGAAATAAAATGCTTATGATAGATTTTCGACTTTTCATATTTCACTTGGTAAAATTACATTAAATATATATTATTATCGATATATATATACGATTCTCGATAAAATAAAATAAAAAAAGATTCGTAATCATTTAAAGAAAAGCTCATTTTTCTCATATGAAGTGATGAAAAGGACTAGGTCATAACTGCATTAATTTAGTCTGATTAATTGCTTCCACGAATACCATACCAAAAGTATTATGTAATAAAAAAAATCAAAACAGCATACAATAAGTATTATGTAATAAAAAATCAGAACACCATATAATAAGAACTTATTATGTAATAAAAAATCAGAATCTGTGGGATATAGAATATAATTGGAAAGATTGTTTTCACTTAATAACTACTAAGTGGGTTGCAATTCATTATTTTACCAAAAAAAAGAAAGGTGTGCTGCAATACATTATAGTTTATGGGTCCAGTAGCCAGTGTGCTTATAGCTAGCCGAAGAGAGAGAAAAAAAAAAGTGTCTATGTCAAGTGAACCTCTAATCTATTCCCTTGCCCTACCCCACAATACACCAACTCCTGCCTGTCAAAAGCTTATATTAAATTACTTTTCAAAAATATTATTTATTATTATTAATAAATAGGCCGGCTTGATGCTATAAAATATAAAGGCATGTGTCTTGGGTTTGAATTTTAAATTTTTATTAAAAATAATTAATTTTTTTATATAAAAAAATAATTATTTAGATTTTAAATTGTATCATTATTTTACTGTGTTATCTTTTTACATTCTTTCCGCTAATATTTATATAAGTTTGTTCTTTTTAACTTCTTTTTCTTTAAAATTTTGATGAGTATATGAATTAATAGTTAAAAGGGTTTGAACAAAGTTAATTGAAAATTATTTGTTAATATATTCTTAAATAGAATTACAATAAACATAAATATTAAAGTATGGACAAAGTTATCAACTGAGAATTTATAGAATTATATCAATAATTCATCTAATGATTATATTGGTGAAAGGATGTTTTTCAACGTTAAAGGGATAAAATGATACCTAAATTTAATAGTTGAAAACTTTTTTCCGAAGAAATCATTTATATAAAAATTTATTAAGTTACAATTTGCAATAAAAATCGTAAGAAAAATAAATCTTAAATAATTTGAGCCACGCCAGCAAATAAATACTCCTAAAAGATTAATAACATATTCTCAATAAAATATCCCTTTGAAGTTGTCACTTTTGATAGGGGATCACATCAAAATTTGATAGGTTAGATGTTGTAGTCCAAAATCATCATCAAGGTGAAAACGAAATTGAAAAGCAATTCCTCATAATTTATATACAATAAAAACTTTGAATCCATCCACTTGATTAGCGGTTTATATTTTTCTCCTCTTTTACTTATCACAAAAAAGTAAGTAATAAGCAGAGTCAAATATCTTATTATGAGTGCTTATCATCTGGTATCCACTATTTAT